>NC_090922.1:423814075-424149680 GCF_040938575.1 Ambystoma mexicanum
CAGCAGGTCTGGACCTGAGGCTTTCTCCACCATCTGTGATTTGATGGATTTCACAACCTCCTCTAATTCTATTGTAAGCCTCTCTGTTACCTGGACTGGGTGGGCGCAGCTGGGCTCTAGAACTCTGAACTCCTCAACCCCTTCATATACGCTGGCAAAATGATTAAACCAAGCCTCTGCAGTGATCCTGCACTGCAGATCCTGGCACCCATTGACTACAACGCCCGAGACTAGTCTCCAAAAGGTGTGGCTATCTCTGTTATCATGCTCATTCACAAGACAGGTCCACCTACAGATAAAATTAGCATCGTTCTTCGTTTTAATTATGCTCTTGTACTGCACTCTATTGGATTGCAGCTTATCCACGGATGGACCTGCTGCCAAGCTTGCTACTAACATCCATTTAGCTAACCTACAATCATCATCGAACCATTCAGGTTTTGCTAGTGCCTGCTTTTTGACTAGTTTGTAGGAGAGGGTGACAAAGGGGAGGGTCACATCAGTCCTTCTTTCACATTCAGATAGTATCTCCTCATCTTGAATCTCTCCCATACAAATTCTATGTAGCTTAAGCAAAATAGTCCCATACAAGTCTGACTTAGTATTTTGTTCTAGCACATTGGCCCATTTAACAGCCTTACATGTGAATAGGAGGATCCTGCATCCTCCTTAACCCTTTGACATTTGTGGACTGAGGCACTGGAGACCAGCCAAAGAGGGAGACGGATGCACGGGCTGTTTTTAAAATCATCTTTAATGCATCTTCACCAGACACCAGAAACAGCAGCAAAGAGCTCTCAAAATCATTGCCTTTTATATATTTATACGGATGATGCAACATCTCCTACTGTTTCACAATACATACTGATTGGCCCTTCAACCAGAAATAAACCCTTACTTTGTCTGTGGTTGGCTGGCTTAACTGCCACTCACAAGCCCACATGACATCACCTTGGCAAGCTTGGTTTGACTGAGACATAATCTGATAGCTTGTGTGAGACTCAACCAGAATTTATTATAAATCCTTAGATGTCTGCAATGGAGCAGGCCTTATCTGATTGCCAAGACCTGCCAACTTCACTTGGCAGGCTAGACCGTGCTTTTCCTGCCAAGAAATTCTAAATATACACACCAGACAAAAATATCTTCAGTGAACTGCCACTGAACTGCTGCAATGAGTCAGCTCTCCCACCATCTGGACCTGAAGCCATTTTGTCTCAGCATCACTTTTAGAATCTACCCTGTCTGAATACTTGGACATACTACCAAATGGCTGCCCAATCTATTTTTGTACACAACTCTTTTTCTATCCAGTTCCCAGACTAGATATTCATGATGTACGTGTACTACCTGAGATCCCCTCGACTGTTTTGGCATTCTGAATCTAAAAAATATATATTGCTCTCTATGTACCTTTCTGTCTTAAAAAAGCACTATAATTCTAATTTTTGCAATACTGAAACCATTGAGCAGCCTGGCATGTTACCTGCATTCAGTATGAGGGGCAGGGGGTGTTTAGGACCCCCTCTACACATATGTGTCCAGCGATGGCCAATGCCTGATTAGCAGGTAGTTGTCTCACAGCCTTTAGGGAATGTGAGTTCCAAACAGAAAAGCTAATCACCAGTGGCCATTGGTCACTGCCATATATATATATATATATATATATATATATATATATATATATATATATATATATATATATGTATAAAATCTGAAATCAGTGACCCTTTTCCAATCTCTGGCAGCCACAAAGACATAATTGATGAAAGTGGCACACATAGGACCAGAGAACTTTTTCCTGGGAGGCTGGTCGTCAGCAAAACGCCCATTACATGCCCTTAACTCGAGATCATATGAGATGGGAGCTGTCTCAATAGCAGAAGAGTGAGGTCTTTTGGGGGCATCTGTTATTAATGGCGGTATGTCCCAGGCCTCATCCTGGTCCTCCCAGAACACCTCTAACTCGAGTAATGATTAAACCTGTAGGTAGAAATCCCCCATGACCAGTACATGCATACCGGCCCGGGCCTGACCCATCCCAAGAGAGGATAAGGTCATGGATCCAATTCAGCACCATCTTTGTCTTAGGCCTGTTGTCCACATTGAACATCAAAACACAATCTCCATCAATAATTTGTGCTACCACATGTTGAAGGTCGGCCAGGTCAGTTGTACGGGGCTCTATGCACCAATTTAAGATGGATTCAACCCAAATAAGCAAGCCACCATGAGGGCGTCCCCTTGTAACATTTTGGGCCATGCTCTGAAAAGATTGGTACCACTGCATGTCCACCTTATCCATGGACCACATCTCCTGAAGAAATATGTATCAGTGTGCCCTACAAAAGTCACACCAACTTGGGGTAGACATATGTTTTAGGACAACTGCTATATTTCATGAAATAATTTTACATGGCAAATCCGCGTCAGACTCCCTCCCAACCAGATTATGTCAATCCACTCCATCCAGCTCACTATCAATACCTGGCTGACAAACGGTGACCACCTTGGTCGTGAGAGAAACTCCAGGGGAGGGGGATAAAACAGTCCCACTAATACTAGGGCCACCCCACCCCCACCTCCTGCCTGGACAGATCTCTAATCTGTCTCCTGGGTACGATCAACGCTCGTAAGCTTATAGCAGTGCCTTGGGGAGTATAAGTTCAAAAGTCAATGACCAGAAGGCAGTGACGGCTGGTGATTTGTTTAACTGGAGAGGTATAAATATATGTCTCAGAAATGCCACAGCGACTGAGCTTAGCGAGGGACCAAACACCAATAAAGAGGGGTTCGGGAGGGTTCATCCCTTTGAATTCTTTTTAAATAATGGGTTAAAATGGTGCATTTTAGAGCGCTATTTTTGGAGAAAATTGGGTAAAAAGCCAAACAGTTTGCCATTGGTTTTGTAGTGTAACCCATGAAAGAATCCAATAGATGCAAGTCACTAACAGTGCACAGGAGCATTTCTCCAACACATTTTCATGATGCCTTTTTGCACAATATGTGCCAGTATAAAACATTTTCACACTGGCTGTGCCCATCGTTTCCATGCTGACTGCACCATTATACCCTAGTGTCCTCAGGTAAGAGCATACTCCATTTGGCTTCACCATTAAAAATGCATGCCAAAGTATGAAAACATATCCAAACTGGCTGTATTAAAATGCAGGTCGAGCTACATAATAAAACGTATCATGCTTGCTTTATCAAAGATGCCCAATACAAAATGTCATACCGCAATAAGAAATGGCTAGACTGGTTGCATAAAAGTGCCAGTCTTGCTTCATAATAACACTTATCATGCTTGCTTTACCAAAGATGCCCAATACAAAATGTCATACCACAATAAGAAATGACTAGACTGGCTGCATTGAAGTGCCAGTCTAGCTACATAATAACACTTATGCTTGTTTTACCAAAGATGCCTAATAGAAAATGTGATGCCACAGTAAGAATAATACCGCTGATCCTGCTTGCTTCATCAAAGATGCCCAATACAAAATGTATTTCCTAAGTAATAAATTGCTAGACTGGTTGCATACAAAATGCCAGTCTTGCCTGTGCACTGCATTGTACTGCATTGTATTCCCTTTTTACAAAAATCGATTCTAGGTGGCTGTGTTTTTAAATCTTGCATCCTTTTTGTGCACTGCATTGTATTCCCTTTTTGGAAAAAAATGAAAATTGAATCCTGCACCACACCTATAGCTCTGCATTTGTACCCTCAATTACTATGAGTCTGCCTGTGAGTAAGGGCCAGGACTGTACATTGCGGACCCCCCTTTTCTTTTACCTTCTCTCATCTATCCTCTGCCACTGAGATGGCACTCACCATCTCTCCAATCTTTTCTAACTGCTACACTATCACCTATTCTCCCTCTCCCACGAAATCTGGATGTAAAACACACATAAAAGCCATCCTGGCTGCAAATCCTGGCCTTCCCATCGCAGACACCTATGTTGGTGCATCCACCAGAGAGATCTTCACTGATTTCCTCTTCTCTGTCCCCTCTCCAGACCTATGGACTTCTCATCTCATCTCTACTCTCTCCCCTTTCTCATCTTCTCCCATTAATGGTGGCACCAAGTGGGAAGTCCTCTTGGCGGGCTTCTTCTCCTCATGCTGCATCATTAATGTCTATCACACTGGCACTATCCTGGTTCAGGGTTCTCAGGCCAACCTCCTGCCACCCCTTGTTAACTTTCCTCCCTTTCCTGCCTCTCCCCCTAATTCCCCACCTGCCCCACTCTGACTGAAGTACCATGCTCCTGTACTCCTCCTCAGAAAACCTTCAAAGGTAGAGGCTGTCTCTACCTGGTGACTCAACGCCCTCTCAGCCAACAAACACTCTGCTGACATCAGCCTCCTTCTTGAAGACACAAACCTTAACATTCCCGCTCTTACTGAGACATGGTTCAATGTCAGCTCAATCATCGCTTTTGACTCCCTCCTACCTGACAGCTTCAAGATAATTTGCAAGCCTTGACCTCATCGCACTGGTGGTGGGGGTTGCCTTAATCTTCCCCCAAGTGGGTTCCTCTGGTCACCCCTCTATCTTGGTCAGACCACTCTCTTCTCTCGTCCCATCTGGGTCCCTATGGTCCCGTGACCACTCCTCCAAAAGCCCTGCAAACCTCTTGCACGAACCTCCGCCAGATTTAACGAGTGTCAGCTACTGCCTTCACTTCCATCTTTATCCCCCCTTGCCCTCCCAACTCAGACTCATCCTCTAACACTGCTCTCAGCAACTTCCACCTGTCCATCACCAATACCCTTGACATTCTTGCCCCAGTCATGAGGAACCGCTTGAAGCCTACCTCTAAGTGCAACACCTGGTACGACTGCAAACTTGCAGCCCTGAAATGAAAGTGCAGCGCTGCAGAATTCAAGTGGCAAACCTCAGACTAACCCTCTGACAAACTGGTTGCCGCCTGCCCCAAAGGCAATACAGACTCTCTATCCGTGCAAAGAAAAGGGCCCACATTCAGGCATGGGTATCTGGCGCATCCAACAACATGGCTGAACTTTTCAAAATCTGCAGGGAACTAGCCAACCCTTCTGCAGTATCCTCATCCCCTATTCCTTCTCAGGCCCTCTGCAACGCACTTGCCTCTCACTTCACCACCAAAAACTCAGGACATCCTGAACAGCCTTGTCACTCACTGTCCCAACCCATCCCTCACCCTCTTGGCCACTCACCCTCCTCCTTCCTCCTTCTCCTCCCTCGCCCTTGTCTCACTGGAAGAAGTCACCAGAGTTGTCCGCTCCATGAAGGTCTCTTCCAAACAGGTTTTCCCTTGCTCATCTACAACCATCAAGGACATCGGCTCTTTTGCCCCTGCACTAGCTGATCTCTGTAACCACTCCTTTGCTACTGGTTCTTTCCCCTCATCCCTCAAGCACTCCCTTGTGTGCCTCCTCCTCAAAAAACCATCAGCAGACCCTACCTGTCGAGCCAACTACCGCGCTATCTCCATCACCCCCTTCCTGGTGAAACTGCTGAAGAAGTTGGCCCTGTCCCATCTCAACTCTCACACAAAGCTTTTTGGGGGTCTCCATGACCATCAATCTGGATTTCGTGCATCCAGAGGAATGGAAACTGCTCTTCTGAACACCCGTGAAGAACTGCTCCCATCCCTGGATTCCACCTCCCCAGCTGTCTTCATTCTTCTCGATCTCTCCTCTGCTTTTGACACAGTCAACCACTCCATCCTCATACAAAGGTACCACAACACCCTTGGTATCTCGGAGCGGGCACTGGACTGGCTGACCTCCTTCATAACTGACCGCTCCCCCCAAGTCATCATGGGCACCTTCTCCTCTCCTACATCCTTCTCCACCTGTGGTGTTCGTTTATTGTCTCCTCCTGGCTCTTTAACATCTACCTTACTCAGCTGGCACACCTCATCTCCTCCTTGACCCCCAACTTCCAGTGTTATGCTGAGAACACACAACCTTTTTTCAAACTTCCTGCTGACCCTCTTGCACCTTCCATCATCCCTCACTGCCTTTCTGCCATCCAGGCCTGGTTCACTTCCAATGATCTCTGCCTCAATGCCAGCAACACAGAGATCCTTCCCGTTCAGAGCCCCTGCTCCCAACTTCTTCCCTTCACTCTGGCCTTCTTCCATGGGCTCTCCCCTGTTCCCTCTTCTGAAGCCAGGAACCTTGGAGTCATCTTTGGCTCATCTCTCTCATCCTTCCTTGCACTCAGGACATCGTCAAGAAGTCCCACTTTCAGCTCGTCCTTCAAAAAGAAATTCTACCTTCACTCACCTTCCCCCAGAAGCTCAATGTTACCCGAGCCCTGGTTCTCTCTAGGCTTGACTATTGCAACAGCCTCCTCCTGAGTCTACTTCTTCCACTCTGACCCCTCCAGATAATTCAGAATAGGTCAGCAAGACTTATCCTTGACCTCAAGCCCAGGGACCGCATCTCTCCTGCCCTAAAAAGTCTTCACTGGGTCCTGTTTCGCTAAACAGAGAGCAGGTGGTCGATCGCTTTCCTCAGCTGGCTCCCATCTTTGGAACAGCCTCCCCCTTCATCTTGAGCAAGACTTTCTTAAATTCCAAAAACTCCTCAAGACTTCCCTCTTTACCTCCTCCTTCTCTCCCTCTATCCTCTGCTAATCTCTCAGTTGCTAGTTTGGTGTTCAGGGCCCTTGTGCATCCTCGGGGCACTGACATACCACACTGAATCGCCCCCAGCTTCTGTCTATCTTCAGGACTTGTTGCGGCTCACGCTCCACCCTGGAGGCTCGCACTTACCTTTCATTGCACTTCCCCTGTTGCTCACCTATCAGCACCCCATCACCTATCCCATTCCCCCCTCCCTTCTGCACTTGCACGTTCTGAAGACTCACAAGGCATAGTACGTTCGTCCGTCCCCCCTCCACTGTATTAAATATTTCTTTTTATGTATTTTAATTGTTTCTCATCCCCGTGTTCACCTCCCTGTTTCCCGGTGGGCACTTTGAAACAGTATTTGCTTCCTGTATAAGCACCTAACAAGCGAACAATAAATAAATAAAGAATAACACGTATCATGCTTGCTTTATCAAAGATGCCCAATACAAAATGTCATGCCACAGAAAGAATAATACCACTGATCATGCTTGCTTCACCAAAGCTACCTACTATAAAATGTCATACCACAATAAGAAATGGCTAGATTGGTTTCATTAAAAGGCCTGTCTAGCTACATAATAGCAGTTATCATGCTTGCTTTATCAATCATGTCCAGTAAAAAATGCCATGCCTGCTCTATGGTGCGCCTTGCGCTCAGACGGAATCATGTTGATGATGAATGTTATTATGTGTTATTGCGAGGTGGTGGGGGGGTGCAGATGCATCTCAAGAGCTTGGGTGCCAGGGTACAGCCATAGTATTTATTACTGCGCATAGTTGCCCAGTAAAAACTGCCATGCCCGACCCCTGAGGCTTGAGCGCCTCACAGGCACACATTCATTGTGTGAGTCCAAGGTGCTTGGGGGCCCTGTCATGGTATTTTTTACTGTGCATCTATATGATGCCCATTAATAAATGTTATTCCTTCCCACGTTGCCCTCCAGCACCTCGCATGCACAGATAATCAATTATGTGTACATGCGAGGCGCTGGGGGGCTTAGGGGACAGGCATGACATTGCATGTGAGGCACTAGGAATCCCAGTGGACTGAGCTGGCATTCTTTACCGGGCATGCCCATAAAAAAATATCATGCCTACCCCCTGGGCCCCAGTGCGTGACACATACACAATGAATGTGATTGTGTGTATGCCAGGCGCTGGGGGGCACAGGGGTCAGGCGTGGTGTTTTTTAGTGCCTATCTTTCATATATGCCCAGTAAAAGAATTGCATGCCTGTCCCTAGGGCCCCACAGTGCCAAACACATGCACACAACCAAAGTGGTTATGTTTATATGCAAGGCGCTGGTGTGCCCAGGGGGGTGGCAGGTATGGTATTTTTTTTTACTAGACATCATAGATGTCCAGGAAAAAAATACCATGCCTGTCGCCTGGGCTCCAAAGTGCCTAACACACGCACACAATCAACGTGATTATCTGTATTTGTGATCTGCTGGGGGACATAAGGAGGCATGTATGGTATTTCTTACTGGACATCTAACATAGATGTCCAGTAAGAAAATACCATACTGTCTATGTTTACTGGACAGTGTTTCTCCATTGGCAGTAAATTACCATTACCATCAGCAGTATTCACATTGCCCTTTCTGTAATGAGGCCCTATGATATCATTGGGCAAAGAGCACAGCCAAACAACTATATTATAAGTATCGCCCGTTTATAGTACATTTAATTACGCAAACGCATGTTTCAGAGAGCACCCGCACTGTTTCTGAGTAAGTACTCTCCATTCAAAACCATTGCCAGTCTACAGCAAGGACTCTTTCCCGAATCTGCATCAGTATATTTAATCTATGAGTCAATGCAGGTATTTACTTCACCGTAGCTCCGAATTTGTGATTTTTCCCATCATAAAGTGAAGGTGATTGATTAATTTCAGTTTGTACCATATTTCTAGCATAGCATTATAGACTGAGGGAGGGGTCATTGTTGTGCGATAATGACCCGCCCACAAGTTATGGGCCCGAGGTGAAGCTGAGAGCCATAAATTGGGAAAGGATTATTATCCCAAGCGATAATGACCCCTCACAAGGTCTATAAAGCTATTAGCACATACTGGTAATAGTAATGAAGGTTTCGGGTTGTGGTTGTAAAGTAGAAAACGTTTTATATTGAGTGTTAGTACTAAGGGGGAAGTGGTGGGCATCCCAGTCAAAGAGGAGGCTCAGAGTGAGGTTTTTAACACATGATAAAGACCCCTCTCCGATCCTCCTCAGAGCGGGAGGCCACTATCTTCTCTCGCTAGGAATCAGGTAAGTGTGCTCACCCATGCCCTCTTCCTCTTCCCCCTGCCACACCCCCTTTTCCACATATCCAATAGCCCCCACACTTGCCCCACTTACCTTACGCTGCCTTGTTTCTCTGCGTTATCGGCCCCTCTGCCTCCTCGTCACGGCAGTGGCCACCATGGAAAGGGAGAAAGGACTACAAGTACTTCCCTTCTCCCTGATCCATGGTGGCCATCTTGATTTGTAGTTTTATCTCAAGCTGGGAAACGGCAAACACACTGTTTCTCAACTTGAGATAAAATCACTATTCATGCCCAGGTACAACGTGCCGGAGTACTAATAGCAATATAACCATTGCAGGTGGGGGGGGGGGCATTACCAGTTAGGTAATTCCCCAGGGCTAACTACAAAGCCCTTGCCGTGATCAGGCTTGTAACTTATGCCCCCCTGCTCGGGTTATATTGCTTAAAAATAAAGGCTAAAACTATGTTATTATATGAAACGTGCTTTTATTTTGTAATATTTTAAAAACATTGATATCTTCATAAAACTTGGCTAAATTGCAAATGTTTTATCACGAGTATGCTTTAGGTGTAAAGTAGAAAGAAACGGTTAAGAAGTAATAGCTTTTCACATGTCTTAGTTTTCTCTTTGGTGTGGTAATTGGGGTTTTGCAGTGGGAAAAAAGATCCGCCAAGAGAGGGAGTGTTTTGTTAACCCAAATCCAACCTGGGAGTTGCGTTGCTATTTCCCTGTCAATGTTTCAAGTAAGAATATTTAAAATTCAGTCAATACCACTAGTTAATGACTGCAATGTGAACATTCTGATTGACTGAGAGGAGGTCAATAATGATCACCATGTGCTAATAACGCGTTAGGACCACACCAGAGGATTCTATTAAGTGACAGGTGACCAATGCGCAAGTTAATGGTCCCAAGATAAAGGGCAGGGCCTCTAAAGAGGGCGAAGATCACCAAGCACAAAATAAAGCCCAATGATAAGGGCTTAAATGCTATTAGAGCTTGGACATGGGGACAAAATGGAGCCTTCTCCTGGGTTTTCCTGTGGCAGAGTTTATCCAGTTCTCCTGGCCAGCACCCAGTGTGTACGCATCACAAAGCGAAGTTTGAACTGGAACAGGCTGTTAGAGCTTCAAGGTTGCTGACTGGCTACTGAGCTGGAAACAGTGATACAAAAAACAAAGGAGACGCATTGCATTGAATGCAGGTTTCTATTGGTGGTTAGCTTGCATTCTGTCTAAAATAAGACATTAGCACTTATTTGAGCATACATCATCTCATTCACATTTGTACTTTCTGTGACACAGTTCACATGATAGGGGCAGCCCACAACCATATATTCTAGAGTATTGGCTCTGTGTTTACGGTTACATAGCACTTTACTTAGAAAAATACAAAATGTCCTCCGTAAACGTTTGACCACCTCCTCCACACATTCAGCAAGCGACTGGTCTGGTCAGATCCAACCCCTATGCCAAATCTGGTGCATGTTCATGAACCTTTTCATGTATGAAAAGAATGCTGGAAAAGGGTGATTGTTGCATTGGGTTTTACATAGACCCACAAAAACACACTTTCTGGGGCACTCATATCTAAATGATCCACTTCAGTTTGCAAGTCTTTTGGCACACACCTAGCTAGCCCTTATGGTTTTTCTGGTGTACTCCACAAACATTCAAAAAATAGCGTCAGCCAAACTCAAGATATTCACATTTTAATTAAAAAAAGAATAATATATTGGTACATGCACTCACATTAGGAGAGTTTTAGAAATCATACGTACACCCACATCATGACCAATAACAATACTCACGTAGTAGTGTGCTTAAAATCCCACGTGCATTACACAATTCAGCACAATAGCCACAGAGCCATGTGCAGCAGCAGACCGGCGTACAACCCCGCCCTCTGAGCACATTTCGACCACCGTCAACCTGCTCAGAATTAACAATACACTTGGATCAATGCTGGGAATAACATGCACATATGAAAGGTCAACACATTAGCCGGAGACAACGGTCTTCATCCAGAGGCCCACACCATGACGAAAAACTATATAAAATACTTGAGAAAATCGAAGCACTGCAAACTTAACAAAGACAGTCACACCATTATACTGCGTCTTGACATGTTCACAACGTTCCTTGTAAAAGCCTACACATGGCTATACACAAGTAAAAAAAGAAAAAAACCAAAATGCTCAAAATCATTTACTCAGAATTCACACATCAGCACGTCGAGCACACTTTTGCAGACCTACACTTTTGCCGAAAGCGTTTATGTCTTTCGTTTTGCACTTGTTTGTGGCAAAATGCATATGGTAAGTGGGGTAAAGGTATATCTGGGAGTGAGGGGGAAGGTAGTAAGGGGAGGTGTGTGGGGTCTTCCCCTGCCTTTTGCAGAAACAAAAAAGTGCAAAAATCAGTAAAAGAAAGCCAACAAACGTGCAGGACGGCAAAACAAATGCAGCTATGGCTCATAGAACCTATCTACACAGTACCACACACACATCCACCAGACACTAAACACAAAGTGGCCAGATGCCATACCCATAGGGCATGACCACTGACCTACAGACCTGGCACAGGGAGAAAGTAGCCAGATGACGTGAAGAGTTGGCATATCAGGCGGCTCAGGGCTACCAAAGGCCATGCTTCCGGCAAATCTCGATATCTCTTTTAGTCTCTCCTTCCTTCCTTAACGGTTAGCCCACTGATCCCACCAACAACTTCTCTCCTCCTCCACATTACTCTCTTTTCTAACCTCATCCACGCTTTAAGAGCTCTCCCATCCTTGATGATACCTGTTTGTTGCTCCAAACTCCGCGACTCTCGAACAACCCTCACCCTCCTCATGAGACCTCTCTCCTGTCTCAATCACCTTTAGACTTGCCCTCCAGCTCTTGCCTCCTGCTTTGCTCTGGGTAGTCTGCTTTCTTGCCACTCCTCACTAAACGTATCCTGCCACCTCCTGCTCAAGCACCCTGCCAGACTGATGTCATTGCATCATATGGCAGGGTCTCTGTCTCTCCTCCCCTCGTGGGCATCTCTTGGGTTGAGGAAACCTTTTGGCCCCCAATGGAACTCATTGAGTATGTATCATGATCGTTCTAATAGACTAGACCTGGGCGTTTACAATTCACATCACCTGCTAGCAAAATCATGTCAAAGTCAAATTCGGAAGGCCGTATTTTTAAGAGGTCACCAATTTTCCCCAGATCATCTTTACCGATAAAGATAAGGAACTATTGACCAATAACACATTATTTATATCTGTATGGGAAGCCATCCCAAGACAACCTCACAGTAAAAAGGCTCCAGGAAGCACTTAGCTCATGTCGCGCTACTATTAGGCCTCTTCAAGGTCTTCCAACATGGCCCGTGCTAGCCTTTTGGAAAAAACCTGTGACGCCATCCAGAAATGGGACCTCAAGGATCCACACCTCGTGTAATAAAACAATATTATAATCCTTTTAATTAGGAAAAGAAACTTGCTTTCTTTAAATGTTATTCTGCTACTTGAGTTCCAAGATAACACAAGCATAGTGCCTCGACCGGCAGCGATTTAGGGAGGCCTAATATTGAACGCAGTAGTTTCCCTTCTATTCCCATTAACCGAATAATGTGCTGTTCCGGGAGTGTTTTCAAGCCGTACATGATGACAGGGATGATACTCTTGCACAGGAGTTTGGTCTACATGGACCGTGTCATCAGCGTGTGCCCACCATCCCACCAACCTACCAGCTAGTTTAGGAACATCTAGCTGGGAATTCAGGTCAGACAGCGACACAGTGTATAGTGCAGGGACAAGGACGCAGCCCTGTTTTAACCCTATGTATTGCAGAACGATGGGATCAATCCCCCATTTTCCAATTTAGTCCCGTCGACAATAAGACACAGTCAAACGCTGACGAATAATCAATGAAACACAGATAGAGACAGCAATTAGCCTTCCGGGTTACCTCTGCTACAAGTGATTGAAGGGTCAATGATCTGTGTGTCGTGCTGCATCCTCTCCTAAATCCCATCTGCTGAGGGCTGAGGAACTTATTGGACTCCGCCCATCTCTTTAGCTGATTTAATAGGATGGTGGCAAAGATCTTGTTGCTGGAGTCCAGCATAGCCAGGAGTCTGAAATGACTAGGATCTGTGAGACAGCCCCTTTTATGTACCGGGATGACGATCGACCGACGCCAGCTTGCCGGAACACTACCACTACCCAAGATCCCAGAAAAGAGAGAGAATAATAGTTCTCCCCATAGGCTCAGATTTGTCTTAATGACTATATTAGCCAGGCAATCGGATCACTGTGCTCTGCAGGCCTTATGTTTGCATATAATTTGGTGAATATCATTAGCATCAAAATTGATGCAAGCAGCCGATTGTTTCTGCTTTCCCCAATATCTTCAGGATTGTTTAGTGTATCACCCTAAAACAGATAACCAATATGCCCACACCAGATCTCCTCTGAGATGGCATTGATCTCCCCCGGTGTTTGCTCAGAGAGCTATGTCCAGTATGTATGCCAAAACCTCTTAGCATCATGCGATTTTATCAATCTATATATCATTTTCCAATTTTCCGACTTTTTGTTATTTTTATGTTCCCGTAACCACTGCTAGTAATTAGTTCTTAGTATATTCAGTTCAGACTTTTTCCTCCCTTAGTAAGGGTGGTGGAGCCCTTAATGGCACAAATAACTTTACAGCACTACTTCTTTCTTTTATGTATTGTGATGTCAAAAATGGCAGTTTGTTTTTTGCCTTAATTATTTATGTGGGATTGGGGTTGGAAACCCGTGGCTAAAATGTTCGAGGGAGAAAAGACCGAAAGTTTTGGTCTTCTCTCCCCTGAACATTTCAGCGTTTGACCTTGCCCCCAACCCGCTACTTACCTTGCGGCGGGCACACTTCGGTGTGTGCCTCCGACTCGCTGTGTCCCTGCAACGCCTGTTCCCTTTCACTTCTGTGATCGGGAACCGGCGCTGCAGGGTCCTTTCCTTTTTTTTATTAAAAAAAAAAACTTTTACAGGGCTGGCTGCGGGGAACACCCCTGCAACCCACAGTCACTGTATAGTGATCAAGAGTGCGGAGTACATCCCTGCAGCCCCTGTAGCCCTTGCCACTGAATGTGGGATTTGGTGGAACTTTTTTGGGTAAATTTCTTTTATTTTCAGACATTGCCTTTATGTGTCATCTGCCGGGGAGAGAAGGTGCAAAATTAAGTTTTAATAGGATACAAAGATCCTGATAATTCTCTTCAAGCGTTTCTCTGGAGGGGGGGGGTGGGGGGGGGACACACATTTCATTAACAATGTTGCCGGGGTCGCGGCACATAAAAGGACGCACACACGGAGGTGTAACAGAAACCTCTTTATTCTCTCTTCTCTTCCTCGTCACTGGCGCCCTACGCGCCTTTCCCATAAAACCCCGCTTCCCCGCTCCCACATCACGCTGGCGCTCCGCCTCCCCAACGGAGGGGGCCAAGTGCCCTTAACCCATGGAGTGCTGGGTAACACTACCCCCGAACATTATATCCTAACATCAACTTAACATTCCTCAACAAGTCTTATCGGTTTCTTGATCACCCGTCGGGGCCTCTCATCTTGAGCTGTCGCCTCTGGGACAAGTGGATTGTTCCCTCCCTGTCTCGTCCCTCCCGGATCCCCGACCGGAGGGGTCCACAGGTCATCTCTCTGCATGCGAGGTTCTGGGGAGACAGACCTCCTCTGCTCTTCCGAGCCTTCTCTCTTGATATAGTGTCTAAATTGTTGACAGTTCCTGGTGACGGCTCTATTTTGATCTTCAGCCGTCACCATCGTACCTTTTACTGCTACTACCCTCATGGGACTTGGGGCAAATCGTGGATCTGTCTTCCTGGTTATCGGTTGTTGCACAAGGACGTCGTCCCCTACCTGAAAATCTTTTGTTTCAGCATGACGCCTCGCATCAGTGTCACGTCTCGCCTTCTCCTTTGCTTCCGCATCACGTTGGAGAGTGTCAGTGTCAAGCGGTTCTTCACTTGACGGGTTGCGTGGGATGCGGGTTCGCACCTCGTAGCGAAACATTAGTTCAGCAGGGGTTTTGTTCGTCACCTCATGCGGGGTATTCCTGTAAGCTCTCAGGAGGCGGCACAGTGCTTGATGCGGGTGGACTGCCTCCACCTTGGCTCTTTGTATCGCTTTCTTGATGGAGGCCATGAAGCGTTCTGCCATCCCATTCGCTTGCGGGTGTCGAGGGGTTATCTTCATGTGCTTGAAACCCAAATGCATCGCTAGTTCTCCAAACTCGTGCCCGCAGAATGGTGGTCCATTGTCAGACTTGATGGTTTTGGGAACCCCCCACTCGCTGAATACTTCCTCTAGCACCTCTGCCACCTGGGGAAACGCTGTGGTGGAGACCGATTTGACTATGGGGAACCTTGAATGTTCATCTATTAGCAGCAGAAGGTAGTCACCAGTTTCGGTCGGTCCGTAGAAGTCCACTGCCACTCGTTCCCAGGGGCGATCTGGTATCTGTGTGTGTTGCAGCGGGGGTGGACGCTCCATTGAGGCGGTGCACTGGCACGCATGGCAGTTTTTTACCCATTCATCGACCGCCACATCTAGGAAGGGAAACCAGACGTAGCATCTCAACTGTTTCTTGGTGTTCTCCGCCCCTCGGTGACCTTCGTGGACCGTGCGGACCACCTCGTTTCATAGTGTGGCAGGGATAACAATCCTGCAGCCTCGTAGAAGGATGTTGTTGTCCTTCACAGCCAGTTCGCCCTGCACTCTGGCCAGTCTCGCAATTTCCTGTTTGTTGACGCCCGGGTGGGCTAGCATTGCCCTGTGGTGGTCCTTCCATTTGCTGGTTAGAGTCAAACTGATTGCAAGGGCTGTCGTCGGGTCGGCGGCAGATGCGGCGGCCACCCTTTCGAGGGACAACGCTGGTGGTAGCGATCGATCTGCTATATATTGCACATAGGCCACATCTCCTTTCCGCGTCAGCGGGGGCCCCACAGGGTGTCGTGACAGATAGTCGGCTGGGTTCAGCTCACCTCCGGGGCGATGGATGATGTTGTAGTTGTACTCTTGGAGCCGGATGCCCCACCGCTCAATCCTTGGTGGCATCTTGGTGTGCGGGTTCCCGAACAGGGATAGGAGTGCCTGGTGGTCCGTAATCAGCGTGAACTTCTTCCCGATGAGGAAATTGTGGAAGTGTTCACATGCCCATACTGCGGCTAAGCTCTCCTTCTCGGCCTGCGAATAAGCCAGCTCTGGCGTGGATAGCGCTCTGCTCGCATAAGCGACCACATGTCTCGGGTTGATGTCCGCCCCACTGGTTTGAGCTAGTATGGCCCCAAGGCCGACTGGGCTTGCATCCACCACTACCTCGGTGTGCCAAGCGGGGTTAAAGTAGGCCAGTCGGTGGGCCTCCGTGAGGGCCTGCTTGATGGCAGTGAATGCCTGCTGGCATGCGGGAGCAGTGGGGGCTGCCTGGCGTGGAGGATGCGGTACACACGCGTCTGTCGAAGTGAATGAGGAAAAGAAAAAAAAAAAATGTTTTTTTTTTTTCTTTTTTTTTTTTTCAGCTGCGGCCTTGTATGCGGAGGAGGAGGAAGCGCGGCGGGTCCGCGGCCGCCCGCGCGCGAGCACTGGCGGGTAGCTGCACCTCGCGCCACGGAGGGAGGAGCAGGAGGAGGAGGAGGCTCCGCGTGATTCCCTGCACGCGAGCCGGGACGCGGCGGACTGCCGCTGGAGGACTCCGGTGTGCGAGGAACAGCCTCGTCGCCAATGTTGCCGGGGTCGCGGCACATAAAAGGACGCACACACGGAGGTGTAACAGAAACCTCTTTATTCTCTCTTCTCTTCCTCGTCACTGGCGCCCTACGCGCCTTTCCCATAAAACCCTGCTTCCCCGCTCCCACATCACGCTGGCGCTCCGCCTCCCCAACGGAGGGGGCCAAGTGCCCTTAACCCATGGAGTGCTGGGTAACAAACAAGACATTTATTTTCTCCACATTTGCTGCATTGAACTTATTGGGTTCCCCTGCACATTGCTTGTTGACTCTGCCGTCGGCCACCAACGGCAATGTCTTTATAAGGAGAAAGCATGAGTTTTAAAGTGGCGTGATCGCTCAGCTTAGTGAAATACACTTCATAAGTACCTGTGCTCGTATCTGGTGGGACGCAAATATGGAATCGATACGGGAAGAACGTTTCCCACTACGCCAAGCAGGGGAGTTGCTAGGTCTGGAAAAGACCCGGGGCTACGCTGATGTCGGAACTGTTGGGACTGGGGGATAGCTAGTCTTTTGGCTGTAGCTCCTGAGATTCTATCCGGGGCTACAACCAAAAGTTCAGGGGCTATAGCCCCCCTAGCCCACCCCAGCAACGCCCCTGACGCCAAGTCTTCAGGGCAAGCAAGGACGTGCATACCTTGTGTTTTTTCCCATTCACTGTACATACGGGTTCGAAGGTGGGTGTCAGTCTCTGAATCCGTAGGGATAGCTGTATTTAGAATTCTAGCTTAGCTGTACTTGTTGAAAAGAGGCTCATTCGATCAACAATGCCCGGCAATACAAATGTTACTCGATGCTATCTATGTCATCCGTGGAGATGATTCGTAGTTCCGGTATTTGATGTAGTAAGCACAGACCTTGTGAGTGATTTATAAATGGGCTCTCAAAGGCAGTGGCGTCGCTAGGAATCACATTTTGGGTGGCACAGAGGGGGCCAAAGACAAAAGTAGGGGGGCCACAGACAAAAGTAGGGGGGGCGCCTATAAAAGGGTATGTGTGTGTGACGTCATACACACTCCTGCAGAGAAGCTTTTGTGCACACCAACTACCACACCCCACTGCAACTCCCCTCCCATCAGAATGCAGGCACGAAACCATTAAGTCACTAACGACCCATAATTAGCAGTTTCATACACTACATTCTGGTGGGAGGGCTGCAGGATGAAGTGAACTGGTTTTCATGGTTGTGCGGCAGCATTATGGCCTTGTGTGTGTGTGTGTGTGCCTTGAGGGCGGCCGCCGGGCAGCACTGCAGACAGTGCAGAGAGTAGCCCAGGCAAGGAGGGGCACAAGGGGGCACCCAGAATTTCAGAGGGGTGGCCCGGCACCCCATCTGGCCCTACACTAGCGATGCCACTGCTCATTAGAGGTAATGGTTTCCATTATCCGTATTGATTTTGAAACGGGCGAGCAGGCCTGAGGTTGTGGCGGTGGCCTTGAATAAATCCTCTCCCGGCACTAGAGCCTAGCCTTTTCACTGTGGGCTCCTGCATGCATCCCGCCTGCATACATGCCTTGCACTGTAGGAGCTCTGGTATCAGCATTGCTGGTAGAGTGAGTATTCGCAGGAGCGTATCCTTGGGAGCCCGCTCTAGTCAGGTTTGTAGGTCGTGCTGGATATGATTCGACTGTTTGGGATCTGCCCCCTCAGACCAGTGCTTGTAACCACTTGTCCAGCCTACCGGTCAATTGCGGCTCCTTTAGAAATGATGAGGTCAATCAATTATTATGATTTGTGTACTTGTCAAGTCATCGATATAAACAGAGCATTCTGGAAAGCCAACCAACACATATTTCTACCCTCTAAAGCTGGGAAGATAAGATAGGTAGTCGAGTCCCTGGGTTGCAGACTGCTCTCAAATCCCTGCTTCACCACTTAACGAAAGTTTCAGGTCCTCTGTGCATTTTCTGGCAAAATTCGGATTCCCTAGAAGTGATGCGTTCACCCTGTATTCTTCAAAAAAACTCTTACTCTTGATGTTGACCCATATACAAAATCAAGTGTCTATGTATTGCACTTCACCAAATGTATTTGTCTTTTGGATTACTCAAGGCAACTTCTTGTAATGTATTTTCCCTTGACCCCCTCGAGTATTAGACAAATGTCCTCCCTGAGATATAATTTTCTGTGATGTCATGGTGATGTCGACACATATGCAAATTACGCGGCCCACACGTTTTTTACTGCACAGTGGGCCTCATTACGAACCCGGCGGTAGCCGTGCTGGTAAAAACAGCACGGCTGCCGCCGGAGTCATGTTTTTTACCAGCGCCTGGCTTTGAGAAATAACCGGGGCATTACAGCTCTGGCGCTCCTGGTAATTCCCCAAAGCCAGGCGCCGGTAAAAATGACTTGCCATTCCCATTTGGGTCCAATAGAACTCAATGGGAATGGGGAGGACGGAAGCACCAGCACCGTTGATAACAGTGCCGGTGCTTCCGTCAAAGGCTTGCGAGCGGGTGCCGTGCCGCCCGCCAGGTCAGAACTGGCCGGAGGTACGGCACCCACCAGCCGAACGCGGAGTATGCCGGTCCAGTAACAACAGTGTTACCGGACCGGCATACTCATAATGAGGCCTCGTAAATCCTAGAACTGCCCCAGGAAGAGGCAGCCTTGGCCACTCCGGAGATGAGGCAGTGCACTGCTGTTGTCACATCTCAGACCACAAATCGTACAGCTGATGACACAGCCCTCATGTTATGGGAGATATTGGAACTGGTACTCAATCATGTGGTACCTGTGATAAAGTTAAGGACTGAGACACGCCTAGGATGTAATGCTTGCTGCGTGCTCTGCTTTCACATAACACTGACTAACGCAAAGCTCCTAGACTTAAGTAAAGTCAATATTGCGCTTATGGGGCAATTGCAACACATGCAACGATAAATGGATCCGGTACTGGGGCTTCAAACCTTCATCACAGGCACGTTTTAAAAAAAAACAGTAATAAAATGCCCTCACATTGTAGAAAGAACCGGAAGCTGCTAACCGTTAGTTGATATTGTTATTTTATTTCTATCGCGCTCGTACACAAGTGTTTCAGAGCGCGACAAGGCAAGGGAGGGGAACAGGGAGAACAAAACAGCGATCTTGCTAGGCCCAGTGACATTGAGAACGTGCAAGGGTATGGGAGAGGGGGAGGGGAAAAGTGCATGGAAGGGGGGAGAAGTGGAAAGTGCGAAGCAGAGGAGAAACAGATAAATAACAATAAATAAATAATAAAGGCAATAAACAGGGTAGCACAGCCAGCAATTTGCAAGTGCTAGGTTTAAGGCAGCAGACAGGGTAGGTCTGATAAATGCAGGAAGAAAAAGGGGGGGGCGTATGGGTACAGATACAGACCCCAATGCAAGGGGTGGCCCAGAGGCAGTGCGGGAGGGTGGCAGGGTGAGCAGGTACTTGGGCCCGGAGGACAGAGGGTGGCCAGGTGCACGGTGCCAAGAGAGAACAGATCAGCAGGGGAGAGGGGGAGCAAAGGCAGAAGAAAAGAGGAAGGTCTTGAGATGCTTCCGGAACCGGAGATGGTTCTCCTCAAGTTTTAGAGTGGCAGAGAGGCTATTCCAGAGGGAGTCCCCAGCCGAAGACAGAGATCTACCCCCAGCTCGTTTCTTTAAAAAACGACTGACCCGGAGGGAGTTAGAGGTAGAGGAGCGAAGAGCTCGAGAGGGGAGGTATTTGCGGAGGGATATCTGAAGGTATTTTGGACCCAAGCCCCAGAAAGCCTTGTGGACAATGCAGAGGGTTTTGAATTCAATCCTTGCATCCACTGGGCGCCAATGGAGAGATTTCAGAGCTGGAGAGATACAATACCAGGGTTTGTGGCCAAGGACAAGTCTAACAGTCCTGTTCTGGATTAGTTGCAGAGGGCAGAGAGTAGAGGCAGGTAGATTTAGAAAGAGGCTGTTACAATAGTCCAACCTAGAGAGAACCAGAGCGTGGCAGACAGTAAGCTTCTAGGGGAAAGAGAGGAAAGGCAGAGTACCTCTGAGGAGGAGCGGTAGGAAATTAGACTTTTTTGAGACCTCAGAGATGTGGGCGAAGAAGGAGAAGGTGGAGTCAAAGATGAACCCGGGGTTCTTAGCCTCGCAGGTGGGGGTAGGAGGAGGAACAAGGGAGGCTGGCCAGAGAGTGGAGGAGGATCTCCGTCTTGCTGGCATTCAGACAAAGATCGTTGGCGGCACACAAATCTTGAATGAAAGTTAGGCAATCAGAGATGAGAGAGGGAGAGGAGGTGGCAGAGGGCAGCCTGAAAATGAGTTGAGTGTCATCAGCGTAGCACTGGAAATTTGAGCAGAAAGTGGCAATGCAGTGGGTGGGAGTTGCCAGGTATTGGTTGAAAAGCCAGGGTGAGAGGTTAGACCCCTGGGGAACACCACAGGTAGAGAGGAAGATAGATGAAAGGAAGGACCCAAGTTGGACCTGGGAGGGTCGATCTGAGAGGAAAGAGGTCAGCCAGGCTAGAACCTGATCAGTGATACCCAGGTTTTCACCGAGACGGTTGAGCAGGATGGTATGGTTGACCGTGTTGAAGGCAGAAGAGAGATTGAGGAGGATGAGGACAGAGGGAATGTTAGAGTCAAGGTTGGAGAGCAGAACTTCACAGATATTCAGGAGAGCAGTTTCCGTGCTTCTGGCAGCTCTGAAACCAGACTGGTGGTCATGGAGACAGCCAACAGAATTGGAATGAAGGTTAAGGTGAGAGATGGCCAACTTTTCCAGGAGTTTGCCCAGAAAGGGAGTAATGGAAATTGGGCGATAGTTAGCTGGACAAGAAGGATCAGCTGTGGGTTTCTTGAGAAGAGGATGCACAAAGGAGTGCTTCAGAGTGGAGGGGACGGATCCCGAGGCAAAGGAGTGGTTGCAAAAATCAGCAAGGGCCGCAGCGAGGGTGTCAATGTGGTCCTTGATGGTTTTAGAGGAACAGGGATGAACCTGTTTTGACGAGACTTTCATAGATCAGACTTGTCTAGTGACCTTGTTAGGGGAGAAAAGAGGAAAGGACGGGAAGGATGTTGGGGAGGTGGCTAAAGGAGGGTCAGCAAGCACAGATGGAGAGGGGAGAGGAGGGTTGTGGGTGGAGAGGGTGGACAGGATGTCCTGAATTTTTTAAATGAAGTGAGAGGCAAGGGCATTACAAAGAGCCTGGGTGGCATCAGGAGGGGTTGGCCAGCTCTTTGCAGATTTTAAAGAGTTCGGCCGAGTTGTTAGATGCCGCAGAGACACGAGCTTGAATGTGGACTCTCTTCTTGGTGAGGACAGAGAGTCGGTATTGCCTTTGTCGCAGGCGACAGGCCAGTTTGTCAGAGGATGAACAGGAAGTCCTCCATTTCCTCTCAGCCACCCTACACTTACGTTTAAGTGTAGCTAGGTCAGAGTCATACCAGGAATTGCACTTGGCTTTGGACTTCAAATGGATCCTCATGACAGGGACAAGAGCATCAAGCATATCAGAAATTGAAGAGTAGAGCAGAGACAGGGCTGTATCAGGATGTGAGACAGCCAAATGTGGAGGGGGGAGAGAAAGCGGGGGCAAAAGCCTCAACTGACACACGCTTCATGGGCCGGATGTCCGAGAAGGTATGTGGCAGTGTTGGGGTAGGCTTGGCTTGGGGGGAAGAGAGGGAGAGATAAGAGGAGGGAGTGATCACTCCAGGAGAGAGGAGTGGTCAGATGGATGGAGAGGGGGAGGTCAGAGGAGATCAAGACATCGAGTGTGTGCCCTGATGAGTGAGTCGGGCCAGAGGGGAGGATGGACAGGGAGAGGGAGTCGCAGAGGTCACAGAAGAGTACAGAAGAGTACAGAGGAGGAGCAGGGAGAGTCTAAATGTATATTGAGGCCACCGAGGAGGAGGAGTTGAGTGGTAGAGGCCAGGAGGGAGGAGGAGAGGTCGTCCACTCCAGAGAAATGAGGTGATTTGACCAGGATCCTGGTAGATGGTAACCACAGTAAAAGAATGGGTAGGCGAGAGAGAGAGCCTACAGACAAGGCATTCAAAAGAGGAGTAGGTCTGAGTGGGAATGATAGAGGCAGGAATCCACTCAGGAAAAATCAGGGCTACCCCCCCTCCCATCCCCCACCAGACCGGGAGGATCTGGGTGCTGAGAGGATCTTGTAGCCATCAGGGAGGAGAGTGTCAAAGCTCATGACAGAGCTGGCCGTGAACCATGTCTCAGTAAGACCAAGGCCATCAAGATTTAGTTCTTCAAGGAGGTGGCAGATGTCAGAGGAGTGTTTGACAGCAGAGCGAGAGTTGAGAGTGGCAATATGAAGAAGGTTGCCAGCCTTAAAGACCTTCCGGGGAGGGGTACAGATTAGAGGTATGCCCTGCAGAGGCAAAAGAGCCCTAGGAGGGGCAGAGGAGGAGGAGGAGAGAGAGGGCAAGGTAGCCAAGGGGTGAGAGGAGGGGAAAGCAGGTGATGAGAGAAAATTGATTAGGGGAGAGTAGCACCTATCAAAGAGGAGGAGATTGGCCTGAGGGCCTTGGACCATGACAGTGCCATTTAGGTAGCATTAATGATGACTTTAGAGGAGTCAAAGGAAGCCATGAGAACTTCCCAGTGGGTGCCACCAATAATGGGAGAGGAGGAAATAGGGCAGAGCACAGAGATCATATGAAGAGTCCATAGATCTGGCGAAGGAACGACAAAGAGGATGTCGGTGAGGGTCTGTCTGGCGGAAGCATTGGAGTAGGTGTCGGTGATAGGAAGAACAGGGTTAGAGGCCAAGATATCCTTTTTGAACTTCTTCCTACCAGACTTAGTGAGAAGGGAAGGATAGTCAATGGAGAAGCAGTTGGAAAAGATAGGAGAAACAGAAAGCGCCATTGGGGTGAAAGCGAGGAAAGGATGGATATACTGGGGGGGGGCTAAGGCAGGTAGGTGTGGGACAAAAGAAAGTGGTGAGGTCACTGGGCTGGCAAGTTACAGAGAAGTAACAGTATACAAGCAAAATACAGAGAACATCGCAATGGGCAGCAAGATTTGACTTTTCAGCACAAAGCAAAAACAGCAATATTTGACTTTTTAGAACAAAGCAAAAACAGCAGGATTTGACTTTTTAGCACAAAGCAAAAACAGCAAGATTTGACTTTTTAGAACAAAGCAAACACAGCAAGATTTGACTTTTAAGAACAAAGTTGATGCTGCTTCTTGGAAAAAGCCAAGAGGATCAAGCAGGAAAACTTTCTTTTTGACTCAGAGCTACGCTCATGGACTGCTCTCCATAATTTTCTTGTTTCAGACCCCATTTATAGTGTTGGCTATTAGGTAGTGCTTACGCGCCTCCAAAAGGCTGAAACTATTAAATTGGAGTACAGATAGGAGGGAGATGGGATGTGAAGAGGGACACAGAGTGTGTGGGTGTTATTTGGTTATTTATCCACCAATTGACTGCCCCAGCCTATGCTAATCGCTATGGCTATGCCCACATACTAGCTCCCCCTCCATGCCCAAACACATCCCGCTGGGATCTCTTTTAGCTAGCTCTTTCAAGCAGTAACATCAAATCTGTTGCTGTAATGGCCTGGCAGTGGTATTTCTAAGCAGTCTGAGAGTTAATGGTTTCATTGCAGCTGGAAATTTGCTACTCATGCTATGAAACTGCCTTGCCCAAGTGTGCCGTCTGCCACTTGATTTAAAAGCAATATGTGTGTCCTCACATCTGTTACTGGCACTAAAGTCCTGTTTTCAAGTTCGGTAGTTTTGGGTGCCACCCGGCACCTGTGATGTGCCCTACAATCAACAACCAGAGTCAAGCGGTGGACATCACATACAAAAAACATATCCCAGATACATACACACACCCCCACACCATTTAAACTCTGAAGCACCAGACATTTAGGGCCAAGCAGTAGTGCTGCAGCCTCACTTCATCTTGTCCGCTCCACGAATCCCAGTAAATACTGGACCTCTGGATGGAGCAGACTGAAAAGGCTCCCTTGCAACACAGAGGGCCTCATTACACGGAATGCGGTAAGGGTTTACCTTACTACGAGGTCCCTTTGCGGGACCCGACCTTAACGGCTGGTCTACACCAGCCATTAAAGTAGGAACCCGCAAAGGGACCTTGGTGCTAATTACGGTACCGCAATTTGCAGTACCGTAATTAGCTCCTTCCCCATTCCCATTGAGCCCTATGGGGGCAAAAATGGGAATGGGGAAGTGCCTTGGTGAATGGGGAATTACCGCCCCCGCTCACCTTGGAGTAGGGCGGTAATTCCGCCATCCACCAAGGCGGACACAGTAAAATACCGGCGGCAACCATGGCGCTAATAGTGCCATGGTTACCGCATACCGTGTAATGAGGCCCAGAATCAGCTTAAATACCAGTGCCATAAAGGAGAGCAACATTACTCCCATGCAAAGTTGGATATCTGTGACATTTTTGTGGAGAAAGAAATCTAAACCCTCCCTTGCAGAGATAATGCCAAGCTTTGCATAGAAAGTGAGCCCAAAGGGTGGGGCATTAAGTAACACATTGCATTCGTTCTACGGAACTCCTTTTGCAATGCAAATGCAAACCCAGTGCCCTTTACACTGAGTGGATGTTGCTCCTGAGCGTTTTTGTATGGCCAAACTTTATTTCTTCCCCATAGTCTCTTCTTCGAAACCCAAATCAGATGCACTCCACAGGATAATATGTATCCAGCATGCAGACCACTGATACCAGCATCACACATAGAGGCTAGGGACGAAACCCTCAATTATAATACAAAACACTGTTCTGAATATCGTCGAATGAAGCAGCACAGATCTAATCCATTGCGCACCTTATGCTGGACAATGGGGGAAGGGAGGAGAAAGCGGGAGGAGCGAAGAACAATTGCAACGTTGGACATCGTCCTTCCATTCATCTCACAACACAGCACGCACCTGAAAAATCACAAAACATCATCTGGCATCAATTAATCTGACCCCTCCAGGTCTACCCTCGAAACTATCATGCCTATCCCCGAACTCCTAGCTATCCCCACATCTCTCCGCTTCTCTAGCGAGTATGTAGCCCCCGGGATAGCTAGCCATTTCCCCTGGTGCCTTCTGAAGATAGAGGGCAAACCTAATCTGACCCCTGCAGGTCTACTGTTGAACCTACAGTGCCTATCCCCGACCTCCTAGGCATCCCCACATCTCTCAGCTTCTCTGCGGAATATGTAGCCCCAAGGATAGCCCACCATTTCCCCATGTGCCTTCTGAAGATAGAGGGCAAACCTAATCTGACCCCTGCAGGTCTACTGTTGAACCTACAGTGCCTATCCCCGACCTCCTAGGTATCCCCACATCTCTCAGCTTCTCTAGCGAGTATGTAGCCCCCGAGAGAGCCAGCCATTTCCCCTGGTACCTTCTGAAGATAGAGGGTAAACCTAATCCGACCCCCCTGCAGGTCTACCCTTGAACCTACAGTTCCTATCCCCGACCTCCTAGGTATCCCCACATCTCTCAGCTTCTCTGGGGAGTATATCTTCCCCGGGATAGCCAGCCATTTCCCCTGGTGCCTTCTGAAGATAGACAAACCTCGAAGGGGAAGGTTATTTGACCCAAGGGCATCTGCTGCTCTGGAGAAGACACAAGAGGGCCAGACATGCAGACAACTAATCCAACAAAGAGGCCGCAAAGAGACTCCGGATGGGTGGAGGCCCCCAGAGACCTACAGGAAACCTCAAGTAACTGTAAGTGTAAGTGACTGAAGTCGAGAGAGCCTCGAGACCGCGAGGCATGTATCGCCCCATCGCTGCAGGAAGGGAGAAGGCGAATGAAGTCTGGCTCCGGCAAGTGGTCACTCGCGATAAGAGACTTTTCAGGAAAGTGCCGCGCCCTCCGTCTTTGTTTGGCAAGGGCCGGTGCGGCTACTGTAGCAGCAGCTCTCCATCGCTGTAGTTCTGTGTGTGCAAACTTTCTAATCAATTGCCATGCAGCGATTCGGGAGTCTCTCCGCCTTGCAAGCAGGAAGATCGCGTCCAAGTTACGATCCATGTTCTCCTGATATCGATTTTCCAGAGCAGTGCTGCCGCAGAGTAAAAGCAAAGCTTCTCTAATGGCTGAAGGGAAGTTATATAACGGCCTCTCTTGGGGACAAGACAGCGGTGAGGACAACCTGACACCTGGAAAGAATCATTGCTGCTTTGGACACTTGTATCTTTCTTCCATTCAAATATTTCCTATGGTATTTATACAGATAGAGTAGTTCCTTTGTACAGATGGGTATTTGAGGTCTAGCAGCCCCACTCAGACTTGAGTGTCCAGGCTTCAGACATCAGAGGGGTGTCTCAGCAGCTTACCCTTTTAGCCTTCAGCTAATGCAAGTGTAGGGGGCTGGTCTGGGGGTGCAGGAACATCGAGTCATCTATTTACCATAAGCATTATGAGGGGGATCACTGGGTGCTCCCCCATCCTCCCTTGACACCATTACTTTTCTCTTTCTTCTTACTTTCTAGAGGTTTTGGTGACGTCACCCATTATCCTGTCAGTATCAGTGCTAGAAGACTGGGCACAGTAAGCGGCGTTACACGTTTGCAATTGCATCATGACAGTATAAAAGGGTGATGTTCTTTCCATGAAATCATCAATAATATATTCACATTTCAAAGATGTCCTATTTTCTGCTTGGCCGAAAAGCAAAGGTGCCCAGCAACAATTCATTAGAAATGCAGGTTAAACATTGGATGGTGTCGGCATATACAATATGTTATGTCATGTTACTTGATATTTGTATAGCGCCTACTGACATTGGTATGGTTTCGAGGCAGTGTGGGGTGGAAGGCCCTTTGGAAGATCGTAGTCAGTGCAAACATGGAAATAAAAAAAGCATTACATTGCATGTGAATAGTAATCAGAATGAGGTAACTGTGCAATTGCTTGCAGCGATGACTAGTTTAAAACATAAGCATCACGCAGGGCATTGTATTCAGGTGCAGAGATGACTGCTAGGCCGGTGACTTTGCGACAGCTGGACCGAATCTTTCATGGCACCCAGCTGTATTCTATGATTTGCAGTGCAAGAAGGTCAATGGGTTTTATGCATAGTCTAACAGCCCCTTGGACAACTGCCTACAGGTGAGAGCTCTGCTATATTTGACATGCAGAACACATGCACACTGAATGTTAAAGGATATTTGTGCCACGCACTATCACCACCAGAGTCGCCCCCTGGCATAACATGCAATCACATGCAACTTACATGCAAAATCATCAGAAATGTCAAAGACACATATAATGCATGTCCTTTTGTCTGTGCCATCGGGTTATTGCAGTAGAAATGTTGTGTATTAGATGCGGATATGAGAACACTTAATCGGAAATAAACATTGTAAATTGTGTCTGGAAAAAGTATTCCATTTATAGATTTTCATCCATTTCTAATATACATTTTTCTAGCCGAGTTGCTGCCACTGCTTCCCTTCATTTTATCGCTGCATATGTCAATTGTGAAGTAGACACTGTTACCCCCATGTGATCATATGACTCAATGTAACTCTTTATTTCGTAACCCATTGAATAGCATGTTGAATTGGTCCACAATCCTTTGAATGGCGATGCCACAAATATTGCCTGGCCAAACTGTGTCTGGGGTGAGCAGAATCCCTGCCTTGCCTGTTCCTCCTTCAAAGCCTTACTTGCAGTAGATGGCAGGCAGCGATGGACCATGTGATATGACATATGATATGATAATGCATTTATATGTGCATGCCAAATGTCCAAGATGTGCCCCCTCATCTTACAGCTGCCTGGTCTCAGTATACTTCACACCTGAAAAAAGGCTAACCCAGGTCCATTAAAGGGTGCGGCCTGGGGGCACTTGGTCTGTCGGTCCCCCTCTGTGGGCGACTTGCCACCCATAGCATGAGGGCCAGTGGGTGCCATGTGTCTGCCTGTCTGCCCACCAGACTCTGTTCTCCACATGCCTCGCTGGAGCAGGAGAAGGTGCAGAGAGATCCTGGAGTGTTGAGGATGAGGGCCTTACACAAAACTGCCTGCTTTGAATATTCCCCTAATGCAGCCCTGCCGCCATTGCTTATGCCCCGCTCCTTCCACAACCGTCGGGGACCCCCCCACCCAGCTTTTCCCATTTCCTCCATTGGATGCTGTATACCAATAACATGGTCTGCAAGAGAGAATAGTTCTGCTATTCAGATAGAGCATTTCAATTTAGACCCTCCCCCACGCCGCCATTGGTGGATCTTACAGGGCCATCTCCCACCAGTAGTCTCTCTGGGTTCCGCTGTCACTCCCAGCTCTGAGAGTTGGTGAAACAGGCATGGGAAGAGTCTTTTGCTATTCAGATAGAGCCAGTGGTCAAAGGGGGGCAGGAGCGGTTGGGAGCGGTGCTCCTCTACTTCTTTTAATTACGTTTTACCGTTCCTATACTTTTATTTTAAAAAGAAACCGTTCCGGAACGGTTTTGTTTTAAAATAAAAGTGTAGGACGAAGTTGAAACTTGCACTTTCAGTGCACTGCACAGGACGTTTCCTTAAAGAGCAGGCACATGTGTTTTGGGTTTTTCATTGTGCATGGGAGGGGGCACGGCGATGGGATCTGGCGATGGGGTCTGTGGAGAGCCGGACAGGCCAGTAGGGGACATAGTTCCACTACTTTTTTTGTACACTTCGACCACTGGATAGAGCATTTCAATATAGATCCTCCCCCACGCCGCCATTCGTGGATGTTACGGGGCCATCTCCCACCAGTACACATTTTAACTGCTCAACGGTGTTCAGGAAAATCACAGCAGTGCGGCATCCGCAATTCTTGTGGGTGACACTAGGACGTAGCCCTCCACATCCTCCACAAACCATGGGCCTCATTACGACTTTGGAGGCAGCCATGCCCTTAACAAGGGCATGGCTGCCTCCAAAACCGTGTCCGGATCCGGGTTCCCTGAATGGGGAATTACCGGTCCATTCTGAGTTTGGAGGGCCCGGTAATTCCTCCCTCAGGGAACCTGGGCCCGGACCTTCCCCATTCCCATTTGAGCCCCCATAGGGCTCAATGGGAATGGGCACGGGAGCTAACAACGGGCCGATTACGACCGGCCCGTTGTTAGCTCCCTGGTCCCCTTGCGGGACCCGGTAAGGACGGCTGGTAAAACCAGATGTCCACATCGGGTCCCGCAAGGGAATCTTGTAATATTGCGGAATGGGTTTAACGGGTCCGCCACCATTAGCGGCTCCCGTTAACCCATTCTGCAATACTCATAATGAGGCCCATATCTTCAAATACAGACTATGAGCCTGATCACGACATTGGCGGTAACGTCGGCGGTAGCCAGCGGTATTAGCCCTACTGCTGAACTCCCCGGCGCTAATAGCGCTGGATCACGAGTTCGGCGGTAATATAATTCCCCATTGAGCCCATTCGGGAATGCCCCATTCCCCATTGGGCTCAATGGGGAAAATTTGCGCTATTACCGCCAGCGGGAAATCCGCTGGCGGTAATAGCACGAATTTTCGGTGGATTTCCCCCCAGCTCAGAGCTGGGGTGAAATCCGCCAAAGTCCTGATTTGGCGTACCCTTAAATCCGGCGGTAATAGCGCTACCGCCGGATTTAAGGGTTACCGCCAAAGTCATGATCAGGCCCTATATCTTTAAATACAGCTGTGTATGTTAAGCAACTCAAAATACTATTGGTGTTTAACAACCAAACCATTTACCTAATACCAACCATTATCTGGCAGCATTATGTTCTACAAAGGGGAAATGCATCTATTCTATCGGATTCAGTAACTTTCCCAAACGCTATCAACCGGATCCATTGAACTCTTGCGCATTGTTTTTCCCTTCTGAAGTGAGCTACATTTTGCCATGGTTGGTAATGTACAATTACCATCAGCAGTATTCAGACTGATATTTCTGCTCTGTGAAGGTGTGGTGAGCTAAAACTTGGTTGTAGACCCTCCCGAGTTGAAGAAATTCCATAGAACAGGGTATTTGACCCATGTTTGTTCTCAGTAGAGGGGCTCCCCCACTCCTTTTCCAATTTGCATGAAAGCATTCATTTTGTAGTTCAGTTATTTAAGAAGCCTTATCTGTTGTCTTGCTTCTTGTGGCTCTATTTCCCGGGCACTCCATTCACTCTGATGGTTATCCTTTGAGTTCCGTCTTTAATATTTTCTTTGTATTGTTTTTAAATGTGTGCATGGGATGCACCACCCTCTCTTTCTTCTCTTGTATGCTGGTGCAATCATCTGGCCTCTGCATTCTCAATCACTCCTTCTGCTGTCTGTTCTTCGTTCTCCCTGTACCCAATCAAGATTTGTTCCTTCTCTCTCTTATCTACTAAACTTTGGAATTCTCTTCCCCTGTCTATTCAATCTCTCACCTCATTCTCTTCCATTTGTTTGTATCTGAAAACACATTTTCTTTCTTCCTCTTAAATGGATCATGGTTTAAATTATTACGTCTTTCTGCACTGGTATTGCTACCTAGTGCTGAGTGCTAGTGCTTTGGCGGTAAGCACTATATAAGCACAAATACATTAAATGAAATAAAATGAAAATTAAATATCCAAGGCTAAGCAACCTCCCTATCTACAGTGTAAAAATGCAAGTCAAACGTCCTCAACGTGTGTGCAAGTATAAGTTAAGAATGCTCTTTTAGCAAGGAATTAAGTGCGGTAGTGACGTGGTGATCACGTGCTTTTTGTGGTGTAACATTGTATTGAGGGTAGAGGTAGTTTTAGACTGCTGCATAGTAAAACACACGAGTAGAAAAGTATTTCTTTTTATTCTTTTCACCAGACCTATATTATTAGATAAGGTTATGTACCTTGGATTTATTGTGAATATGTAGATGGAGCTTTAATAAGTATAGTTGTAAGTTGTTGTAATGAGCAAGAGGTTTGCCATTGTTTTGCTGCTGCAGATTTTGCCATTTAGTGTGCTAGCCTGCATTTCTGAGCTACGGCCATTTGATTGAATTTTATTTCTGCTGCTCGGTGGAAATGGATGTAGAACAGTGTTCAGCTAATTGCCGTGAAGGCGAAAGTTCTGAGGGGCCTGAAATGAGACTCGAGAAAGCAGGTGCCTTCCCAGACGATAGACAAATGAATACATAATGGTTGTGAAGGACACAGTGAGATATGCAAGACGGCGCAGACAGTAGCATTACCAAAATGAAGAACTAGGATGTGAGCACAGCATCCACATTGAAAATTAAGGCACTCGGTCCAGTGGTAAAGTGCCTTGGTAAAATGAATAAATAGGAGAAATTAATTTCCAGGAGCAGGGCCTCAGACACGTTTTTTCATGCAGCTATTCATTGTGAGAAAATTACTAGGAAGTTTGTAGGTTTGGCAACATGTATCGAGATGGGAGTTGCAGAGTGGAGTAGGTGCCAGAGGCGGGAAGCCAAGAGGGCCAATTATGTGGAAGGCATTGTGGTGTTCCGTGGGTCGAAATAAAGTTATGACCTCACTGATTTCCACTCACTGCATGATTGGTTCGCATCGGTGGGATGCTACAGCCCGAGCTGTCTCAGGTGTTGCTGTCCAATTAGGGTAGACCTTTTTTGATCAATTACACCATGAAGAGTGCCAACCAATTAAAATGATGCACTTTGTGCTTACTATGAAATTATGTCTTGTTCGAGGGATGGTATTTTGATGGTCACAAGAAAGGAAACTTCCAATTATATTGTTTAATGTATAGTGTTCGTTAGGGGCTCATTGGCGAATAGCCAATGGAAATGTTAGAATTAGAATTGATGTTGCTTTTGTAGAACAGGTTAATTTTGCAGGTTCTTGCTTTAAATATTTTGGCCCGAGTGGGCGTCTCGAGATGTTACAAAGAGCTGTCTTATTCTCCCAGCCGTATTTTGCAAATAAAAAGCAGATTTTTCTTGCAATTTGTGCACTCTATTTTTGATTCGTTTTTGCATTACTTTTGGGTTATTTCGGGGTACTTTACCTACCTTTACAACATAACCAAGCAAAAAAGACTCACCATTAAGCAAACCTACTCTCAAAGTTATTAGTATCAAAAAATAAATTACTCAAAGTGTTCTTCATACAGATCAAGAAGATTGTGTTACACCAAGTTCTGTAAGTGATGTCCTATTCATGTAAGCATATGTCCAATGCCAATCAAAATGTCTAATGATCACTGCAATAGCGATTATAATGCTGTCAACAGATAAAACATGCAAACATCCTGGTTACTTTGATGTGGTATAATTCGTACTGCTTGAATTGATGTTCTTCCCCATTTCTGAATAGTCATGCCACCTTTCAAGGTTCGGATAACACTGGATGGCCAATGATAATTGGGAAAACACAGTTTTGCTGAGGTACAGGCATCTTCATAATGGAATAGAGCAGGTTGGCTGGCAAGTGACTATACTTTGTGAGGTGATATGAAGTTGTTTCTTCTCGCTTCTTTGCAGTAGCTCTCCCAATTTCTTGACTACATTTCTGTCTTTCGTCTGCCATTTGATCATCAGTACCACCCATCAGTAGCGTGTCCAGATGCTTCTCTTCTGATCCTCCCCCACAGCGACTACCACGGGTACTTTGCACTTATTTGCATTGAAAGAGGACTAAGATGTCTGCCCTGAATGGCATCAGTCAACGCCTTCATGGTCACCCCCAAACCCTAAATCCTGCCATTGCTGCCAACAGCGGGTTTCTAGTTAAGCCATTCAACAAATATAAAATAAGGGATTCATTAAAATGAATTGTTCAACTTTAAAGGCGAGTATAAACAATATATGGTGGTAATTGTAGAGCACAACTGGCCCTTGAATGAGTGGCAGATCCCCCCACCAGCCATCAAATTCAGGCTTCTTGAATAATCACTTCCCTGCCCCACACTCCAGATGCACTGTCAAACTTTAAACTACAGAGCTACCCTTTCACAGGCAATGCTGTTAGTGATTTCAATCCGGCACTTCACCTACATCAATGCCTAGTATGTAATGCACAACTAAAATCCTTATTTATTTGTGTCTAAAAGTTATTTTATTCTGAACGATGTACTACTCATATCACGCCCCTCTCTTGCAACCCCCCAGTCACACTGAACCAGGAATCAGGCTGGTTTGCAAAGTTAAAATATTTATTTATATATTTCACAATATAATCACACTATGTTTAATGGGTATGCAATAATCACCAATGGGAGGATGTCACACTAAGCAATCTCTTTAATCACAAGGAGTAATAGTGAGCAAATGAATTCAGCACAGAAATAATACTTTTGTGTGTGTTCAGATCAAATAGCAATGTGGTTACTATTTGCCCCTGCACACCCCTCAACCCCCCCAACAAGCAATGTAAAGAGATAGGAGGAGAGAGAGCAGGTTTCAGGAATGCAGAATTCAAACAAAATGTCAATCCCAATTCCCCCCAGCAAACGAGAGAGAAACAGAATTGATTGGCAAACTGTCAAAATGGTTTTAAAGTTATCTCGGAATGGCTTGGGTAAAACACTGTGGGGCCGATTCATGGAACAAACGTGCGCCGAAAATCTACGCGCAAGCATGCGCAAGCATGCGCAAGCGGAAAAAAACAGGCGCACACGCACGCGTGCGATTCATGGAAGTCCCTGCGCGTGTTCACCGCGGGATGTGCGCCAAACCCATGCATGGCGCACAAGTCACTGCAACATCGCGAAAGGCGTGCGCGACGCGCACAGTGAAAGCGCACAACCTCAGCGCACACACCAGAAAGTGGGCGGGACATGGGGCGTAACGCGCGGAATGGGGAACAACACGGGAAAATAAGGGCGTAACTGGGGATGTACTGCAGGGAAGCAGACGGAACGCCCACACGCACTCGAACCACACGTATTCATGGAATCGAATAGGGCAAAGCCACGCACAGGCAAAGACACGCACAAGCTGAAACACGGCCGCCACACGAAGGCAGGCGGTAGAGTCCCAGCGCATCAAAAAAGTGGCGCGCGGGAAGTCAAATACGCGATTGAGCAGGGTACGTGGATTTCAGGGGTGCGCGAGAAATTCTACACGCAATTGGCCTGGGTACGTGTATTACAGGGGTGCGCGAGAAAATCTACACGCGATTGGTCTGGGTACATTGATTTCAGGGGTGCGCGAGAAATGCTACACGCGATTGGCCTGGGTACGTCTATTACAGGGGTGCGCGAGAAAATGTACACGCGATTGGGCTGGGTACGTGGATTTCAGGGGTGCGCGAGGAATGCTACACCTGATTGGGCTGGGTACGTGTATTACAGGGGTGCGTGAGAAAATCTACACGCGAATGGGCTGGGTACGTGTATTCCGGGGGTGCGCGTGAAGTTCCACACGCGAATAGCCTGGGCGCGTGTATTTCAGGGGTGCGCGTGAAGTTCCACACGCGATTTCAGCAGGGTACGTGTATTTCAGGGGTGCGCGAGGAATGCTACACGCGATTGGGCTGGGTACATGTATTACAGGGGTGCGCGAGAAAATCTACACGCGAATGGGCTGGGTACGTGGATTTCAGGGGTGCGCGAGAAATGCTACACGCGATTGGCCTGGTACGTGTATTACAGGGGTGCGCGATAAATTCTACACGCGATTGGGCTGGGTACGGGTGTCGTGAACTTTCACACGCGATTGGTTGAAATCCACGTGTGTTCTGTCATCACGTGCAATGAGGGATACACCCTCGCACGTCACGTCACAGACGCGCTCACGCGCTGAGGGCATTTGGTCCAATGAAAATGCGTATGCGTGCAGACGTGCTTACGCGCTAAGGGCCTTTCCTCGAATTACACGCTGACGTGCAGATTTTTCACGTGCCAATTCACTCCGTATCAAGCTGGCCACGCGAATACACACGGAAGACCACGCTCCTGCCCAGAAGGCCGAATCACTGCCCCCCCAGTGCCCCGAGCAGCCTCCCACGTGCCATCTGCTGCTGCCTGCCTGCCTGCCTGCCTGCCTGCCTGCTGCCACCGTGCCGTGCCATTTGGTGCCTGCACATCAGCCATCTGCAGGGGTCCAGTTGCTGTGTCCACCCCTGCTGGAACAGTAGACTCCCGACTGGGATACCATCGCTCCACAGCCCAGCCCCAGGACCCAGTTGCCCACCCACGCCTGCCTCGGGGGTCGCCATGTCGGGGCAAGCACCATCTGAGACCAGTGGCGACCCCCAGCCAGAGAGGCAGAGGGCCACCAGCTTCAGTGAGAAGGAAGTTGGTGTCCTGGTGGAGCATGTCCTGGGGCATTATGATGCCCTCTTCGGAAGACCACGCGCCAACAAGGAAGGACGGGAGAGGATCTGGGACGATGTAGTGGTTGCCATCAACGCGGAGGGGGTGGCAACCCGCGACATCAAGCACATCAAGAAGCGCTGGGAGGACTTGAGGTCCAGGACCCTCAATAAGGCCCGGCGCCTCGCGGAGGGGGGCCGGGCACGCCTGAGTGACATCCAGATGAGGGTCCTGGAACGCGTAGACCCAGCGCTCCACGCCCAGATCCTTCGGAGGCAGACCCATCTGGAGTTGGCCGGTAAGTGGCCAAGCATTGCTGTGTGAGACAGGGCATGTTGCAGTGTGCTGGTTGTCTGATACCTGCCTGTATGTGTGACATAGGCCATGTACGTATGTGTGTGTGCAGGGACATCATGGTCAGGCATGTGAGTACAGTGATGTGTTCTATTGCAACATGGGGGGCTCTGTGCGGAATGGACACATGGAAGCATGGCAGTCTCTGTTCCTGGACATGGGTGGGGGTGAGGGATGGGTGCTGGTCCCATGTACACGTATGGTGTCCATGTGTGTGTGTCTGACCTGCGTGTCTGTGACTTGTCACCGCCATGGATGCATGACACATGTCTGTGAGAATGTTCAGATTCACTGATGCAGCCTAGTCATCCTTGTATCCACTGCGTCTGTGGTGCACGAGGCCAGATGGATGGAGCTACGGTGAGGTGTGTGCATGTGATGGAAAGACCCATGATGCATGTGAGTTTGAAACCAACATTGTATGAATCATGAGTCCCTTGGTCATGTATGCCAATGTCCATGGCCTGCCCCATGCCTGTTACTGTATGTGTTTTGCCTGCACTGACCCATGTGTTGTGGAGGGACATGATGGGAGTGATGTATGACAGTGCCACTCATCTGCTGTTGCTTCCTGTCTAGGGGACCATTGTACAGTACCCTGATGCTTGTGTTCTATGTCTCCCTCTACACAGTGGCAAGTGAAGAAGAGGGCGGAGAAGGCGCTGTGGAGCAGAGCGGCGGGGATGCCGCCACGGCTGCAGCGGAAGGGGTGGGTGAGCCCCCACAGGGGCTTGCACCGGCGGAAGACGGCGTGGAGACATCCAGGTTGGTGGTTTCCACAGAGAGCGAGGAGGCCGCTACTGAGCCACACATGGGGCCTGGTGGGGGCATCCCCGCTGGTGCAAGTGGTGCAGTCCAGGGCCAGGGGCAGGAGGCAGCACAGGTCGCCGTGGAGGTGCCTGTGCATGTCACTGTCCCTGATACTGTGACTGCACCACCATGCACCAGCAGGGATGCCCCATCCCAGGCCCGTCCGCAGGTAGGGGAGATGTCCATGTCATCTGACACTCCTCTACCTGCGGACGAGGGGACCCCTGGCCGTGTGGAGAGGGTCCTGATTGGTGTCGCGTTGCGCACGGCTGGCATTCGTGATGAGGTGCATGCTTCCCGGGAGGAGCATGCACATCATCACGAAGAGCACCGTGCGTACGTGAACCATTTGGGAGCCGCCATGGTCGGGGGTTTCCTACATGTGTGTGGCCTTCTGGCGACCCTCTCCTCCTCTGTGGGGGCTATGCGCCAGTCGTGCTCCATGCCGTCTTCCGGCCCAGATGCCACCAGGGCCCCCTGTGGACCTGCCCCGACCAACGCAGCCAGCTCGGTGGGGACCCCATCCCTGCCACAGTCGGGAGTCGAAGGTCCAGCAGGGGTGGACACACCAGCAACTGTCCCCCTGCAGATGGAGGATGTGCCGGCATCATCTGGCAGGGCACGTGCACGACGGCATCGGTGGATTCCATCAGCCTGGATGCCATCGTGCTGGCAGAAGCAGTGGCGTCGGAGGCAGCAGCAGGCTCGACGTGGGAGGCATCATGGCTCGGGGCCATCAAGATCAGAGGGGCAGGAATCGGCCGGAGGGCAGGTGAACCCTGGGATGGCAGTGTCTTCCGTGTGGGAGCAGTTGGTCCAGCGGATAGGTGCGGAGCGGCAGCGGGCGGAAGAGGAGCGGCTCACCATGGTCAGGGCGGAGTTCTCTATGCGTCGGGCGTTGAGGCGGGCTGAGTGCCTCGAGGAAGCTCGCAGGGAGTTTGAAGTGGACACGGGGTTGTCCCTGCGAGACCTCGGGGCCAGGACAGAGTCCCGCCTCCGGGACATCGACATGGAGTTCGATGATGCCCTGGCCGGCAACATCACAGAGTGAGCCGCAGGACTTGCCCGCTGCCATTGTATATAGTTCTTTAGTTAATTAGTGTTAGGTTTCCTTTATTTTTTAAGTTTTTTTTGGACCGCTCGGACAATGGCCACTTTTCTGTATATATTTTTTTCATTAGTTAGTAGTAGTAGGTTTCATTTATGGTGTTGGGCTCATGGACCCTGGGATCTTCTTGTACATAGTTTGATGTTTGGAAAACATTTGTTGGATTTATATTTCCGTTCACCATGAGGCAATGGTTTTTCCTTATTTTTTCCCCCCATTATTTTGCTTTGGACTACATTAGTTTTTGGATTCCTTTGTTTTTTTGTTTTTTCTATTAGTTCTCGGACATGGACCATTAGTTTTGTCATCCCCATTGTTGTGTGTTTTATTTCTTTACTTCATTTTCATCTTTAATACATATATTTATAACTTACATTTGTGGTATTTTCTCATTGGTTTCATGCATGTCATGATATGGGTTTTGACATTCACTTGCACCCATTGTGTATGTGTGTGTGACGGACATGTGTTCATTTACATACTTGCCATTGGGGTTGTATCATGTAATTGCATCTACTATGTGGGTGGATGCAATCCTTGGCTGGGTGTTTGTGCTGGGTATGCTGCCCATTACTGCCATGATTGCGTTTCGTCAGGACCTGGGGGCAGGGGGACATGAGTGGGGGCCTGCTGGGGGGTGGGGGTGCAGGGGGACATGAGTGGGACATGGTTGGGGGCCTGCTGGCAGGTGCCCCAAAGTGCTGGGGGGTGGGGGTGCAGGGGGACATGAGTGGGACATGGTTGGGGGCCTGCTGGGGGGTGGGGGTGCGGGGGGACATGAGTGGGACATGGTTGGGGGCCTGCTGGCAGGTGCCCCACAGTGCTGGGGGTGGGGGTGCAAGGGGACATGAGTGGGGGCCTGCTGGGGGGTGGGGGTGCAGGGGGACATGAGTGGGGGCCTGCTGGGGGGTGGGGGTGCAGGGGGACATGAGTGGGACATGAGTGGGGGCCTGCTGGGGGGTGGGGGTGCAAGGGGACATGTGGCTTGGCTGGGGGGCATGCCCATGGTGGATGTGCTGCCTGCGGGACATGACCAGGGGTGCAGGCTAGTCCCCTGTGGTGTGGGCTGCCTGCAGAGGTCGTGGAGGGGGTAGAGGGGAGACCTGGGAGGACCCACACTGGCAATTCACCTCTTCAACTTCCCGCACACCCACGTAATACACTGCCCCACTCGCACAGGCCCAATCGCGTGTAGAATTTCTCGCGCACCCCTGAAATCCACGTACCCAGGCCAATCGCGTGTAGAATTTCTCGCGCACCCCTGAAATACACGTACCCTGCTGAAATCGCGTGTAGAATTTCTCGCGCACCCCTGAAATACACGCGCCCAGGCTATTCGCGTGTAGAATTTCTCGCGCACCCCTGAAATCCACGTACCCAGGCCAATCGCGTGTAGAATTTCTCGCGCACCCCTGAAATACACGTACCCTGCTGAAATCGCGTGTAGAATTTCTCGCGCACCCCTGAAATCCACGTAGCCAGGCCAATCGCATGTAGAATTTCTCGCGCACCCCTGAAATACACGTACCCTGCTGAAATCGCGTGTAGAATTTCTCGCGCACCCCTGAAATCCACGTACCCAGGCCAATCGCGTGTAGAATTTCTCGCGCACCCCTGAAATACACGTACCCTGCTGAAATCGCGTGTAGAATTTCTCACGCACCCCTGAAATACACGCGCCCAGGCTATTCGCGTGTAGAATTTCTCGCGCACCCCTGAAATACACGCGCCCAGGCTATTCGCGTGTAGGATTTCTCGCGCACCCCTGAAATCCACGTACCCAGGCCAATCGCGTGTAGAATTTCTCGCGCACCCCTGAAATACACGTACCCTGCTGAAATCGCGTGTAGAATTTCTCGCGCACCCCTGAAATACACGTAGCCCGCTCCCCCAGGCCCGATCGCGTGAAAAAGTTCACGCGAACCCCTGAAATACACATAGCACGCTCCCCCAGGCCCGATCGCGTGAAAAAGTTCACGCGAACCCCTGAAATACACGTAGCCCGCTCCCCCAGGCCCGATCGCGTGAGTGACTTCACGTGAACCCCTGGAATACACATAGCCCGCTTGCCGTGGTGGTACAGGGTTTGCGCAGCCCTTTGCGCTGGATTGGGGATTTTGATGGCTTTTCCCTGCGCGGAAGGCGTTCTTGGGGGCGTAACTGGCGCTGCTGCAAGGTCGCTGCGCCACTATGCGCCACGGCTGGTTTTGGTGGCTGGAATCCATGAATACGCTGTGCGCGGAAATGGGTTTTGGCGCACGCGGCTGGCGCAGGGATTCGCACGCGCACACTGTGCGCCAGCCGCGTGCGCCACTTGTGCGCCGAATTCTATGAATTGGCCCCTGTATATGGGCTAAATTGCTGAAATTGTTTAAATTCTAATGCAAACTGCTTTAGATAGTTGCAGGCAAACACTGGCAATGATTTGACACTAATAAGCAACGTGAAAACTTAAAACGGAGGTTGGGTGCAATGAAAAGCTGTTTTACACGTGATAGAAATTTCCTAAAACAAAATTTGCGGCAAACTTTTCCATGCGCGGTAATCGTGATTCCGGGAAAACTATACGGATTTGAAATGAAATTTTGTTTCTAGCATAAAAATTGAGAAAGTTATGGATGTTTTAGTGGAGGTCATTTTTCTGAGACAGGCGCAAGAATGGGAAAACAGGGAAACGCTTTTAAAAGACAAATGGGATTTCTTATACTAGGGGATGACTATGAAGAAGCAAATACCACGCGGGAGCACAGCCACTGGATCAGGGCGACTGCCTGCCGAGGAGCTTACCTTCTTCAGATGAAATATATCAGCGCAAAGATATTTTTAACAATAATAGTACAGAAGGAATATAGCAGGGATAAGATAGAGAGTTCAGGCAATTCAAAAAGATTTCTAACAATGCAGGTCGAGAAGACAAGATAGGATGGATTTGGATAGGGGATTACTATGGACAGTACATATGCTAGTGACACAGTCATATCTATAGATACTCACTATCTGGGTTTCAAACGGAACCTCAGGGATTCTGGTCAGGGATTCTGGTCAGGAATTCTGGTTCCTGGACAGGCTGCTAGGTACACCGATTGGACTGAATCTGCAATGGTTCTGGTCACAGCTCGGCACAGGACTGGATCGGGTCTGCAATGGTTCTCTGGTTACAGCAAAGCACAACTGGAAGGGATCTTTGGGTTCTGGTAAAGATTATTTTAGCAGGAAAGCAGTTACAGCACAGCCCAGCTGTTTCTTTGGTTCCCCTTAGATTTAAAGTTCTGGAATTTCAAGGCCTAGTTGAAAATGGTTCAACTAATGGAATGGGCCTTTCTGCTTGCCAAGTTTCTGGAGTCAGGAGCAAGGAATATGGATGGTTCTGCGTCAGGATGCTTCGCCAGGATCAGGATAGTGGGTGAATCTGTGTGTGTTTCTAAGTCCTCAGCTGTCTCTTTTTATGCATGTGATAAAGGGGTGTGTGTGCTGGATTATCCTAAACGCGCCCCTTAGGCAGGCGAGTGGCTAGAGTCTCCTCTCTCCCTTGATTGGAGGTGAAAACAGGGTGTCACCATGATGATGTGGGTTTACGAGTCCGAGAATCCTCCCCTTGTCCCTTTGAACATAAAATCTACTTTTGGTATAATACATATTTACATGTGTACAATCTTTATAACAATAACATATATAAATCACATATTTTGTGTAGCAGATATTAATCCAACCCTCGTCGCTGTAGGATCTTGTGTCTGCTTTTGACAGAATTTTGCCCTTTTTGGCCGGAACACAATATCTAGTTCATCCGAAAATTTGTACAAATGTGTGCATTGCATATGGGCATAAGAGTATGAAGTTTTGTGCTTTTGGCATAGATATATTTGGTGTAAAACCATATTTTCTGCTACTACTTCCACGAACATCTCACAGAGTTCTGGCATCTCTTAAACCGTGCATTTGTTAAAGAGCAATGGCGGTTTGTCCCCGCCTCCTTCTCCTTCTGGCAGCTCAGAAGCAATCTCCGCCCCCTTCCTTCTGGGAGAGGCCATTTATGACTCTTCCCACTCTGCATATCCTTTCAGCCAGAGGAAGTCCATTGTCCTCTTCCCCTGCAGCCCAAGATCTCCTCCCCTGATCTAATCCTCACAGAGGTGTGATTTCCTGGCCTTCATGTGGGGAAGCTATCATACTGGTTGGGTGGCTTTGAGGCAGCTTAAATTCAATGGCCCTCATTACGACCCTGGCGGAAATCGAAAAACGATGGCGGAAATGCAATACCGCCATCGAATAGTGCTCGGTGCGATTATGACCCGTCACCGTAAAGTACGATGCCATTAGCGACACCGTAGTGAACGCCAACGCTAACTGCACCAAGTACGCGCACGCGCGCCATGCGAAACCGTAATTACCACCATGGCGCAACGGTACGCGAATGCTGACCCTAGCGGACATATACCTAACGCCATCAAGCATGGCGGAAAGTACCATTCCGCCATGGTGAGAAGTACGGCATCGCGAACCAACCGTAAAAGGCCCTACTGAGTGCCTGTACACCACTCCCTGCCCACATTGCACAACTCCTCGTAGGTGCAATGAAGTCACACAATGCAACCAGTGAAATGTACAAGTCACCCATGCATGCCAACGAACAAATGAATCTAGGGGCTCCAAGTGCCTTGTGAGTGGCCATCCATATTTGCCATGGCACCATTGCCGTACTGATGCAGCACAGGCATGTGAAGGTTCAAGTACAGCAACATGAACTGAAATATGAGACAAAACAACAACAGGCCCCCATCGCTTGACATCAGTGTAAGGCAACATTCAAAGCAGTAACCTGAGGGAGACTGCACCAGCCCTGTACTCTTGCCAGTAAACAAACCAACCATCAGCATAAGCATGTACCACACAAGTTGGCAGAGTGACTGAGCAGCCAGGCCCATCTCAAGAGGGGCCAATGGGAGCTGCAGGGCACAGATGGCACGAATACAGAAGCTATTCCAATGGACATGACCTCAGTCTCCCTCCAAGAAACGCACACAAACACAGGCACCTGTGACCAGCCATATTCTGATAATCACATCATTCCACCAATCCACCTGGCTGACCGGCATCTGTTACACAAAAGCTAATCCCCCGCCCCTGAGCATGACATCATTAAAACAGTCATAATGGCAGCCCCTATCCCTGACCTCACTGGGCTTCGTAGGCAAACGCGCCCAGTACAGTACCACGCAACTATACTCAGAAGCCGGAACCCAATGCAGATCTTCGCACAATACATCGCTCCACAAATAGGAATATGCTACATTACTTGCAAAGAATAACGCTACACGGTCAATATAATAATCAAAATTTAATGCACAACAAAATCACCAAGCCCATACAGCTATTAGGTCATGAACTCCAAAATATATTTCATTATTGTGGGCTGCATCCGCAATAAATGACCAGCTTCTTCTTGTGTGACGCCCTGTTCCTTCATGGTACACAGGGGCTACATTCACGTTCAAAAAGGCAACATGGAAGCGCCTAGAACCGCAGGGCCGTCCCATTAGGTAGGCACTAGTCCAGCTGAAAGGTCGATATGTTGCTCCTAGCCACTAGTACTGCGTAAGGGCATGTGGCCCATTGGCGATCGTCCCATAAGATCGTAATGGTGCTCCACTAATTAACACGAAGCAGCAGGTGTCGGGAGTAAAAGCCATCTGCAGGAGTGGCATACAGATGGCAGCGGCAAAAGGGGAGGAGATACCTGTCACCCAAATGAAATGAAAAAGAATAGTATGGGCATCAGAACTTCATTTGAATCACTCACTTCAATGATCACACTAAATCCACAGCCATATGCATGCTAGCCCACTCAAAAGGATTATTCCCACCCAAAAATCACTTGCGAATCATAACTATATAAATCGAGGTGAAAACACCATTACAAACGAGTGTTTGTGTGCATGCGTCTGTTAAAACAGAATCCATTAGGTGGGATTAGTAACGTGCATAGACACAAGTGTTTGAAGGCGCGTCGAGACAGGGAGGGTTCAACAAGGGCAGATAGACGATGGTCCCACTATGGCAGCCCTGCATCACATAGCGCAGGGGAAGGGGATAGATCCCGAAAAGCCCTGTACATGGCAAACTCACCATTAAATCATCTGTCCATGCATCCATACATCATTCCCTCATCCCGGTATGAAAACGCCTGATTATTTACTCACATAACATGTGAAATTTCCATTGAGTCTGTGCGTAATGCAGTCTGCAAAATCCACTGTGCTCCAGCCCGGAATTCTAGTGTTGTGAAGTAACATGTATTTGGGAACGTCCTGCCTTATCGTCCACTACGCTATTGCGCATCCCATACTATTCATATCAATCATTGCATTCTCGCCATGGCCCCTGTCCGAAGGACATTAAACAATAGAACTTTATATCTGCAGTCAGACCTGTGGGCGTCTCCTCGCCGCTAGCTGAAAACCGAAAGCGCTGTCCTTCGAATTCCTCATTTGCAACATCACGTTGAAAAGGCATCTGTGACCGCTTGAAATCACAAATCCATCCATGTAGTGCGGCAGTGTGTGAAAATGGCAACTGGCTTCACGCACAAATGGGACGCCCCGCCCGTCGGTGAACCTCGGTACAGTGCTGCATGAGGGTCCAGCGTTAATCGAGTACTACATTCCACTGACCCTTCACAAGTTTGTTCGCGACTGCAAAGATAGTATGTGAAACAATGGGACCATAGCAGAATGAACATATGAACCAATATTTCACTGCCATCGGGATTAAATACATGATTGTAATAGCAAGATGCCATGCGTCGAATTGCAGCGTTGTGTGCCGGACATGCACGCCCAAAGGGGATTGCAGCTTGCACAGGTGGAATGAATCACCACAGGTGGAGGCTATACAGCCTGAAGACACATAAATTGCACACCCAACCCCCTCCCACAACCACACCCACTCCAAAATGCTACCGGCAGGACTAGCGATGTTGGCCCTGGGGGACCTGATAGCACTGCAAGTACTCCAACTTCAAGAAGAAGACGAACACCAACTACTACAACAACCGGCCGCACAGAGGAGACGCAGGAGGAGGAGGGCAAGGCAGGGCCAGCAAGGCCCACCAGCACAGCCACTGCCACCACGCAGGCAGCCTGCAATCCCACGCCTCCGAGCACATCCGTTCAACCTCACTGATGAGCAGATCCACACCCTCTACCGTTTGGACCGGAACACCATAACCGCCATTGTGGACATGACACACACTGACCTTGTCAGCATGATAGATAGCCCAACCGCCATCCCACCCCTACTGAAGGTGGTGTCTGTACTCCACTTCCTGGCCACAGGCACCTACCAGCACACAGTCGGACAGTTGCATGGCATTTCACAGCCACTGTTGTCACGGACACTATCGCAAGTGCTCGATGCCCTCCTGAAGCACGCAGACGACTACATCTCTCTACCACGCTCGGAGCAGGAAATTACGAACACAAAAGTGGGATTCCATGCACTTGCCGGCATACCGGGTTGCATTGGTGCCATCGACTGCACCCATGTGGAATTGGTTGTCCCACATGCCATGGAGGCCCAGTACCGCAACCGAAAACAATATCATTCTCTTAATGTACAAATAGTGTGTGACTCCAACAGGATCATTACACATTGTTGTGCCCGATTTCCTGGATCAACCCATGATTCTATGGTCTTGAGGAACTCTACAATACCACGCTACATGGAGCGACACGCAGGGAACAGATCCTGGCTACTCGGTGAGTCTCATTTCATGCATGATAATGTGGGGTATGTGATGCGGCAATGACCTGGCAGGAAGGGGGGGGGTGCGTACGTAGCAATGTCATTCCACAAACAACCTTTATTGTCCACATACAGGTGATGCCGGGTATCCACTGAAGAGATGGCTCCTTACACCACTCCGGAACCCACAGAACCAGCATGAGGAGGACTACAACCATGCCCACTCACGTACCCGTGTAGTCATAGAACAGGCATTCGGCCTACTGAAGGCTCGTTTCCGCTGCCTCAGCAGGTCTGGCGGGGCACTCCTGTACCGCCATGAGAAGGTTGCAAAGATGGTCATGGCATGTGTCATGCTACACAACATGTGCGTACGTAGAAATGTGCCCATGCCCCCTGACGCAGAACTGCAAGCACCTGAAGATGGTCATGATGAGGGTGGGGATGTGGCAGCACCTCAAGGAGTCCGCGAGGCACAGGAGGACCGTGAAATTCGTCAGATTCTCATAGATTCATGCTTCTAGCACTCACGCCTGGTGGCTGATACATGGACACGGGACTTGTGGCACTGTGTGTGTCTGGAACATGCACAATATGGACTGTACGCCTATAAAGGCCTCGTACACAAAGATCAATGTCCACACATCTCATTGGTTGATCGTGCAATGTTTATAGCATATGTGAAATTATGTTACACACCACATCGACCCGCCACCCAAGTAAGCCCAACACACCCCCTCCACCCTCCTACCTCCCCCCCGAACACCAGTGTCCAAAGATGCTCATCGTCAGTGGGCAGACGCTATTGCAAGCCCCCTCTCCGGGTATCAGGGGCACCCCTGCCTGTGGAGCGCAGGTTCCTCCCAGATCTACGTTGGGGGCTGCCCTGGACGGAACTTGCAACGGATGATGTCTCTGCCTGCTCACGTCCATGCATGTCCCTAAGGGTTTGTGAGAGCTCAGTGAGCACACGGCGCACAGCGGCAAGTTCAGCACATACGTCTTTGGACGTCGCATGCAGTTCCCCCCTCAGGCTCTCGGTGCTTCTCTCCATTTGTACTCTCAGGCTCTCGGTGCTTCTCTCCATTTGTGCCCTTAGTGTCTCTGTGCTTCTCTCCATTTCTGCCCTAAGTGTCTCAGTAGATGTTTCTATGGCTGCCTTAGTACCCCCACATTCATCAGCATGGTCCTTGAGGAGCGTGGCCAGTTGCTGCTGTTGCACGATCACCTGGTCGAGGGACTGTTGCCTCTGCTGTGCCATGGCTATTTGCGGTGGTGTCACAGAGGGGCTGATGACCTCATGTTGCCTTGCCACAGGGCTTGTGGGGGATGGCCAGTCGTCGTCTTGTGGGTGCCCCTGCCTGGTATCCTCATGGTGTACGGGATGAAACAAACAGGGGGATTGAGACAGGTCATGGATGGATCCTACATCGACATCACCGTTTTCTGTGTCGGAGCATGCTGCCATTAATGCAGTGTCACCTATGGTGCTGCTGCCACCAGAAGCAGTGCCTTCTGTGGCATCCATTGGGGGGACCTGTGGTGGTGCTGTTGTGGGCATGCTGGCTGCTGGGGTGCCTGTTGAAGTCCCCTCCTGTGTGCTGCCACTTGATTTGTGCTGCTGCCGTGTCTTGATCCGTGCAGCTGAGGTGGAGGGTCTTTGGCCGTTGGTCTTGGCCCTCTTTGCAGGTGTGCTGGTAGGGGTGTCCTGGAGCTCGTCGTTTGAATCGGACCCTGTGGTGGAGTAAAGGAGGGCGAGCGTTATTAATGGGTCTGTGGAAATTGGAATGGCAATGTATCACATGCATTGGGGTGGTACCTGAGGGTGATTTGGGTCAGGGCCTTGGAGGTGGTTTCATTTTTGTGTGGATTGAGGATGCAGTTGTTTTGCAGCCTGCAGTTAGGGTGTGCCTGCTGCACGTGTAGAGGGTGTTTTTAGGATTTTTAATTATTTATGTATTTAATGTGACTTTTAAAGTGCGCTATCAGGCCAATGTATGTGGACGTTCTCCTGGACATGTGTTTCTGTTGCACTATGTGGACACATGGTACTTCACATGATTGGACATTGTGGATTTAGCATTGTTTTATTTGGGCCACCTACCTGATTCTTCGGATGTCTGCACTCCTTTCTCCATCCCTCCGACTCCCTCTATACTCTCCATTCCAATGGTGGAGGCACAGATTTCTTCCCAGGGGGTCAACTTGATGGGTGATTCCGATCCTCCCCCGGTAGCTGTGGCAATGTTACGGTTGGCGGATAGTATGCTCCGTACGCGTATCCGCAAGTCGTCCCATCGCTTTCTGCATTGCTGTGGGTTGCGGGGTGCGGTCCCCACCGCACTTACCCGCTGTGCCACCAGGGCCCATATGGCCTTCTTGTTCGCAAGTGCCGTCCTGGTCATTTGCGTCGAGAAGACGACGGCAGCATTCTCCTGGAGGGTCTCTGTGAGAACGGTGAGTTCCTCACGGGAGAAGTGGACCTGCCGCTTGCGGTCGCACGCTTTCTTCGCTACTTTTCCCATTTTTCTTGTTTTCACTAGGGTGGATGACGGGTTGGGTTGTGTCTCAGGGTAGTATTTTTAATGGTTGTGTGGGAATTCTGATTTTATAGGTGTACGGCGTGCTGTTTCCCGTTCCGGGACCATGTTTTTACTTCCGTTTCCGTATATTTACGGTCACCGTATTTTCCGATTGCCGCTCATTACGGTGACCGCTATGATGGGTGGCGGAATTGCACCTAGGGCGCCGTACGACGGCGGTGAGGGGCGTTTTGGGGACATTTCCGCCATCGCGGACTTTGCACTTCCGCCATGGCGTAGTGCTCGTGCCCGATGGGTCGGAATTAGCCGCACTTTACTCCGTCGTGCAATGGCGGAAACGCTATTTACGCTATGGCGGTCAGGTCAGTTGCTTTCCGCCAGGGTCGTAATGAGGGCCAATGTCATTTTGTTAAAAAACTATTTCTTGGTTTAAAACAAACTTTTCAAACAAGCAGCTAGAACCCTTATTCCAGCTTCTAAACCATGGGATTTGAATAGTTACAACCTAGGGAACTCTCAATAATAGGTCACTTAGTTTTCAGACATTAGATTTCAGTTGTACAAGTTTAGTTCTTATGATTCAAGCTACTGACAGCTGTCATACAGGCGGCCGCTGGTACTGCGCCCAGATTTTGACAGATTTCACAGGCAGCCACATTTGCTGTGAATGTTTTGATGACAAATTCTGCTTTTCGTGTATGTTCATAATGATTTCTTGAATGAAGTGACTAGTAACACCCAGCAAGAATATTGGATGTTTCATGGTGTTTTGGACCGTCATTCTGTATTTTCAGCACCCAAGGAAAAAGCCATTTAGGTCATAACAGTTTCAGTGTTAAAAGGTAGAGCACTGGCAGAGCATACAAACCCAGCCCACAAGAGTGATCCCTTTGCCTTCAAAGGCAATGGGCTTCATCACGAGTTGGGCAGTATCCCGACGGTATAACCACCAGGATACCGCCCGTGCTAATAGCCTTACCGCCACCTGGTCTGGCGCTATTCGACCCAATGGGGCTAATTGCGACCAAAAATTGGCATTTGTCTGGCGCATTTACCCCCAGCTTGTAGATGTTTGGGCGGACCCTTAAATGGGGCCGTAATAGCGTTACCACTGTATTTTTAGGGCTACCACCCAACTTGTGATGAGGCCCAATGTCTGTTCATCTACTCTGTTTGTGAAGCCCAAACAAGCATATACAATTTTAACCACAGCCCAGAAAGCCGCAAGCCACGATCACATGTCTGATTCCATTTTTCAAAAGCCATTTTATGAATTCTACATCAAGTCTTCGCAAATGAACTGATCCAAGGATTCAGACAGGGCTGCTCCATTTCCTAGAAATAAGTAAACCTACAACCTCGTTAAGTGATTTAGTGTATTACTATATTTTGGTTGACATGTTACTTTGTGCAATTGTTCATACTATTTTTTCTTTCCACTGGAAAAAATAATTCTTAATCTTATCCTTTGACTTTGGTAGCCAAGAGGGACAATACGTGTTGGCGATAGTCCTGCCATCGTTCATAGTGAATGCCAAAGTTTGTTCATGCCTTTAATTTTTGTTCCTTTCGTCTTTTCCATTTGTTGTTTACAAATATCCCTTTTTGATGTATCCAAATGCTTTTTTAATCTTGTGGTGAGGGGGCTTAACAGCAGTGTGTGTACTAGTCAAAAAAGCTGATGGGGCGCCAGAGAGTGTTGAACAAGATGGCTGCTCCTTGACTGTGCTCACTATATCACCTGCACTAGCCTCCTATTCATCCTGTATTGCTGTCTCTGAAGGATCAGACTTGTCTCAGAGTAAGGCGGGGTACCAATGGCAGTTACACTGATGTACAAGGACTTCACATTTTGAAGCGCCAAAAGTGCCACCTCGCAGCTACCTGGTATGTGTGGGCAAAGGGCGGCCTGAAGTCACTAGGCAGGCGCATCCTACAGTGTGAACAATAGCCCACTGGACCCAAATAAAGACCCTAACACTTCAAGTAATGCATTTTTTGCCATAAAGCGTGAGTAACCAATGAGATATCATGGTAGCAGATTCCCTATGTTGTATCTTTTTGTGATATGACAGTGTTTGAACCTTGGAGACAATGTTATACCTTGATGGTACCAGGAACTACATGCTGAAGTGTCAGGACAAAAGACCTATAGCATCAAACTAAAGGAAAGAATCATACAGATTTGAAATTCAACCGTGTTCTCTCCCATGATACCATTAAGGTGTCCTGAAATAATGTACCTACTTAATCAAATACTTTTCCATAAAACTCCATTCTTTATTATACAAACATAAAAAAGCATCAATTATGTAATAAACTATTACAGTCCGTTTAAAAACTATGAAAGAAGCAACATTTTGTGTTACAAAGTATACACACTTATATTGCCCCCTCCTCATCTTATAAACCGGTAAAATAGCTCAATGCGTTGAGTGCTTGCTGCTGCATCTGAGCGTGATCTGCAGGTCACAGGTTCAAATCCCGGTAAGTCCAACTCAGCCTTTCATCCTTCTGAGGTTGATAAACGAGTACCAATTTTGGTTGGGTGATATTGTATGTGAATATGTGCTCTGTAAAGCGTTTTGGATTAAGGCACTATATAAATAACACATCATTACCATTAATCTAATCCCAAAACATTGATTCACATCCGTCTATTCTTGCACTCGTGTATCAATACAATAGTCTGCATTTATAGTCGCCCATACAGACCTGCCACACTATGCTGAAGTAGCCGCTGATTTAATGGATTCAGGTTGGTGGTACCCAAGCGCACTGGAACCAATCGCTCAGGTATTGCCTATGAGGGATATTCAGCCCGCTCTTGTCTTCACCTGCCGATCTAGGCACTGGGCAAACACTTGGTGGCATCCAAAATCAAAAGGTGATAATGTGGGGAAAAGCCAACCAGACTAAAGCAATGAATAGTCATCTGTTGGCTGCGCAAGGATGCAAAGTTCACAACAGATCAGACAACTAGCAACTTACAACTATGTTTTCTCTACCTCATTGTGATCCAGTTATTATTTCCCCTCCCTAACCTAAGATGGAACGGTGGCGGGCTCGGGCCAAGTTACCAATAGTGAACAAGACCACAGACAGATAGCAGCTCTCGCATTGCATTGGTGGGCCAATTCACCTCTATCTGGACGATGGCAGCCTGCATGGAAAAAGTAAAATGTTGACACGATTGCCCAGAAACAACACTCTCGTGCTGCAAGCGACAGGAAAGGCAAGACCCTCGCTGGAACTGAGTCGAAAGATGATGAACACGGTGAGGCACATTTTGCAACCATGATGACAGCTCTTCGGGACAGCACGAGGGGGGTATTGAGCAAAAAGTAGATACCCTAACTATGAAGGCAACTAATTAGACGAAACTCTGAGGATGAATAGAGGATTGGATGTACAGAAGATGTACAGAAGACACTATCAATAAACCTCAAGCAAATGTCAGAGAACTGAAAAAAGGCATGGGGCCTCATTACAAGTATGGCGATACAGTAACAATAGTGCCGGTAGCGCTACCGGCACTGTTGCTACCATGCCGCCATAATACGATCTGAGCTCACGCGTGCCTGTCATTCCGCCAGGTCTGGCCTGGGGGGCAGAGCAGCACCCGTCGTGAGCACAGCAAGTCGGATGCACCGGCACTGTTGTAAATGGTGCCGGTGCATCCAACGTCCCCATTCCCAATGGGGACTGGCAGGCACCGGCACCCGGCAATGGAGGAATTACCGGGTTCAGCAAAGTCGGAATAGTCCGGTAATTCCTCGTTGCCGGGTGCCGGATTCTTTTACGAGTTTGGAGGTAGCCTTGCCGGTTTTACCGGCAAGGCTACCTCCAACCTTGTAATGAGGCCCATAGCTCTGAAAGCATAAAATGAAAATCTTAAAAACGGATCCCACCAAAACAACAATCAGATGCTAGGATTCCAGAAATCAATGCTGGTGGGAGAAATTGAGGTATTTCTTAAACTGTCTCTCCGAGATCATGGGGTGAAAGTCATCTCCCAGCACTACAAAATGGAGAGGTTGCATAGATCCTAATGCCGGCTAGGCCCGTTCTCGCATAAATACTCGACTACAGGGACAGAAACCTAATCCTCTGTGCTGCCTGGGAAAAAACAACATTACAATATCAGTCAGCAAAGATTATGATTTGCCCAGACTATGGGCCTCATTACAACTCTGGCGGTAGCCATGCCGTTAAAAACGGCACGGCTGCCACCGGAGTTGCATTTTTTCCGGCACCCATGAATGGGCAAGAACCGGGTAATGCCGAGTTAGGTGGACGCGGTACTTGCCCATATTCGGGTGCCGGAATCAAGGGCCTCCTCATCCCCAATCTGCCCCATAGTGCTGAATGGCGATGGGGACGTTGGATGCACTGGCACAACGCTGCATGTGCCGGTGCATCCGACGTGCTCTGCTCGTGGTTGCCGTTACACGCGCCAGGAAAAACCTGGTGGGTGAAACGGTTCCCACGAGCAGAGCCCGTAGTATGGCGGTCGGGAAGTACGGTACCGGCATGCTTACCGGTACCGTACTTCGCATAACTCCATGCTCGTAATGAGGGCCAATGTCTCATCAGTACTAATAGACAAGAAATGGGTCTAGAACGCTCAGGATCATCTAAGAAAATGTGGCACCAAATACACTGTACCTTGCAAAGCTCAAAGTCACACATAGAGAAAGATCTCACTTCTTCACTGATCCCAGAGATGCGACTGACTTTTTCAATGGAAATATATTATGGGGGAGTCCAAACCAGAGCTCCCATTTTTCCTGTGATTTGGGCTCATGGCTGGTGATCAGGCACTGCTTCCGTTTGGTGACACTCTTGCCTAACTCCAGTTGGGACCTGTATTATTGAATGGCTTTATGTTCTGGGGCCCCTGATGAAATAATGGGTTCCACTTCCACAAAGAGCTGATGATGCTTTTTTTTTTGTCCAGCATACATGGTTTTTTTTTAGATCTCCAGACAACTAACTTTTCCATCCCCGGGGGTGGTGTTTGCAAAATAGTTACATGTGGAGGAGCACACGTTATCTAGCTTTGCCCTCAACGTGTAATACACCAATGTGACCACTAAAACAGTTTTGGAGTTACTGGGGAAGAGGACAGAGCCACAACTTACTTCCATTTGGAGTTGGTCCACTGTGGGAAATGGGCACGAGGTAGATCAATGTGGAAGAAGCGTTGTTTTGGGTATTTTACAATGTTTGTGCTGTACCCATTGGTATTGTTTTCCACAGAATGCATTGAGATACATTGATATCCCAAGATTGTACACAGCAACACGCTTTAAATATTGACTCAGAGTACAATTAAAGCATTGACATGGAATGCTAGACTGCTCAATGATTGTATTAAGGCATGGAAGGTTTAAGCCTGTCATAATCTGCGCTGCTTACCCTTTCTTGGCCGGTCATACAGGCTTTGATAGAAGCTGTGGCTAAAATGGCTGGATCTGCTGCTGAAGCCATGCATGCACGCAGGGTAAGTCCCTTGGTTCACAAAGACCTGCGCTTCAGCTGTAGTATATGGAATATAAGAACCCCCTACCGGACAACTTGCAATGTATTTTCTACATGCTGTAGGGAATATTTTATTCCTTATAATACATGCAGGCCCTGCTCCAGGAATTTTCATCTGGTTGGTCAGGTTTGTGATCTGAGGGAGGTGGGGGGGAAGGGCAATTTCCTTTGGGTGTGGGTACAGGAGTAGCCTAAACAAAATGTTGCCATTACGCAAGGTTTCTTAGATCCGTGATCCAGCAAAAAAGTTCATCTCAGACCTGACAAAATCTATTCGCACCCTTCAATTGGTTTAATCTGTTCGACTGCTTTAAAGAGTGCTGAGGCCTGGATGTTGTAAATAATCTGCTACTGAGACATGTTAAAAAAATAAGCTCTTACTGGGAGGGCCTCTGCATCCCTGGCTGTCTTTGAGGGGAGAAAGGCAGAACAGGACCCACAATACACATGGTGTGTTCTGTTTGTATACAAGCACTGTTCATTGTTACTCAAACAGTATGATGTTATCAAGTCGGTACTTATCAATGCCAGTCATGAACATTTCTGGCCGGGCAGGCAAGGCTTCTACACAAAGATACATTCTATTCAGGTCAGAACCCCACTTGTATGTACACATGAGAAGATCATCTGAAGCTGGTCCATACTTGCCATCCTAGTCTTGACATCTTAATGCAGGGGCGTGATGGACCAACTCAGTGAGGTGCTGCTTGATTCCCTAGGCGTAGCAAGCAAGGCACTCTGAAGGCATCAGGAGGTAGACACAGACAACTGAATTCAAGTTCACCTTAGAAAGCTTTATTAACAGAAAAAGGCTTAGCTTTTCCTATGCTAAGGTGGGATTTCCCTACCTAAATAAACTAAGGATAGTCTGTGTCAGGAAGACCAAAGTAAAAGTTGGTCTGTGTCCAAATCCTATACTTGGCTCACATTTATTTGTATACAATGTGTAGGGATGTTAGCGTCAAAATGAGAAGTGTTCAAATAAAAGTTCTGAGCTTCTTCCAGCTCTTGGTTTGTAAAGGGTTTCCCTTCCTAAAGTTCAGGAATGTTCACAATGCAAAGGCGTTCCCTTCCCCAAGCTTTCAAGTCTTCCAGCTGATTCAAAACACAGTTCTTGGTAATACTTTCCAGCTCTTCTGGTTCTGTTAACTTTCACCATGCTCACAAAGTACAGTTACTTAATTTCAGTTCACACCAACTTTCCTTTATATTCAATCACAAGCTTCTGCAAGTATTTTAAGTAGATTTTTCATAGGTGGGTGTCCTCGGTCTAGGCACAGTTGTCAGACCACACGGTCCACCCATTACAGGTCACGCAACCGAGACACCTGTCTTGCCTCTTCTTCCTTGTCTGCACGTTGCCACTGTTTCAGCTATGCAGTGGAACTTGGTTCAGTCTCATTGCTCATTCCCATGATGCTTTATTATTTCTTGCTTTACCACTATTCACTTGTTGCACTTTCATATTTTCTTATGGCTCTTGCCAATAAGAATTGTATGTTCTCTCAATTTACACAGTTCCTTCACAGCGTAATATTCCACAAAGCTGCTTTCATTCAGCTCAGTATTCAACAGTACTTGCTTTTCATTTGGATTAGCATTCAAAGGTGTTTGCTTTCTTGCAAATCGGTATTCACAAATGTCTACTTTGTTGCTTTCATTCAAAGCAATATTCAAAAAGGTTTGCTTTCCGTTGATTCGACATTCATTCAAGTGCCACAAGTGTAGCATGTGCCTGCTGCCCCGGTGTCCCCATTCCTAGGTTGACTCACCGGTCGGTGATTGTGGCACCCCAGCCAGGTCTCTGGCCACCACAAGTTCTCTCTCTCGTGCGGCTCCTCACTCTGTCTCCACAGCGGCTCTACGTGGCTTTGCTCCTCCCAATGATGCATCTCACACAGCTCGGGCATCAGTGTTAAGCTTCACCTGGACACGCTGGTTCTCATGCTGTAGTTGGCCACAGGCCTCCAGCTTCTTTCAGTCTCGCTTCCCTCTGCATACACTCTGCATCGTTCTGCCACGCTGCCTTCCCGGAGAGAACAGCGCTGCTCCAGCAATCCGTAGACCTGCTTTCACAGATGACTGCTGCTCTGCTCCCACCGCTGGCTCAATTTTCACCATTCTTCCTGCTTTTAAACTTCCCACTAGGCTGATTGGTCCAGAAAGGACTAGACCGCTCATTGCGGACTTGGAAGTTCTGCCTTGCTTTTGCTCTCCTCCTCCTCATCCCAGTACATAACTGGTGTGTGTATGTGTAATGTATATCAATAAAGGGAGGATGTATTTCTCTAGTAGAGAATGATTTACGGGAAAAGTATGGAAGGGATTGACAATACCCTATAAAGGCATGGGGGACATTGGACTCATGGTGATAGGTAAATAGGGGGATACAGTGTCTCCTCCAAAGGTGCCTCATCTCCACTCCCCAAATCTCTTCCACCCAGGTAGTCCTCCCTCGCATATCCACCCCCAGGGTCAGGATCCAATAGCGATGGCTTTTCCCTGGCCACCTAGGAGGAGGATTTATCAGGGGAAAAGGTGATGACGCCCTCAGATTCCTCACAGCACCCACATCTGGGCATATGCGCTTTCACTTAGGGAAACAAACTGAAACCAACACGCATTAGCAAAGTCAACATATTGGGTTTTTGAGTACACATGGGATAGACCTTTGTCAGGCAATGCCATAAGGGTACCACCTGGGCATAAAATGGTAATATCTGAAAAATGGTGTGCGTACCTAGAACTATGATGTCATTGCCTGGCAAATGTCTGTCTGATACCTATACACAAGCCAAAACGGCTTGCTTTGCGAGTGATTGATTTAGACAGGACTCCAGTGCAAGTAATATATGCGAGGACACACAGATTGCTAAGAAATCAACTTGATGAAGACACACTGTTAGAAGATGTTTATTAGAACAGAGCTCATTTACAGGAGCAATTAAGTCATTAATCACTCAATAGAATGCTTAGATATAACACTTGAAGGTCCTATACAGCACACATTTTGGTGTTACTTTGTGACAGAGCTACCTCAAAGAGTACCCAAGAGGGTATGTTTCAGCAGGGAGGGGCAGGTAGTTGGTGGAATGCCACAGATATTAACATGGCAATGGGAGGGGAAATTACCAAATGTGCCAATAGGATGCGTGTCCCTCCTAACATCGCATCTCAATCATATCTGTGTTCCAATGCAGTTATTCTGTTTTACGCCTAATAGCCTAATTCAAAGCCTTCCAGCAAATCACTTTTAGATTTTAGTACACTCTCCCCTCCACTGTTACATTTTTCTTACGGTCAACCTTATTTTTTCATTCATACTCAAGTAGTTAATGCAACAAAATTTATATTTTGAATGTAATTTGTAAGGGCCCTCTGTCTGATGGATGTAGGTCTCTGAAAACAATCATAACCACTGGCATTGCTTTGGCCAGCCAGCCTTCCATATCATTGTTTTCAAATCAGCATTGAGTCTACCACTAATGTGACCAGTCCTACCCAAACTGGTAGACCACTGGGCCTAAAAATGCTTGCAGTGGCTTCTGTTGCAGTGCAACAGGGACATGGCCTAGCAATTGAGATTGAACTGCACTGTTTGGTGGCAGAACCAAGACTAATGGATTGTCCCCTTCTGTAATGGCAGAGACATACTAAAGATTTATGCCATGGAAGACTGCCCAGAGAAATTATAGTGGTATTGTTTAACTCAAAGCCTTGCATCAAATAACGTTTTCAATTTACTACTCTCCCCTCCAGAATTACATTTTTCTTACTAACAACCTCACTTCTACTGAAGTAATTAATGCAGCAGAATATATACGTTGAATGTAAATTGTCAGCGACCTCAGCCGTTTATGCCCTAGCTGCAGCAATCTGTGTCCAAGCATCGTCAGCTGTCATTTATTATTTGATACAGGTAACCATCTTATTAATCATGATGGGAACAACAGTTATACTCCCCCCACAAAATAAAATACTTTAAATTAGTACCCGGCGAGGGCGCAATCAGAATGAAAGGACCATTCTGATTGGCCCTCGCCGAGGTATTACCTGGCCGGGAATCCCTGCATTCTATGCCTTTGTCCCCGGCGGGTGCGTGGAAGCCCCTCAGACAATGAGGCCTTCATTCCCCGCCGGGGAATCAGGTATGTTTTTTTTTGTCCTCCCCTCTCCCCGCTACCCACCCTCCCACCCCTACTTATCTTCTTGGCATGGCAGCCTCCAGCCGTGTGGAGACTCGAAGCGGGGACATCCCTGCTCCGAGCCTCCACACGGCTGGAGGCTTCCATCATCCCCTGCCGGCGACCCAGGTATGTTTTTTATTCTTTGTTTTTTTCCCCCTCCCAACCCCTCTTACCTTCTTCTCTGTCGTCTTTTGGGAACGGACGCGCTGAGAACTGTTCCCAGCACGTCTGCTCCCAATGGCCACCATGGAAAGGGAAAACAGACTCTGTTTTCCCTTTCCCAGCGGCCATTTTCTTGGTCATTTTTTTCTCTTTTTTTTCTGTCCCGAAACGTGACAGAAAAAAATGCTTTTAGTGCCCCGGTCACGCAGATCTTGTAGGCCGGGGTACTAATAGCTATATCCCCTCCCCCCGCGGCGGGAGTATTACCGACTCAGGTAATGCCCCCGCCACTCGGGGCATATTGCTTAGTTATAGAAATCAATTTGATAGGTTTGATTAAATAGATACCTTGTAACTGAGAAGATGAAATGTGAGTCGGATGAACAGTGCTGTTAAAGAAAGCAACACAGGATCTTGCTAGATAATTGTAGGGAGCATGCTTGAGCAAGTGTGCTACCTCACTTAGAGGTGTGAGTGGCCCACCATCTCCCCAGTCATTTGTGTTTTCATGGCTTTGGGGCTATAACATATTGTCCAAGGCAAGCACAAACATCCTGGCCGGCCTCCTGCAGTGCAGACCCTCAGAATGCTAATCACTCTGAACTTGCTAGTGCACGTTTAGAATGAAATCCCCCCTGCCCACAACCCCGCCTGCCCACCTCCCGCAGGTCCCAATGGTAGTTACCACCACTGGCAATGCTTTCTTTGGAGGTTGAGGGGCAGTGGGTGGCTTTGCGGGGGCCTGGTCCCCCTGACCCTCCTGCTGGAGCCGGGTCTGAATACATGGCCTTACACTGTCATGCCCTTTAATACCTGGCCTTTGGCCTGATGTAATGCAAGAGATGTTCTCGTTACTTATACATATGGTCCATGTAGAACCTGTTTGGATTTCAAGAAACGAATATGCGGCATCAGATGTGTTTCAGAAAAATAGTGTAAACAGTTTAATAAAATGAATCTAAAAACCGTTTTCCTTATGCTACCATAAAAATCTCCTTATCAGTTAATGGGCCTCATTATAAGTTTGCCGATCCGGGAACTACAGTACCGGTAAGCTTGCTGGTACCGCAGTTACCGGACGGCAAACAACGAGTTGTGCTCGCAGGTGCCGTTCTGCCTGCCAGCTCGGACCTAGCAGGCAGAGCGGCACCCGCAAGCACAGCATGTTGGATGCACCGGCACCGTCATAAACGGTGCCGGTGCATCCGGCTTCCCCATTCCCATTGAGCCCTATGCGGTTCAAATGGGAATGGGGAATAATTTTTCCCGGCGCCCAAGAATGGGCAAATACCGGGTCCGGCAAGGCCATAATGACCCGGTAATTGCCCATTTCTGGCCGGCGGAAAAAGAATGAATACCGGCAGCAGCCGTGCCTGTATTACATGCACGGCTACCGCCAGCCTCGTAATGAGGCCCAATGTCTGTAAAGTGTCACCGGAAGCTATTTTACGGGAAAGAAGTTCCAACTGTTCACAGGATTCCATGAATGTGTTGGATCGGAATTCATGATGGTCGGAGACTGAGATACAATCCTTGAGCTTGCACATTATCACACCGCTCATCCTAAGATCACACAGCGGATCCACTAAAAACCTGATCCCTTGCATTGATTCCTATCTTGTCGTGAATCTCTGGCAAAGGCTTCCTGGTCAAGCCTGGGAATACTCATTTTATTCTTTTGTCCAGTATTCTTCATCCAGGATTGACAGGTGACTGGTTATCGAGGGCATTCTCCGCCATACTTCCACCGGTGACCTACTCCTGTGTACATTGTCTGATCGCTCTGAAGTGACATGTACCATGACGCTGACCACAGATATATCCAGTCTCAGCTTTTGTCTAATGTTAATGCTGATGCACGGATTGATGGTGCTTTCTGCTTAGCGCTCAATGGTGAGATTACTGTCTTTTAAAATATAACATGAGTCCTGAGTCAACCATGCTATCCATGCTATAATGTGTACATAAGGAAAATATTTATCACAAAGGAGTCAGGAGTGATGAAAGTAATTAGTAGCATGCCAAGCAAGGTGGAGACGGAGCATAAAGGCTTCAAAGTGGAGTTTGGTACAGCTGGGCGAGCCGTCACGCTCGTGGAGATGAAGGAGAAGTTAGATTCCTTCAGTGGCAATGCACACAGGGAATCTAAATCCATTTCCAGTGTGGATATCTCTAGAAGATGTAAGGAGGATGACTGTTTAGGTAGACTGTTATCCTTGCTGCTGTGTTGCATGCGGTCTGAAACTCAGAAATAGATGAATTATTAATGACTCGTAAGAGATAGTGCATCAACATGGCATTCACCAACTTCTATGCTTAACTATACTTGTCCAGACTAACAACCTCTGAAGATGAGTGTGAGGATGTGAGCAGGGTGGCCGACGGGATGTGGGACGCCCGGGCAGAGGAGCCCGTGGTACCGCAGGTGTGCGCAGCACAAACGCTGCCAGGAGTCGCGCTGACGGGGGGCGCCGGGGAGGCGTCCCTGTTAACGGGAACGCCTTGTTGGCGTTCCATGGCGAGGCCGGCCTTGCAGCCGCAGCGCCGGGTACTCCCACGAGGACCCGGGCCACTGGCGCTACGGCTGAGCATCCCGGGGACACGGCGTGCATCGGCGGCCTCCGGCGGCGGGCGGTGGCGGGGCTTGGGAAGTCGAGAGCCCGGCTTGTGCCGACCGCTCGGCGTCGGAGGAGCGCCGTGCACGTCGTCAGGAACCAAACAGTGGGGGCAAACCAGAACCCCCTCCTTACCTCGAGCAGGGCAGATCCCTAGCAGCAACATGGGGTCTCGAGCAGGACGGACCTCTGGGGAGCATGCCTCAAGGGAGATGCCATGTTGGGGGGGCGGGACCTGTGGAGAGGGCGTGTGTCAGACACGGCCCAGGTGGGAGGGCGACCAGGGAGTGGCTGACAACAGGGAAGGGGAGCCGGGACCAGGCAGCCAAGGGAAAGGAGGAGGAGGGGAGAGGGCAGCTCTACTCATAGAGGGTGGGTGCCTAGGGTCCCCAACAATCGGAAAGGGGGGAGGGAAGTTGTCCTTGATTGGCCCTCTTTCCCTCCAAGCACCGGGTATAAAGGGGACTGGCCTAATGGCAGTTTTGTTGCTTTTTGCAGGGAGAAGGAGAGGAGAGTGAGAGCAACTGGTGGGCCTATTCGGGTCCGTGAGAACAGGAGACATTTCAAGGGGAGAGGAACTCCTGGTGCCTTTTGCTCACAGTGAAGTAACTGTGGGACAACCTGGAGACCAATCACCGTGGTTAAGACATTACAATTAACCAGTGTGTAATAAAAGTCTGCAAACTCCACATCGGCTACTGTCCTGATTTCCACAAGTGGCGTAGTCGACAGGATTAACGAGAACTCGATGGAGAAAATAATACAGACACTGTCAGAGGGGCAACAACAGCTACAACAGCTCCTCCAACTTCAGGCCCAGCAGGCGGCCGCTGAATGCCAAGTCTTTCAGCAGGCAATACAAATGCAGGGTACCCTGCAGTCCACGTCTCAGGACAAACATCAAGAGACGATAAAACACCTGACGGATGCAGTGACCGGAACCCGAAACCAGCCCATGGTCCCTTCCGCAGTGTTGCAGAAATTCAAGGAAGGCTAAGACCTGTCTTTCTTTTTTACCACATTCGAGAGGATCGCCCGAAATGCACAGTGGCCGGTGGACCGCTGGGGCCAGTATGTCGCTCCCCTTTTGTCTGGCATCATGCAAGGTGCCTACCAGGCCGTTAACCCAAACGGAACCACGCCTTACGCTGAAATCAAGAAGGCGGTGTTGGACTAGTTGGGACTTGATGAAGAAGCCTACAGAATGAGGCTACGCGACACTAGACTCAAACCGGGGGAGAACCCCCGACAGCTCTTCTACCGCGTTAAGGATCTCACCGAGAAATGGCTGCAAGCACCGGGAACAGGCCTACAGGATGTGTTAGATAAGGTCACCCTGGAGCAGTTCGTCGAGGCCCTGCCCCCTCCGATGCAAAGGTGGGTCCGACAACATCACAGACCCACCTTATCTGAGGCTGTGGACATAGCATAAGCCTACCAAAAGGCCGGGGGGGGGGGTTAAACCCTTTGGAGTCGGTTCTTCCAATTGCAGCCCAATGCCACCATTGGAACCCCTCACAACCAAGAGCCTGAGAGTAGTGCCTCCCAAATGGAGGTCGATGGAAGAACGCCCTTCTAGACCCGAGGAGAAGAGAAACGGTCCCGACGCGCGGCCCACCCCATTGTCCACGGGATACCGGCAACCACAATGTTATGACTGTGGCGAGTGGGAACATATAGCCCGGTTTTGTCCCCGGAAGAGAGGCGCCGAGCCGATCGAGATCGGATTCATGAGGACGGAGCAAGGACCGCGATGCCAAGGTCTCTACGAGATGGACGTCCGGGTAGACGGGAACCCGACCACGGCCCTACTCGACAGTGGAAGTCGGCAGACGGCGGTGCTACCAACCGTAAGTGATTCTCCTTACCTCACCAATGTTAGTATCCCGATTCGGTGTATACACGGGGATGTGAGGGCCTACCCCATGAAAACCATAACAGTAGAGGTGGGCCCTAACGTTGCAGAGATGAGAGCTGCTGTCCTCCCCTCCTTACCCGCCCCGGTGATGATTGGAACCGATCTGCCCCACTTCCACCAGACTCTCAAAGCCCTAGACCAGGGATGGTGGGAAGAAGCACCCTTTGCCAGGGAGCCCATCCCCCCGAACACCCAGGGACGGGAGAGACCCGTTAGGAAAAGAAGGGAAGCCCGCCTTGCTAAATGCGCATCCATGTATGCCACCCAACGGATAGCCTGGAACCCCGAGGAGCATGAGGATTCCATCCGGGGAGAAACCCTGACGGACCCTACCTTAAGACTTGCCCGCGAAAGAGCCATCACGGATGGGGACCCGAACCTGACCAAGGGAGCCGGTTTTTCATCTAGACAGGGCCTGCTCTATCGGGTCTACCAACAGGAGGGAGGAGCACGAAGGGAACAACTACTCCTGCCCAAAACACACAGGGGTATTGTCCTCCAGTTGGCACATAATCACCCGTGTGGGGGCCTCATGGCCTCCCTAAAGACACAGCAAAACATTCTAAAATGCTTCTACTGGCCAGGGATCTATGGGGAGGTAGCGAAATTCTGTAAGGGGTGCAGAACCTGCCAGCTGACGAGTGGGGAAAAGCCAGCCAAGGCACCTCTACAGCAGATGCCCTTGATCACCATACCCTTTCAAAGGATAGGTATAGATCTGGTTGGACCGCTCGAGCCAGTCAGTCGTGGATACCGATACTTGCTGGTCATTGTGGATTATGCCACCCGGCATCCCGAGGCCTTCCCCCTAAAGGGGACGTCGGCTAACCAGGTATGCGACCAACTCATCCCATATTTCGCACGGGTAGGCCTACCCACCGAAATCCTCACTGATCAGGGTACAAACTTCATGTCGGTGGTCATGCGACAAGTCTGTGAAAGACTACAGATCAGACGGCTGCGCACCTCGGTCTACCACCCCCAAACGGATGGGTTGGTGGAGAGGTATAACCAAACGATAAAGAAAATGATGAAAAGGGTAACAGGCCCCGAGGGGAAGGACTGGGATAGGGTCATACCCCTGATCCTAATGGTATTAAGGGACACTCCCCAATCCTCGACAGGCTTCTCCCCGTTCGAGCTGCTATTTGGGAGACAGCCCAGAACAATCCTAGATCTGGTCAAGGAAGACTGGGAAAACGCTAAGGAAACATCCCTCACCGAGTACGCCGAGGACCTTAGGGAACATCTGTCTACCTTGAGGGGACTAGCAGAAACCCATCTAGGTATAGCCCAAGACCGGCAGGAGAGGGCATACAACAAGGGCTGTCGCCTAAGAAAGCTAGAACCAGGGGATAAGGTACTAGTGTTGCTACCCACCAGTACGAACAAAATGTTGGCTCAGTGGAGAGGCCCTTATGTGGTGAAGGACGTGGTGGGACCGGTGAATTACCGAATACACCAACCTGACCGGACCCCATCACATAAAGTCTACCATATAAACCTACTGAAGAAATGGACAGAGCCTGCCCCGGTCGATGTTCTGGCCACCCAAGGTATGGGGGTGATCTACGCAACCGGCCAATTGGATGCGGTGCATTGGGGGGGATCACTAATGGAACACATGAAGAACGAGATCCAGGAGACGCTCAACCCCCACCGCAACGCCTTCTCCCATTTACCTGGAAGGACCAGCCTAATAGAGAATCGTATTGAAACCCGAACCGGACAAATAGTCCGGCTGAGGCCTTACAGGATCCCGGAGGCCCGAAGGTCGATCATTAAGAAGGAGATCGAAGAAATGATTAGGCTGGACATCATTGAACCGTCAACCAGTGTGTGGTGTTCTCCAATCGTACTCGTACCCAAGCCAGATGGGGCTGTACGATTTTGTATGGACTTTAGGCAGCTCAACATGATATCACACTATGAGGCCTATCCCATGGCCAGGATGGACGAACTGCTGGAAAGGCTAGGTGCTGCCCGTTACCTCAGCACCTTGGACCTCACCAAGGGATACTGGCAGATCCCACTACGGGAATCTGACAAGGAAAAGACGGCCTTTGCTACGCCCCAGGGGCTCTTTCAGTATAAAGTACTACCATTCGGGTTGCCTGAGGCTCCGGCCACCTTCCAGAGGCTGATGGACGTCCTTCTGCAGCCCCACGACCAGTACGCCGCTGCCTACCTGGACGACATTGTGATATACAGCGCATCATGGAGTGACCACCTGACCCATCTACGCAAGGTGGTCTGCACCCTGACCCAGGCCGGACTCCATATCAACCCAGCGAAATCGGTCCTAGGGACCCGGGAAACCAAGTACCTCGGACATTTGCAGGCTAATTCATAGAATCCAGCGCACAAGTAGCGCACGCGGCTGGCGCACAGCGTGCGCCTGCGATAGTCTGCGCCAGGCACGTGCGCTAAAACAGATTTCCGCGCACAGCGTATTCATGGATTTCAAGCTCCCAAAACAGCCGTGGCGCAGAGAATCGCAGCGAGCCTGCAGCAGCGCCAGTAACGCCCCCAAGAACGCCCTCGCGCACGGAAAAGCCATCAAAAGCGCTAAATCATCGCTAAGGGCTGCGCTAACCCCGGACCACTTCACAGGGCAGGCAAACAAGGAAAGCAAAGCGGGCAATCTCCAAATCAGGAGTACGCGGGAAGTACTACACGCGACTAGGCAGGGAACGTGAATCACAGGGGTACGCGGGAATCATCACACGCGAACAGCCAGGGTGCGTGTATTACAGGGGTAGCGGGAAGTCCAACACGCGATGGGCCAGGGAACGTGTATTACAGGGGGACGCGTGAAGTAGAACACGCGATAGGCCAGGGAACGTGCATCACAGGGGTACGCGGGAATCATCACACGCGAACAGCCAGGGTGCGTGTATTACAGAGGTAGCGGGAAGTTCAACACGCGATGGGCCAGGGAACGTGTATTACAGGGGGACGCGTGAAGTAGAACACGCATAGGCCAGGGAACGTGTATTACAGGGGTACGCGGGAATCATCACACGCGAACAGCCAGGGTGCGTGTATTACAGGGGTAGCGGGAAGTTCAACACGCGAAGGGCCAGGGAACGTGTATTACAGGGGGACGCGTGAAGTAGAACAAGCGATAGGCCAGGGAACGTGCATCACAGGGGTACGCGGGAATCATCACACGCGAACAGCCAGGGTGCGTGTATTACAGGGGTAGCGGGAAGTTCAACACGCGATGGGCCAGGGAACGTGTATTACAGGGGGACGCGTGAAGTAGAACACGCGATAGGCCAGGGAACGTGTATTACAGGGGTACGCGGGAATCATCACACGCGAACAGGCAGGGTGCGTGTATTACAGGGGTAGTGGGAAGTTCAACACGCGATTGGCCAGGGTACGTGTATCACAGGGGTGCGTGGGAATTATCACATGCGAATAGGCTGGGTGGGCCCCCACAGGTGTACCCTGTACACCCTCCCCGGCCCCTGCAGGCAGCCCACAAAACAGTGGACTACCCTGCACACCTGATCATGTCCCCCTGCACCCCCATCCACCAGGGGCACCCTCCACCAGGCCCCCACCCATGTCTCCCACCACCCCCACCTCCCAGCAGTGCAGGGGCACCTGCCATCAGGCCCCCATCCATGTCTCCCACCACCCCCAACCCCCATCCACCAGGGGCACCCTCCACCAGGCCCCCACCCATGTCTCCCACCACCCCCACCCACCAGCACTGTGGGGCACGTGGCCAGCAGGCAGTCAGGCAGCAGCCGATGGCAGGTGGGAGCGTGCTCAGGGTTCTTGGGGACTTAAATTCGGCCTCCTGGCCAGGAGCGTGGTCTTTCGTGTTAGAACGCGTGGACAGCCTGATAGGGAGTGATTTTGCACCTGAAAACCCCACACTCATCGCGCGAAAACCCGCATCGCGCGAAAACCCGTCACCAGCATATGTGCGTCAATAGTTACCTGCACGTGCAGTGTCAAAGCGTGTGATTGGTGAAAAGTGAGCGACACGCAGGAGTGTCGAAGCGCGTGATTGGTGAAAAAGGATCCACATGCAGGAGTGACAAAGCGTGTGATTGGTGAAAAGTGAGCTACACGCTGGAGTGTCGAAGCGCGTGATTGGTGAAAAAGGATCCACATGCAGGAGTGACAAAGCGTGTGATTGGTGAAAAGATACCTACATGCAGGAGTGCCAAAGCGTGTGATTGGTGAAAATGGGCCAAGCACGTACACGCCGTAAGTGACGATGTACGTGTGGGCCTGTATAAAAGGTAGTGTTGAACACTATTTCCTTGTACGTGCTTTTCGTGGAGAGCGAGTGGGTGAATTCGGTACTTCTTGTCGTTTCACACGCGATTTACTTCACGGCGTTTCCAGTTCGTACTCCCTGTTACCTCTGACAGCTCTTTTCTCTTTTTCCTCCTGTACTGGTTTTCCTGGGCCTGTTCCCTCAAACAGTGTCCCCTTCTACAGTTGTCCTGTCTCCTCAGACAGCGTACACCTCTTCTTTTGGCGGGGGTGTTGCCAACCAAAAGTGCTATTTTTTCACGCTCTTTTACCTGGCAGACGGTGAGTCACGCACGTATCTAACATCTGTGCTTGCCCCGTGTGTAGCCTACCCCTTCAGAGGTCAATCTAGGCCGCGTGTGACACGCATACGTTCATTGTGTTACTGGATGCCACAGCGTAGTGCAGGGTTTTCCATCAGCACACGTGGTCTAGGAGGGGTATTGTGCACGTTCCTTAACTTTTTTGGGGTGCCTGTGCGTTGCGTGACCCGTCATCTTTCCCCAGGGGTGTCATATAGCCTTGCCACTGCACTAGGGTACGAATACCATCTGGTACCCAACCCCTTTGACACCCAATTGCCCAGGACAATTGTGCACACCCACTCCCATACGCACAATACCATCAGTGCCATGGTTGGGAGGCGTGCAAGCCGTAAGGGTGGCAAAGGTGGCCGAGCCACACGTGGTGGCCGTGGAGGATCCAACAGGGGACGTGGTTGTGACTTGCAGGGCGCCCCTGTTCCCCCCAGTCTGGAGGAACAGTCAGGGACACCCATGCCCCCCCCCCCCCCCCCCAGTTGAGAGTCATGTGGCTGATACCAACCCTGATCAGCCCATGTCGGACCAGGCCATTGTGGCACCAGACCTGTCCGAGGGTGATTCCATCGCTGACATCCAGGTCAGCAGGTCCACTGTACGTGCACCGGTGCACATTGGTGTCATCAGGGCACGCGCATCTATGCCAGATAGGTCATCTGCTGGCCCCCGTAGCCAGGGTGTGGCTCAATCCACCCCACCTCTCATACACCCTGCCAAGACTGTGTCGGTCCTAGTTCATGCACCTCAGATCAGGCCTGACCCCATCCCACTACCCCCAATGCCTGCACCTACTCCCATGCTGAGTGGGCAATCACACACACCCAGTACAGAGTCCACCACGGCTCCTGCCCCTAGTGTCCACAGCGGCGTAGGACACTCTGGATCCCCACCCCCTTCCAAGCGCAAGAGGAAGAGTGCACGTCCGGCACAGGCTGATGCCCCAGACACGGCTGCACAGTCCGGCCCATCAAGGAAGCCAAGCTTCACAGACGCCGAACTTAATGCACTTGTTCAGTATGTGTCAGATCATGATAGGGAAATGGTCATCGTTGCAGGGTCCAAGACCACACATGCCAGACGCCAGGCACACTGGCAGACCATTGCTGACAGAATAAGTGCCCTTGGAGTAGTGAGGCGCACAGCTAGTGATTGCCAGAAGCGCTGGAATGACCTTAAGCGCAGGGCAAAGGATAAGCTGGCCTCAAGTCATGCCGCAACCTTGGTGACTGGAGGTGGGTCCCCAGCACAGGAAATAGAACTCACACCACACGAGTCCGTAGCTGGATCCTACGTCACCGAGGGACAACTCCAAGGTGTGGGAGACCTCCCTGATTACGAGGCATCATCCGGTGAGTGCACATGCATGTGTGTATCATCCATGTGCATGTTGTGTGTGTGAAGCATTCATGTTGGGTGCCTGTCAAGGGGGTGTGTGGCAGAGTTGATAGTGGCACCCATGTGCCTCATCCAGTATGTTCAGTGCAACACCATCTGGCCACAGCACTATCCCTACTGGCAACAGTGCACATATGGGCCAACACCATGGAAGTTGCCCTTGATTAGTAATTTTGTCACTACATTGTTGCTCATACTCCCCTGTCTATTCATCTGATGTCTTACATACCATTCCTCTCCTTTCCCCCAGCCATTAAAGTTTCATCTTCACATGCCTGACATGCAATGATACCACATGCTAATGCGTCCTCTGTATATAAATGCCTACCAACATGCAGTCATAATGTGGATGTAGCCTTGACATCCACCTCCTTCCTGGGTCCTTTGGTACCGTCTGGTTTCGAGCCCCATTCCCTCACACTCCATGCTGCTCTTCATGGTCTATCTTCCATGACTTCTACAGTTCAGACCATCGTGCCCTACGCACGACACCTGCTTGCCAAAAGTCAAATGAGGGCAGCCTGCCCTCCAATGCGACCCACCCTATTGCTGACCAGTGCATCTGAGCCTACTCTAAGCTAACTCTCACTGACATCTGCTCATACATGCCTTTGCCTGTCCCATAGACCCTTCACATGGTCCCTGTCCTCTCTCCTTGCTCCTCTTCCACCATCATAGGTGGGACCCGTTGGGGTGTACTCCTGGCCTCCTTCCAATCCTCAGATACCACTAATGATGTGCATGGTAATGGGAGCGTCTCAGTCCAAGGCCCTTAGGCCAACCTCAATCTCCTTGAGAAATGCTACCCACATCTCATCAACTTCCTTACCTCTCCTGCTGTCCCCCCTCCTCTCTCCTCATCAATCCTGCACTGCCTCCCTGCACCCTCCCATGAACCTTCTCCGCCTCCCACTCCAACTCCTACACATGCGGCACCTCTGATCTCTAGCACTCCCCGTAAGTCCTACAAGGCTGTCAACCTCCTCCACAATTACACTCCTTTCACTGCGGCTGCATCAGGCATTCCTCCGATAACTGTCACTTACATGAGGTAATGCACCTTGACATCCTTGGTCTCATGGAAACATGTCTGACGGCCAGCTCTGTCTGCATCCTTGACCCTCTCCTTGGCCCGCCACCACTGTGCAGGGGGGGTGTGCCCTTGGCTTCCCTGAGGGTATTCCTGCCACTGTCACACCTACTTAGACCTACTCCACTCTGGAATGGCTTGTGTGAGGTTTCTGTCCACCACACCTTGACATTCCAAACAGTGCGTACTGTGTCTGGGAAAACTGGTCAAATGTACTACTTCCTTTCTGAGTGTCCTCACCTCTCCTCCTCACTCATGTCCCCAGACACAGAATTCCTCATCCTTGGTGCGGTACGCATCCACCTGCATGCCTGTTGACGCCCCCACCTGACCTTTCTGTGACCTCAGCAACTCCCTCTCACCCTCTAGACTCCCGTCTGTCCCTACTCATTCTGCAGGGCACACTCTTGATGCTCTGATCTCATCTGACTTTCCCCTCTCCGTCCATCTCTGCACTCCTTCCTCTCTCCTGGAGTGATCACATTCTCCTCTCCTCCCAGCTCACCCTCAACACCCCACAGGCAAAGCCACCCTCACCACTGTCACACACCTTCTTGGTATTCCGACCCATGAAGTGTGTGTCAGTCGAGGCTCATGCTGCCAAAATGTCCCCCCCATCCAGCTCCCCCTTAGGCTCACTCCCATCCTGACAGGGCCCACTCCATGCTCCACTCCATGTCAGGTACACTGGATGTCTTAGCCACGGTCATGACCACCTGTCTGAAGCCCCATGCCAATGCAGAGTCCTGGCATGACTCGGATCTTGGGAACCCAAACCACAGGTGCCGGGTGGCAGAGAGGGAATGTCCTGCATCATGGCCATCCTCTGGCAAACTGGCCTGCCACATGCTCCAAAGGCAATAGCGCCTCACCCTTCTCACCAAGATGAGATCCCCAATCCAAGGGCACATATCTGCGGCATGTGACAACTCTGCAGGACACATAGAAATCTGAAAGGACCTTGCCGAGCCAGAAGCAGTGTGTACCTCCCCTGTCCCCTCCGAGCCCACAGCACAGCATGATTGTCTCTGTACCCCTATAGGCCACCCCCCCAGCACTTGTCTGCGCCTAACACCATCTGCCCTTGACGTCAAGTCCTACTTACCTTGTACAGCACTTCCAGCCGCCACTCCCCCTTGCACTTCATTGTGCCACCCACCCCTGCACTTGCGTGACATGAATGACACCAGCACCAGTAGTATTGTTGACTGGCATCCCCTTCTGCCCCACCACCCCTCAGTGCTCCGCTGCACCTACAAACATTACTTGACCGGTGCTTCACGAATGCAAAATTATTCCGTTACAGGTGTTGTGGAGGTGGAATCACAATGTTTACTGCATTATGTTGATCTAGACAAGGCACTGTGCATCGTTGCCAATTTGGACTAGCAGATCCATGTACAACATGTATACTAATTGATGTGACGATGCAATGTCAGGACCAGAGTGGTAGAAATCCAAAAAAGTAGCCCTCCTCTCCCTCTTCACTTGGTGGCTATGTCACATGCCATGTGTGTGATGGCATGTGCCTTTGACATGGCAATCACCGCCCAATGTGTGATGGCAGTGCTAGGCATCAAGGTGAGCAGGCGTTGCTCTCCAATCAGTACATAGTATGCCCTGAGCCTCCCCTACAGACCCAGTGATGGTGAATGCATAGGAGGACTCCCAGTCATGTAGGACATGTGTCGTAGGACTACTGCCTATGTTGTTCATCAGCCCTTGTTGCATGCCATGGTGCTAATGCCTGTTTCCATTTTTCTCTTTCATGTCTTTGCAGGGGACGAAGCACTTGTTGATGCTGGGGATGTGGTGGTGGAGCCGTCCCAGGAGGGCAACCCGGGCCGACCTACCACAAGTGAGGGACGTGGTGTGTTTGTGGGTGAAAACCCACAAGTGCTGCAGGCCGTGCTGTCGAGGGGTGTCTCTGGGGGTTCCTCCCCCGAGCAGTATTCAGGTGTAGACTCGGAGGATGACACCTATGTGCAGTCGCAGGTGAGTGTTCTTGGGAGAGAATCTCCTCTGTCCGACCCACCTGCAGCCAGGCCATTGGCCTCAATGGGGATGTCAGTGTCGGCAGATCAGCCTCCGGTGGTTACGGATGCAGGGCCACACCACCCAATCTCTGATCCTGTTCCTGGGGCTGCAGATCAGAGAGGGAATGCAGTCCTGCAGCCTGAGGCCTTGCCGGCACAGCAAGGCGCAGTCCGCCTTGCCCCAGGCAGGTGTGGTGCCCGTCAACGTGGTGGCCGTATGCCACCTGGCAATACCGTATGGGAGCAATCCATCTACGGTATGGCCACCCAACAGGCAGCATCATCCGAGATGATTGCACAGGCCATGGATAGGGTGGCCACTTCCATTGTCCCCCCAGAAAGGCTGATGGAGCGACTGGAGCAGGCTACAGAGTCCATCTGCCAGGCACACAGGGAGGATATGTTGGCGTCCAACATGGACAGGCGGGCGGCACTGGCGACTCTGGGGGAATCACTTTCCATGGAGTCCCAGCGCCACAGGGAAGCCCTGAGGGAAGAACTCCGTCACCTCAGGTCGACCCTGTTAGAGCTTGAGGCTTCATCCCATAGAAGGACAGAGGAGCAGCTGGAGCGTCTGACACGGACGCTCTCGGCCGAGATGCAGGCAACTCGTGCGGAGGTCAGGTCATCCCGGGAGTTACTGCATGGGGACCTCCGCATGATTATAACCCAGAACCAGAACTACCAGACCCGCCTGCTTGCAGCCATGGAGGAGCAAACTCGTGCTTTGCGTGGGCTGCCTCCCATTGTCACACCATCTTCTGAGGCAGCTCCCCCACCTCCAGAGTCAGCTGCAGGGTCTGGGCAGAGCCATAGCGACTCATCTCCCACAACAGAGTAGCCGTGTGGGCCACGAGCCTATGGGGTGTTTTCCTTTCCCATGATCCACACAGGTGGATTGTGGCGTGCATCCTGTCCTCGGACCTCATAGGTGGCCCCCCACCCCCCGCCGGCCCTTTCATGGCCATTTTTTCTCTTTTTCATTTTTATTTTGCAAGAGTGTTGCCTTGTGTGGGTACCTGGGCATACACTGTATTGTGGCTGGGCACATGCAGGCTTGTCCTGAGTTTGGTTTCGATGCTTGGGTAGCAGACATCCACACCCCTCCTGCTTCCCTTTCCATGGGCTTGCAAAGGGTGTGCCCAAGTGACAGCAAATTACACGGTGACATTGGACTCCCATGAGCTGTTGGCCAGTCCATAGTCAATACTGTGTAGACATTCATAGTGTTCATTGTTGTTGCACCTAACTATGCATGATGGTATGATATGTGCCTCTACTTACATATGTTGCTCATGTTTTGCAGGTATTTCACACAGATCTTCACAAGGGCATACTCTCTGGAGTCACACTACATGTCGGTAGATGTGCACTGACACTTTTGCATGGCGCCATCACTGTACATCTGGACGGTGAGGACATACCAGCTGAATCAGGTAATGAGACTACCATTGATTACATGCAATGTGTCTTGTTTGGGTGGGCTTCAGGGTGGGTTGGTGTGTAATTTGATAGAAATTACTCTTACACAGGTGTGTAGTAGTGGCTCCAGGGCGGTTAGCTGCTCAAGTGCGGCTATGTTCCATTTGGGGCACTGCTATTTGTGACACTGGTGTCATGTTGTGATGGTCAGTTTGTTTGCTGTCACATACCATGACATGGTGTCCTCAGTGGCGGGACTGTGAAGGGAGTGGGTGACATGGCAATGTTGTCATGTAGTGAATCGCCTGTGGCAATGCATTTTAGATTGATGGAGTTGTGTCTTTGCGTTGTGATGCATAGCTGGTGTATGTGTAGCTAGGGGTGCACACATATTGACACTTCCATGTTAACAATCTCAGGCTGATGTGTATCTGACAGTTCATTGTCAAGTAATTTTCAGACATTGTCAGGTAGAGTCATCATTGATTGTCAGATGGTATGTGCCAGAGCAGTGTGCACTAGCCAGCACTGTGATTCCTAGGTGAAGAAGTTGGCCACCAGTTGCGTACGGGCTGCCTCCCCCCGTGCCCTTTCCCCTCCCATGCGCAGCGGGCGTGCATGTGGTTGTGGATGTGGGGGCACCACCATGTCCACGGGCAGGCCCCGGCGTGTTGCAACGTTGTGCAGGACACATGCTGCCACTATGATCCTGCACACTATTCGGGGAGCATATAACAGCTGCCCGCCAGAACGGTCAAGGGAGCGAAAGCGTGACTTGAGCACTCCGAATGTGCGCTCCACTATGCCCCGTGTAGCAATGTGGGCTGTGTTGTACCTTACCTGGGGTGGCGTGGTGGGGTTCCGGATTGGGGTCATCATGTGGGGGCTGATAGGGTAGGCACTGTCCCCTGCGGAGGTGGTGATGGGTATCATTAGTGGTGTTGTGTCATGACCCAGTATCTGACATGCATGCATGTGGAGTGGCATTCATGCTCACCAAGCAGCCATGTATCTCCATGCTGGCCAGCCTCTAGGTCCCGGCATAGGGTAGACATTCTGTAGATGAAGCTGTCGTGGGTGGACCCTGGATAGTTGGCATATACTGATGTGATGATTCCCTTGGCATTGCATACAACTTGGACGTTGATGGAATGCCAGTGCTTGCGGTTTCTATAGATGTGCTCTGTTGCCCTGGGTGGACGTAGAGCCACATGTGTGCAGTCAATTGCACCAAGCACTTTGGGGAATTGAGCCACACCATAGAATTCCTGGATGCACGTCCGCCTTTCTGCATGAGTCCTGGGGAGATATATGTGCCTGCGGACTGAAGGCCGTGCAGTGATGATGTTCAAGACCTGGTGTAGGCAGCGTGACTGCGTGGCCTGTGACACACCACCCACTATGGCACTTGTCCGCTGAAAGGATCCAGTGGCCAAGAAGTGCAGTACATTCAGGACCTTCTGCAGGGGGCTGAGTGCTTGGGAGCACAGGGTGGGTGATGTGAGGTCATCCTCCCACTCACTGACCAGGTCCAGTATGATGTGTGCTGGAAACCTGTACCTCCCATACACCTGGTCATCAGGCATCCCGAATAGGCTGGTTCTGGGTGTGAATATTCTGGCCCTGACTCTCCTCCTCATCCTCCTTTGGTAGCCCACTGCCACTGCTGCTAGGAACGGTATGTTCATCCTGGCATCTGGCTTGTTTATTGAAAAGTGCGCAAATTAATGCCTTGCGCGTGTAGTAGGCAGCGTGTGAGCCTCGCACCCCTGGAATCGGGTTCCCACTCCAATCGCGTGTGGAAATTCCCACGCTGCAGGCATACAGGTGCGCTGACGTACTTGCCTGTGTAAGTGGCCGCGCGCCCCTGAAATACACGTACATAGGCCAATGGCGTGTAAGCGCACTTTTGGGCAATTACACGCGATGAAATACATGTACATAGGCCAATGGCGTGTACGCGCACTTTTGGCCAATTACACGCGATGAAATACACGTACATAGGCCAATGGCGTGTACGCGCACTTTTGGCCAATTACACGCGATGACACTCTGACGTGCAGGATTTCCACGTGTGCTCCGTCTTCACGTGCTGAGTGGGGAACGCCCGTGCGGATCACGTCAGACGCGCTTACGCGATGAGGGACTCTGGTCCAATAGAATCGCGTATGCGTGCTGACGCACTTACGCGCTAAGGGCCTTTCCTCGGATTTCACGCTGACGTGCAGGAATTTCACGTGCCAAATCACTCCGTATCAAGCTGGCCACCCGAAAACACACGGAACACCACGCTCCTGCCCCGAAGGCCGAGTTACTGCCCCCCAAGTGCCCTGAGCAGCCTCCCACGTGCTATCTGCTGCTGCCTGCCTGCCTGCCTGCCTGCTGCCACCGTGCCCTGCCATTTGGTGCCTGCACATCAGCCATCTGCAGGGGTCCAGTTGCTGTGTCCACCCCTGCTGGAACTGAAGACTCCCAACTGGGATTACATCGCTCCACAGCCCAGCCCCAGGACCCAGTTGCCCACCCACACCTGCCTCTGGGGTTGCCATGTCGGGCACTTCTACATCTGGCACCAGTGGCAACCCCAGGCCAGAGGGGCAGAGGGGCACCAGCTTCACTGCCACCGAAGTTGGTGTCCTGGTGGAGCATGTCCTGGGGCAGTATGATGCCCTCTTTGGATCGTCCCGCGCCAGCAAGGAAGGACGGGAGAGGATCTGGGCCGACTGTGTGGTTGCCATCAACGCGGAGGGGGTGGCAACCCGCAACGTCTTGAAGATCAAGAAGCGCTGGGAGGACTTGAGGTCCAGGACCCTTGTGAAGGCCCGGCGCCTCGTGGAGGGGGGCCGGGGCCACATGAGTTCCATCCAGAAGAGGGTCCTGGAACGCGTACGCCCAGCGCTCCACGCCCAGATCCTTGAGAGGGAGACCCGTCTGGAGTTGAGCGGTAAGTGTCCAAGCATCACTGTGTGAGACAGGGCATGTTGCGGTGTGCTGGTTCTATGATACTTGCCTGTATGTGTGCCATGTGCCATGTATGCATGTATGTGTGCTGGGACATCATGGTAATGCATGTGCGACCAGTGATGTGTGACCCACATGGTTGTTGCATGTGTAGAAATGCGGCATGGGGAGCACTATGCAGATTTGGGACATGAGAGCATGCCAGTCTCTGTACCTGGACATGGATGGGGGTGAGGATGGGTGCTGATGCCAGGTACATATATGGTAGCCATGTCTGTGTGCCTGACCTGCATGTCTGTGACTTGTGCATGCCATGGATGCATGACTCATGTGTGTGACAATGCACAGATTCAGTGACGCACCCACCTTACCCTTGTTTTGCCTGTGTTTGGTGTGATTGTGGCCAGATGGATGTGACTGAGGTGTAGTGTGTGCATGTGATATGCATGAGCCATGATGCATGTGAGTTACATTTCATTGAATGTTTCAAGAGTCAATTGGACATGCATGGAAATGTGCATGGCATGCACCATGCCTGTTACTGTGTGTGTTTTGCCTGGACTGACCCATGTGTTGTGGAGGGACATGATGGAAGTGTACTTTGACAGGGGTGCTCATCTGCTATTGCTTCCTGTCTAGGGGACCATTGTACAGTAGCCTGATGCTTGTGTTCTTTGTCTCCCTCTACGCAGCGGCTAGTGAAGAAGAGGGCGGAGACGGCGCTGTGGAGCAAGGCGGCGGGGATGCCCCCACGGCTGCAGCGGAAGGGGTGGGTGAGCCCCCACAGGGGCCTGCTACGGCGGGAGACGGTGAGGAGCCATCCAGGTTGGTGGTTTGCACAGAGGAGGAGGAGGCCGACACTGGTGCACACATGGGCCCTGGTGGGAGCATCCCTGCTGGTGCAAGTGGTGCAGTCCAGGGCCAGGGGCAGGAGGCAGCACAGGTCACCGTGGAGGGGCCTGTGCATGTCGCTGTCCCTGACCCTGTGAGTGCACCACCATGCACCAGCAGGGATGCCCCGTCCCAGGCCCGTCCGCAGGTAGAGGGGATGTCCATGTCAACTGACTCCCCTCCACCTGCGGCCGTGGGAACCCCTGGCCGCGTGGAGCAGGTCCTGATTGGGGTCGCGATGCGCACGGCTGTGATTCGTGATGCCGTGCGTGCTTCCCGGGAGGAGCACGCACGTCATCACGAAGTGCACCGTGCCGACGTGGCCCAATTGGGATCGGCCATGTTCGGGGGGTTCCTGCATGTGTTGGCCAATCTGACGGCCCTCTCCTCCTCTGTGCAGGCTATCCACCAGTCGTTCTCCTTGCCGTCTTCCGGCCCAGATGCCACCATGGCCCCCTGTGGACCTGCCCCGACCAATGCAGCCAGCTCGGTGGGGATCCCATCCCTGCCACAGTTGGGAGTCGGAGGTCCAGCAGGGGTGGACGACACAGCAAGTGGACCCCAGCAGATGGAAGATGTGCCGGCATCATCGGGCAGGGCACGTGCACGACGGCGTCGGTGGTTACCATCAGCCTGGATGCCGTCGTGCTGGCAGAGGCAGTGGCGTCGCAGGCAGCAGCGGGCTCGACGTGGGAGGCATCATGGCTCAGGGCCATCAAGATCGGAGGGGCAGGCATCGGCCGGAGGGCAGGGCAACCCTGGCATGGCGGTGTGTTCCGTGTGGGAGGAGTTTGGCCAGCGGATAGGTGCGGAGCGGCAGCGGGCGGAAGAGGAGCGGCTCGCCATGGCCAGGGCGGAGATCTCCATGCATCAGGCATTGAGGCGGGCTGAGTGCCTCGAGGAGGCTCGCAGGGAATTTGGAGAGCACATGGGGTTGTCCCTGCGAGACCTCGGGGCCAGGACTGAGTCCCGCCTCCAGGACATTGACGTGGAGTTCGAGGATGCCCTGGCCAGCATCACCAAGTGAGCCGCAGGACTAGCCCGCTGCCTTTGTATATAGTTTTTTAGTTAGTTAGTGCTAGGTTTCCTTTATTTAATTTTTTTTTTTTTGGACCGCTTGGACAATGGCCACTTCTTTGTACATATTTTTTTAGATAGTTAGTATTAGGTTTAATTTGTGGTGTTGGGCTCATGGACCCTTGAACAATCCTGTAAATATAGTTATTTTTTGTGAGATTAATTTTTTAACTTTCATATTGGTCACACCATGTCGTAATGGTTTATCTTTCATTTCATTCTACATGTGTTTACTTTGGACAAAATCTATTCTTTTTTCTATCCTTTGTTTTTTGGTTTCTCATTTTTGTTCCCGGACATGGACCTTTTATTTGCTTTACCAGATAGTTGTCAGAGTTTACTTTATTTTTATTTTTAATACATTTTGATATTATCTTACACTTGTGTCATTTTTTCTTTGGTTTCTTACATGCCATGATATGGGTTTTGACATTGACTTGCACCCATTGTGTATGTGTGTGTGGCGGCCATGTGTTCTTTTGCTTACTTGCCTTTGGGGTTGTGTCATGTGATTGCATTCACTATGTGGGTGCATGCAATCCTTGCCTGGGTGTTTGTGCTGGGTATGCTGGTCATTACTGCCATTATTGTGTATCGTCAGGGCCAGGGGGACATGGGTGGGGGCCTGGTGGAGGGTGCCCCAGGTGGATGGGGGGTTGGGGGTGGTGGGAGACATGGGTTGGCCATGGGTGGGGGCCTGCTGGCAGGTTGCCCACAGTGCTGGGGGTGGGGGTGGTGGGAGACATGGGTTGGCCATGGGTGGGGGCCTGCTGGCAGGTTGCCCACAGTGCTGGGGGTGGGGGTGGTGGGAGACATGGGTTGGCCATGGGTGGGGGCCTGCTGGCAGGTTGCCCACAGTGCTGGGGGTGGGGGTGGTGGGAGACATGGGTTGGCCATGGGTGGGGGCCTGCTGGCAGGTTGCCCACAGTGCTGGGGGTGGTGGGAGACATGGGTTGGCCATGGGTGGGGGCCTGCTGGCAGGTTGCCCACAGTGCTGGGGGTGGTGGGAGACATGGGTTGGCCATGGGTGGGGGCCTGCTGGCAGGTTGCCCACAGTGCTGGGGGTGGGGGTGGTGGGAGACATGGGTTGGCCATGGGTGGGGGCCTGCTGGCAGGTTCCCCACAGTGCTGGGGGTGGGGGTGGTGGGAGACATGGGTTGGCCATGGGTGGGGGCCTGCTGGCAGGTTGCCCACAGTGCTGGGGGTGGGGGTGGTGGGAGACATGAGCAGGTGTGCAGGGTAGTTCCCTGTGGTGTGTGCTGCCTGCAGGGGCCGTGGAGGGTGTACAGGTAATGCCTGGGAGCTCACAGCCAAATCGCGTGTGCAACTTCCCGCGCACCCCTCAAATCCACGTTCCCTGCCATATCGCGTGTGGAACTTCCCGCGCGCCCCAGTAATCCACGTACCCGGCCATTTCGCGTGTGCAACTTCCAGCGCACTCCTGCAATCCACGTACCCGGCCATATCGCGTGTGGAACTTCCCGCGCGCCCCTGAAAACCACGTACCCGGCCATTTCGCGTGTGCAACTTCCCGCGCACCCCTCGAATCCACGTTCCCTGCCATATCGCGTGTGGAACTTCCCGCGCGCCCCAGAAATCCACGTACCCGGCCATATCGCGTGTGGAACTTCCCGCGCGCCCCTGAAAACCACGTACCCGGCCATTTCGCGTGTGCAACTTCCCGCGCACCCCTCGAATCCACGTTCCCTGCCATATAGCGTGTGCAACTTCCCGCGCACCCCTCGAATCCACGTTCCCTGCCATATCGCGTGTGGAACTTCCCGCGCGCCCCTGATAACCACGTACCCGGCCATTTCGCGTGTGCAACTTCCCGCGCACCCCTCGAATCCACGTTCCCTGCCATATCGCGTGTGGAACTTCCCGCGCGCCCCAGAAATCCACGTACCCGGCCATATCGCGTGTGGAACTTCCCGCGCGCCCCTGAAAACCACGTACCCGGCCATTTCGCGTGTGCAACTTCCCGCGCACCCCTCGAATCCACGTTCCCTGCCATATAGCGTGTGCAACTTCCCGCGCACCCCTCGAATCCACGTTCCCTGCCATATCGCGTGTGGAACTTCCCGCGCGCCCCTGATAACCACGTACCCGGCCATTTCGCGTGTGCAACTTCCCGCGCACCCCTCGAATCCACGTTCCCTGCCATATCGCGTGTGGAACTTCCCGCGCGCCCCAGAAATCCACGTACACGGCCATATCGCGTGTGGAACTTCCCGCGCGCCCCAGAAATCCACGTACCCGGCCATGTCGCGTGTGGAACTTCCCGCGCGCCCCTGAAAACCACGTACCCGGCCATATCGCGTGTGCAACTTCCCGCGCACCCCTCGAATCCACGTTCCCTGCCATATCGCGTGTGGGACTTCCCGCGCGCCCCTGAAAGCCACGTACCCGGCCATTTCGCGTGTGCAACTTCCCGCGCACCCCTCGAATCCACGTTCCCTGCCATATCGCGTGTGGGACTTCCCGCGCGCCCCTGAAAGCCACGTACCCGGCCATGTCGCGTGTGGAACTTCCCGCGCACCCCTGCAATCCACGTACCCGCCCAGCCCATATCGCGTGTGGAACTTACCGCGCACCCCGGTATGCACGCACACGTTTATTTTTTCTCTCTGCGCGTGTCTGTGTTTGTGGGTACCCCTTTGTACGTCATTTGTCCAGGAGGGCAACAGTATTGTACATTGGTTATGTCTGTATATAGGTGCTATTTGTTGGCGCGCCTTTTAGCGCACATTTCTTGCAGGCGCAGACACGCTACCGCCTGCTTTCTTGTGGCGGTCGTGTTTGTGCCTGTTTGTGCCTGTGCGCTGCTTTGAGCGTGCGCTTTTTTGCCCTATTCTATTCCATGAATACGTGTTGTATGCGAGCGTGTGGGCGTTCCGCGCACTTGCCTCCTGAACTTTCCCCGTGCCGCCCACATTCTTCCCCATTCCGAGTGTTGTGCCCCATTTTATTCCCCATTCCGAGTGTCCCGCCCTGTGTTCCGCCTACTTTAGAGCTGTGCGCTGCGCTCGGAGTGATGGCGCAGTGGCCGTGGCGCACGACGTTGGTTGACCTGTGCGCCGGCCTGCGCCGCGCGCTTTTTCGGCGCACGTCCTCTGCTTTTCTTGCGCACGGACTTCCATGAATCGACGTGCGCTGGTTTCCCTGCGCTTTGCGCTGATTTTCGGCGCAGCGCACGTATTGGCCCCTCTGCGCCGGGATTTTCGGCGCACATTTATTCCATGAATCGGCCTGATAGTCGGTGACGGTGTGATTCGACCACAGGTGTCCAAAATCGAGGCTATTCAGGGGATCCCAGTACCAACCAACAGGAAACAAATAAGGGCCTTCTTGGGGTTTGTAGGGTATTATAGACGCTTTATTCCTGGTTTTTCTTCCCTAGCTGCGCCACTGACCGAGGCGTTAAAGATCGGGGGTTCCCCAGACCTGTCGACCAATCACGCAGCCATACTGGCCGTCGAGGAGCTGAAGCGCAGTATATGATCCCACCCGGTGTTGGTGTGCCCTGACTTCCGGAAGCATTTCTTCCTGCAGTCGGACGCCTCTGGCATGGGGTTGGGGGCAGTCCTGACGCAGGAGGTGGCCGGGTTCCTACGGCCGATCTGTTTTGTGAGCCGGAAGCTCCTTCCACATGAGTTAGCGTATTCCACGATAGAAAAGGAATGTCTCGACCATCAAGTGGGCGGTGGACACCTTACGATATTACCTGCTGGGGAGGAAGTTTACGTTGTATACCAACCATGCACCGCTGCAGTGGTTGGCGAAACACAAGGACACCAACCAACGGGTGCTGCGGTGGTTCCTGTCCCTCCAAGCCTTCGACTTGGTAACCTTACATAAACCTGCCAGCTTCCAGCTGGTGGCAGATTACTTGTCCAGGTGTTCGATCCGGCCCGACCGGCCTGGATCTGTGGTGGGGGTGTGTGAGGATGTGAGCAGGGTGGCCGACGGGATGCGGGACGCCCGGGCAGAGGAGCCCGCGGTACGGCGGGCGTGCGCAGCACAAACGCTGCCAGGAGTTGCGCTGACGTGGGGCGCCGGGGAGGCATCCCTGTCAACGGGAACGCCTTGTCGGCGTTCCACGGCGGTGCCGGCTTTGCAGCCGCGGCGCCGGATCCTCTCGGCGAGGCCGCCTTGCAGCCGCAGCGCCGGCTACTCCCATGAGGACCCGGGCCACTGGCGCTGCGGCTGAGCAACCCAGGGACACGGCGTGCATCGGCGGCCTCCGACGGTGGGCGGTGGCGGGGCTTGGGAAGTCGAGAGCCCGGCTTGTGCCGACCGCTCGGCGTCAGAGGAGCGCCGTGCACGTCGTCAGGAACCAAACAGTGGGGGCAAACCAGAACCCCCTCCTTACCTCGAGCAGGGCAGACCCCTAGCAGCAACATGGGGTCTCGAGCAGGACGGACCTCTGGGGAGCATGCCTCAAGGGAGACGCCATGTAGGGGGGGTGGGACCTGTGGAGAGGGCATGTGTCAGACAAGGCCCAGGTGGGAGGGCGACCAGAGAGTGGATGACAACAGGGAAGGGGAGCTGGGACCAGGCAGCCAAGGGAAAGGAGGAGGAGGGGAGAGGGCAGCTCTACTCATAGAGGGTGGATGCCTAGGGTCCCCACCAATCGGAAAGGGGGGAGGGAAGTTGTCCCTGATTGGCCCTCTTTCCCTCCAAGCACCGGGTATAAAGGGGACTGGCCTAATGGCAGTTTTGTTGCTTTTTGCAGGGAGAAGGTGAGGAGAGTGAGAGCAACTGGTGGGCCTATCCAGGTCCGTGAGAACAGGAGACATTTCAAGGGGAGAGGAACTCCTGGTGCCTTTTACTCACAGTGACGTTACTGTGGGACAACCTGGAGACCAATCACTGTGGTTAAGACATTACAATTAACCAGTGTGTAATAAAAGTCTGCAAACTCCACATCGGCTACTGTCCTGATTTCCACAATGAGCTTAACATATATTTGGATCAGGATGAACTGGCCTTGATGGAAAAGCCACACAATGAAGCACATAATGGGCCCCAACACTGATGAAGAAATAACCACAGACATCTAGGATGTTCCTTCAGGAAAGCCATGGGCCTAGATGCAATTACTATAGACGTTTACAAGCAATGTGCTACCTTAGTGCTGCCTGAACTGACAGATGACTATGATGAGGCAATTCTGTATGGATTGCTTCGCCCATATCACTAGGGAGACCCTTATTACACCTAAATGAAAACCCATCTCCATCTTTAACTTAGATAACAATTTATTTGCTAATTTATCATGCCCCTGATGCCACTACTGGTTCTCCCAGACCAATCTGGGTTTTATACCCGTGAGACCCACCCAACTCACTCTTTGGAGGCTGTTTCCAATACTCTTCCGTGTTCAGACCTGATGCACATGCTGTGCTGAAGCCCTTAGACACTGAGAAGGCATTTGGCTTCCTGGAATGGCTCTTTCTATTTGCAGTGTTGAAACAAATTAGTCTGGGAGCCAATTCTACAGCAGAAAACTCCTTATCTCACTTTACGCAGATGACATGCTGATATACCTCAGAGATCTACAGAACAATAGAGGACGGGATTAGATTTGGAGGGTTCTCTGGCTTAGAAATACATTTGGCCAATGTTTCTATTCAACTTCACAATGCCAGTCCCTGGCTGTGGGGTTTCAAATGGTATCCTACCAGCATGCACTACTTTAGAGTCTTGGTTTCCCAGGATGTAGACATTCTAGGGTTACTACACACTTGTCCTGGGAGCAAGAGAATACAATGTTGATAGATTTACCTCCAAAATTGCATATTTGATGGATAGAAATGTTATAATAAAATGGTAATTGTCCCCAAATTATGATATTTACTCAATTTTTATTTTTTATTTTATTTTATTGTATATGGTTTACAAAAGAAACCTTTACAAAAAAAGCATACATTATAGCTAAATTTCATTCATACAGACATATTTAAAACAGTACAATTGAAAAAAGAGACCCCAATTCCGAAATTAAGAATCATAGCACAAAAAGAACACATTTTAAAAGATTCAGTGCAGTTTAACATTCAGCAACGTAATTTAAAATTAAGAAAGCATCTTCAAATTACTTACAGGCTAATATTAGCAGGAATATCACTGAAAATTCAAATTTTATATTAATACAAGGAAAAAATAGCATTAGATAAAATTCATCATGCAAATCAATCAAAGAGGAGGGGCATACAAATCTAGAGCTTTAATAAAACCTGCCACAGCAAGCCCATCCTTAGTATTAGTTATGGAAACACACTGTGACCAGATGAAATTATCTGCCCCCAATTGGCCCAACGTGTTAAATCTAGGTAAGTATTTGTCCCTTAGACCTTTTAGGGCAGAACATTCTAAGAAGAATTGTCGAGTAGACTCAATCACCCCAGGAGTGCTGCAAAAACGACATGTCTGGACCAAATCATTAAACTCCTTCCTTCTATGTAAAACTTCCCTAGTTGGAAGGAGATTCCATCTAAGTTTGAGGAGTAGTACACAGTAATAACGATTTGGGAATTGAGTCAGGATAAAAGAAAGTGAGCCTCTCTTCTTATGATCGAATTGTAAGTCACTGAGAGAAGGATAGGTATGGAGTTTTTCCAGCGTATTACTCCAATCATGACTAAATAGACACTCCTTAACCCTATTGGGATTGGTTAACAAAGTATCCCTATCAGTAGAAAGATCAGACAAGGTCTTATCACAGAGATCACTGAATCTAGTAAGGTATAGATTTTGATCCATAGGTCCCTATGAGAAGATCACCTGTCCCACATCAACATAGAGGGTATTAGATTTGGGAGAGAGCAGGGCTGAGAAAAGTGTAAGAACTCTCCAGAGAATCCTAGCTCGCTGTGAAACCAACCCGAGTTCGTATCTTATGGCCACTATTGGAACACAGTTCGGCAGTTTCAAAATTTTCCTCCAATAGATACCTTCAAGAAAGTCCCAGAATGTCAACAGTTCAAAATAATAGAGTTCCATTCCATAGAGTAACTTTGGGGTATCCTTTCCCTTGAAGAAAAATCTACTACAGGTTTGAGGGAAAACATGCAATATTTATTGTCTAACCTTATGGATTGGGAAATGAGCGGGAGCAATTTGTATCTGAGAAATCGACTTAATTCAATCGCCGATGGTTGGGCCATAATAAGAAAACCCAAATAGAGAGTTTTGTGTGCTCTGATGATATTTTCACCACCTATTTTCCACACCTTGCTATTCCCTTTTCTTCCCCTAGAAAAGACCATTGTACAGGTTTTACTCGGGTTGATCTTCAACCCATTAAGAATGGCGTATTCTTCAAATTTACAGATGAGCCTCTGTAAACCGACTTTGGTATGATCAAAAAGAAGAAAGTCATCAAGGAACAAGGGAAAATACAACCACATTCTTACAGGCCATGAACAGTAAGGATGTGAAATTAACTATCGTACTCGGCCTGACGACATTTCAGATAGTGCAAGAGCTAAGAAAGATAAGGAAGGGAGGGGGAGAGTGGGAAGGAAATGGAAACAGACAGGCGACTACCGTACTAGGCCTGACGACATTTCTGGTAGAGCCGGAGAAAAATAAAAGGTGAGGGAGAGGGGTGCAGAAAGGGAGGGGAGGAACAAAACAAGAAACTATCATACTAGGCCTGACGACATTTCAGATAGTACTGGAGGGGTCGTGGGGAGGAAAAAAAACAGTAATGGAAGGGTGGAGGAAACAGATGAGGTTGCTATCATATTAGGTCCAGGGACAATTCTGATAGAGTAAGTGCATATAAGAAAGTAAGGGGAGGAGATAGGAAAAGGGAGAAGGGAAAGGAGGAGAGAACAGAGAGTAAGCAGTCAAAAAGAGTGGAGAAGCAAGAGTGGAGAGCGAATACAATTGCAGAAGTCAGTAGTAACACATGATGTTGCAAGCCAGGATACAAGATGAAGAAGGGAACAGCATGATTCAGGGACACCATGAGTACAAGATGCAAAGGAAGTCCAGCATGAGAGTTGAGAAAGAGTGACGCACCATGAATGAAGTCCATAAAAGTCAATTCCAGCATTGGCCACAAGACGGTGAGAGCCTGAGATCCCCAATTGTGCCCTCACCATGCCTGTATTTCCCAAAAATTCACCTACATCTGCCATATAAAGGATGAAGAGGCAGGGAGCTAAAGAGCAACCCAGTCTAACTCCAAAATGAGTCCTTATCCTTCTAGACAGTGTTCCTGCCAAATCAATCCTAATATGGACCCCCGAATTCTCGTACATTGCCATGATGAGAGAGAGAAGACCAGCTCGGATCCCCCATTTAGTTAACTTTTCCCAAAGTCTTGACCTGATTACCAAATCGAAGGCATTTGACAAATCGATAGAGGCAACATAAAGAGAACCATCATATTTACCCCAAGCAGTGCTTTGTAGGGTAGTTAGAATGATGCCATTAAGATTAGTTGAGTGGCCAGTCCTAAAACCAGTTTGTTGCTTCGGGAGAATATGATTTTCCTTAATCCAGACGTTGAGATGGGAAAGAAGCATAGATGCAAAAAGCTTGCAGTCCGCATCAATAAGGGAGATCGGTCTATAGTTTTTGACCAAAGTTCGTAGACCTCTCTTATAAATAGGAACAATATGTCCGGTCTGCCAGCTAGTTGGTACGTTGCCAGAGTTAACAACATCTTGAAATAACAGGGAAAGGAGCTTGGCCCAAAGTTCTGGTTCAGCTTTTAGTGTGTTGTTAGTTAAGCCATTACGCCCCGGGGCCCTCAATTTTTTAATTTTAGAAATAAGACCAAATACTGTCTCATGATCAATTACAGGCTTCCAGGAGTCATTTAATACATTCTTCCCAGAATTACATAATTCTAGTCCCTCTCCCCCTGTATCGAACAGATCATTGTAGTGCTCTACCCATTGAACCTCTGGGATAGCATTCAACTGATCAGCATCCGGCACAGCATCTTGACTAGAGAGAATAACCCAGAATGCCCTCAAATCTCTTTTCATTAAAACTTCAAGCATGTGCTCCGCATCATTTTGTAGCATAATAGATTTTCTTGATTTACAGTAGTTTTTGTATTTTTGGCGGATAGCTTTAATTATTACTTTTTTATTATCCAACTCAGTGTCTAGAACTTGTGCCTCTCTAATAAGTTTCCGGATGTGGGCCTTTTCTTTAGCCAGTTCTAAATCAAACCTATGTGGATGAGATTTTTTTGGGATACCCGTCCTAAGTAAACCAGAGATACTGCCATGGAGAGCATTAAGAAAACTGTCAAAGTGGACAGTATTAAAAATTGCTAATTTCCAGGAAAAAGAGGTATGAATAAAAGAGGAGATCAATGTACAGTTAAGTAGGTTGATGTTTGTAGGTGACCAACGTACCCCTGTCCCTTGTCCCACGGTTTTAAGGTGGCAAGGCCCCCCAGCGGGCAGAAACTTCATAGGAAAAGGACAGAGAAATGAAACCAACAGTATTTCATGGTCACTCCATGGATTAAAGAAAACCTCAACTTCAGATGAGAGAGAAAACAGAGAATGATCTACGTAGACATAGTCAATGGTAGATGTTGACACATTTCTACGCCATGTAGGAGAAGGTGAGGAAGTAGCATCATAATAACCATTAACACATATTAGACCAACCGAATCCAGAGCAAGATTCCAAAGTCTACCCCAAGCAAATTTCTGATCTTGACGGATGTCATCCTCCATAGCCAAACCCAAATCGTCATAATTGGTTTCAGAAGAAATGGAGCAATCAGAGTTAAGATCACCAGCCAGAATTACTTTCCCCTTAGGATGTAGAGATCTCCAGGAGAGTAGCATACCTGTTAGCCTTTCTAGAAACGGCTCAAGTGCAGCGATACCTTTGTGCCAATATACATTAATCAAAAGGAGATTAACCAAATGATCAAGAGAGATAACCTCCAAAGCCAAGATACCAAAGGGCGTATCTGGGAGAACCTTATTCCTAAAACCAAAAGAGGTTCTAATTCCTATAAGACGACCCCCAGAGGCCCTCCCTCCTAGACTAGATTTAGCATTTTGAGAATAAATATCAAAACCATCTAGGACGGGGATTGAGAGCATCCAGGTTTCCTGTAGAAAAAAACAGTGTGAAGCCCTAATCATACTTACAGTAACCAAGTTCGTAAAAAGATGAGAATTTCCCCTGGAGTTCCAGGAGAGGAAGGTGAAACTATTCACTGGGAGAACCTTAGAGGACACTTCAGAGTACTTAGAAGAGAACTCATTTCCACAGACCTGGGCCCAGTTTCTTGTATTTCCATTGAATCTGGGCGTGAATTGCCTCAGTTGGTACTGTGGAGCTCTTTCCGGATGGTAGACCATAGTAAGGTTTCCCCTATATTCTTCACACCTTCCATTATTATCAGGGAACTGATTAGATTTTAATAGGTTTACTTCAAAGCCAAGCTTCTTAATACCTTCCCTTTGCCCCATTATCAATTCTAATACCACTCTTGATTTGAGAGAAAAATTACTCACATCTACCCGACCCTGGATGGGAAAACAAACACTTTCCATATCATAACTAGAGATAAGAGAAAGCAAGGAAAGTTGGTGGAAATTTTTTAAAATATTACCATCATTGAGACAGATTGGCATATCTTGACCTCAGAAGCTAGTAATCTGCAGAATGTCAGGAAAATCTTTAGCCTCCACTAAGTGAGGTAGTGAATCCGTGATTATTTTAGTAAACTGACTTAAGGAGTCAGCCTCCAAGTCACTACCCCTTGCGCCCCTAAGTATAGTCCTATTTTGGATTGCCTTTGGTCCCACAGGGTATCTTTCACACAATGTGGAAGAATTTCTGTTTTGGGCAGATTCAGGTTCAAGAGGAGCACCTTCATAGGTAGTGAAAGGGCCAGTATTTGACATAGTTGGATCAACTAGATTAAGGGAATTAGGGGCATAGAGACCCCCCACTGGTCTAAATCCCGTTCCACACTCCCCCATTATAAGATCAATATTGGTATAGTGACCAACAGGAAGGGAAGAATGATGGGAAACCATAGAAGAAGAAGTAATAATGGGAGCCCTGTCCTGCAATGGACTTTTGTTCGGATTCGGCACCACTTCATTAGCAGATTTAGGACCGAGAAACTCCTGGAAGAGATGTTTTACCATATCGATATTAACCAAATTGGCCGAAATCGGAGTGGTAGTAATCTCTGGATGGGAAAGATCTACCCCAGATATAGAATGACTTGGTATAATTAAGGATTCTACGGCCAAAGAAGATTCTGGCGGCTTAGTAACAGTATCGATATTCGATTCAGTTAAAGCGTTGATATTAATCGGCTCTGATGGAGTTGAAACAATTTCCGAAGGGCATGAGACAAGAGTGTCCGCAGCCCCCACAATATTGCCCACTGCTGAAGGAGGAACCGTATTATTGATCATAGTACTGTCTACCGGAACATCAGGTGAATCGGGTACAGCTGAGATAACAGGTTGTACAATAAGTACGCCCGGAATGGCCACCGTATTAGAAACAGGGATCACAGAGGCCGCTGATTCCATAGGGTTCGCAATCCCCTTAGAAACAAAGGAAGGAGTTACAGAGGCCAAAGCATTTGCTGAAAATAAATTTTTAAAGAATTGGTTAGTGAAAGAAGAATTTTTTTTCATATTCTTCTGATTTTTAGTTTTCTTTATTTGCTGGTTAGGTTTTTTTTCCCTATGCAAGCAAAACCTTTTTGGTGTGTCATTTCTTTAGTAAGTTCGATAGAATCAGGTAATTTCTCCGAGCAAGGATCGGATTTAGAATCCACAGGCAAGGCCACACAATCTCCCTTGAGTGACTCAGCTATTTACGAAGTAATAGCTACAGAGGATAGCCCCTGAGAAATAGGATTGAGAGGATAACCAGTAAACCCCTCTTGGACTTTCTCCTCTGATGATTCAGTAATAACATTTATATTAGAAATAGGGAGTTTTACCTCCATAACAAAGACCTCTTGAGGACCCTCAGAGGTCATAGAAGGAGTCATGGATGGATGATCACAAATAACCTTATCCGAACAACAGGAAACCTAAGCCCATATCCAATGCTTCCCCTTGTAGAGTAGGTATTTCCACATTAGGGACCTTTTTTAGCCAAATGGGTTTCCACATACAGTGGTTTAGAGAAAATAGGATCAGAGCACTGTGTTGCCGTTAAGTGATTTTCTTCCTTAATAATTTTAACTAACTAGTCAAATCTATCTAGTCCCTCTAACCTAGAGTAGATTTCAGAGAGAAGAAGAGTGTGTGATCTAACTTCTGACCATATATTATCATACAGGCTCACAAAAGAACTCAATACCATATTCAATGCAGAAAGTGTCGGTTGAGTAAGTTTTATTCTGTCATCCGCCTCTTTAAGAGTATGATGCAGAATAGAATGATTAGCATGATGCTTTTTTAGATCTGGGAGTAAACCCCTTTCTCTCAACCAATTTTGCTTATCTGTATACTCATCGATAAAATTTGTGAGTTCAGAAGGAGAACCCATATAAGAATCATCACAAATTTGTTGAGTAACATTGTTTGCATTGATAGAGTTGAGATCTAAGTTGCTGTCAGCTATTGCCTTATCATCAATATCATTATCTGGGCGGTCTTCAATCTCTAATTTCTTTACTACGTCGACCAGATCAGTATGATCCAAAGTGGCCACAGTAGGGAATGATTGTGAAGATTTGACAAGGGTTATAGCGACAGTCGTCTTTCCAAAAAAATTAGAATTTTTTTTTCCCTTGAATTGGGTTACCTTGATTACCCATATTGGATTTTGTTTTTGGAGTAGGATTTAAAGGTTTATTAAGAGGAGTTTTAAACACTATAGATTTCCCTATAGAAGTATTGGGACTACCAGGAGGGTTAACGGAGAGATTGACATGAATAGAGGAAGTATGGTTTGCCCCCCCCTATTAGAAGAAAAAACCTCTAGCGGAGATTTAATAGGGGGAGTACCATACTTCCCATTACCCTCTAGGGGGGAAAGATGGTGAGCAGTAGCCTCGTTTAGGGTAAGCGGAGATTCAGTAGCGATAGCTATAGAATCATCCATCATTAAGGCAGGTATGGGCGGCTTAGAATGTGATTGGGCAGGGGTTGGGTGAATAGAGTTCACCATACTGATATTAGTGTGATCCAGATGTACCCCTGCCGTTGGTAGAATCCCGCCTTCTTCCAAATTAAAGGCTATAGAGGCTGCTAGACGCTCTTCCTGTGCATCTATGGAAATATCTTGTTTTCCATGAAAGATGCAGCTATTATTAGCTGGTCTACGTAGGTTAATACCCATGATGTTAAGTACGTCGGACCTATCTCTAGAATGAATTTGGGCCTGGGCCAAGGATTTTGGAAAGGAAGAATCCTGGGAACCATCCACTGATGTAAATTGTGTGATACCCAGGGAGGCAGGTATGGAATTGACTGGTTGGATACAAACTGTTGAGGCAGATGAAAAAGCCCCTTCAGCAGAAGGAGTAGAATCAAGGGAAACCTCCATAGCTGCTTGGCTCCGAAGTCCCTTTCGTGTCATTCAAATGTGACAAGCGCCCGTAAGAAAGAGAGTACGAGAACCAAAAGAGTAACAGCAACCTTAGATTTAAAATGAAAAAGAGTGCAGGAAAACTCATAGACTGAGTTTTAATATGTAAAAATTACAGAAGAAATATCATATGATGCAATCTATAATACAACAAACATGAATATTTAAAATGCACTGAACACAGGGAGTAGCTTAAAACACATCAGACACTGCCCAAAAGCACCCTTAAATAGATATGGATCTCTGTCCAACAATCAGAGTAATGTAAGTACTTGTATTGTACAAAAAATGTTCTTTGTTCCAAAAAATGAAATCATAAAATTAATAATAGTTCCAAGAGAGCAGCGTAGACCAGAGGAGAGGCTCAGTCTCAGGGTAGGGAACGCCCGACAGCTTGAGGAGCTGCCAGAGTCCGACTCTCCCCCCCTTACCCTGAAGACTGGTAATAGTAAGTTAAAAGAAGTAGCAACTTGAAATCCTCGTCTGAATAACTCACGGGGTCACTACACATGCACAGGTCACAGCAGAACAGCACAACAGCGGCTCCAGCCCTTACTGCCTCCAGGGCTTAACGCCACAAGGGGGGTAAGGTGTTTTGAAGCCAAATATAGTCACGTGATTGATCACGTGACCCAAGTGGGCGCCTCCTCCAGGAAGCGAGCAGGATCCAGCAAGAGCCCCAAAACAGCTCGCAGTGCCGGTAGATAGGAACAAAGAACGTTTGTTTGTCTTGAAACACTTCTCCTCAGTATGCAGCACACACGGCTCGGGCGGTAGCCTCGGTGTTTTGAAGCCGAATATAGTCACGTGATTGATCACGTGACCCAAGTGGGTGCCTCCTCCAGGAAGCGAGCAGGATCCAGCAAGAGCCCCAAAACAGCTCGCAGTGCCGGTAGATAGGAACAAAGAACGTTCGTTTGTCTTGAAACACTTCTCCTCAGTATGCAGCACACGTCGCTCGGGCGGTAGCCTCGGTGTATTGAAGCAGAATATAGTCACGTGATTGATCACGTGACCCAAGTGGTCGCCTCCTCCAGGAAGTGAGCAGGATCCGGCAAGAGCCCCAAAACAGCTTGCAGTGCCGGTAGATAGGAACAAAGAATGTTCGTTTGTCTTGAAACACTTCTCCTCAGTATGCAGCACACGCCGCTCGGGCGGTAGCCTCGGTGTTTTGAAGCCGAATATAGTCACGTGATTGATCATGTGACCCAAGTGGGCGCCTCCTCCAGGAAGCGAGCAGGATCCGGCAAGAGCCCCAAAACAGCTTGCAGTGCCGGTAGATAGAACAAAGAACGTTCATTTGTCTTGAAACACTTCTCCTCAGTATGCAGCACAATCATGTGATGTGCCTATGAAGCGCCTCAGCTCCTTTTCTGACAGATTGTGTGGTCTTAACAGTAAGCTGGTTCTGGGGGTTGAACGCCCCAGAGTCAGATGGGCTATAAGGATTCCGACGTATGACCTTGGGTGGGTCTACACAGTCACTTAGGAGGGCCATAGACTGTTATCTCCCCTCTACCCTTCCTCAGTGTGTAAGCCTTGAAACAACCATCACTGCTCTGGTTAGGCTTGCTAATGTGCACTCGGGAGCTCTAAGGAGTTCTCTCCCTCCTGACGGTGATATTGGTAATGTGGCGTGTGTGTTATGGGCTTGATACAGGCAGATCAAACCACAGGCTTCACTATTTTTCCTGCATCAATTGATGGTTCAAGAGAGCATATATGAGGTGGGTGCCTGTATGAAATTAGCTAAACTGGACATAGTTCGATTTAGCATTGGTTTTAGTGAGGGATTCTTAATTTCTGTTAAAAGATTTAAAGAAATAAGTGGTAGTTCTATGCTTCAATTGGTGATGTACTACAGTTTCTACGTTGATTCCCTTTTTCTCCATCATCCTCCGTAGTATGGCTGAAAAACAACATATGTGACACTGACTTCTGGTGGGTTAATCAGAATGGTTGTATTGATAGAATCAATGTGAGTAGGGGTTGGACAATTGACTGAAGGTCCTAGGGGAACAACTGCAGATTCTGGGGATTGTCCTAAATTAAACAGTTTATAGAGTGTATCAACACAAAGAGGGATTTTCCTATGGGTATCAAGCAGCTTAGGTGATTCCGGTTCAAATCATAACGTTCTTAACCTATTCATACAAGTCTATGGGCCTCATGACAAGTTTGCCGGTCCATAAATAAGGTTGCCAGTAAGCTGACCGGCACACTTATTTCCGGACCAGCAAACTATGTGTTTACCTGCCAGAGCCACGGTGCCCAACAGGTCTGTCCCTGCTGGGTGCAGCGATCACGGTAAGCAAGCCCGTCAGGGAAGCACCATCACCGTTAACAACGGTGCCGCTGCTTCCGTGTCACCACTTCCATAGAATCCTATGGGACTCTATGGGAATGGGGATTAACAAATTTACCGGTGCCTGACTTTCCTGCCGCGGACTCGTGATGAGCCAGTGGCACCGGGAATTCGGGCAGCGCTAAATATTTACGGGTCCGGCGGCAACCCACCGGTAGCACCGGCAGGGTTACCGCTAGACCCTTAATGAGGCCCAATGTCTTCCCTTGAGACACTTTATCCTACAAAGTAAAGTCGCCAAAATGATGGATAATGAAAGGTTCTGGTGCTACATGTTTCCCATTGACAGATTGCCCTTACTTTGATGGATACTGCCTCTCCATCTTTCCAACGTTGGCTTAACGAGCTGACGTGGTGCAACGAGAGAGAAGAGTATTTTCGGCTCCAAACCCACAGTCTACTGGTCCTGTTTCCAAGCATGTCTGAGAAAAAACCCAGAAGTACTCCCTGATTGAAGGAGTCAATTCTCCAAACGTCTACACTTGTGGCTGACCGGACTTGAGAACTTTTCCAGATGAATACCCTTCTTACTTACATTGTACACGAATGAAACGTGTGTGCGGTACTGCTGTCCAATGTTGCAATAGAAAGGCATGAGGTGCACGACTGTTCTATTGATTGTTCATTTACCAATGAAAAGAACTTTAAGGCTGTTGCCTCAGTAAGAAATTGTCTTTCTAAGTGTTCAACAAATGTCATTCAGTCAATAGCTTTATTTCGGCTAGGGCCATGAAAGCACAACATGATACAGAACACCCATACAACATTCAAAAACAACAAAAAGATGTTCCACTGTAAGAAGAAAACGGTGGCTGGTACCTCTGTGGCATTAAGATATGCAATGATGCCCTTCACAAGTTGGTTTATAAAGATGGCGTAATTTATGCCTAGCCAATTATATACAGAACGCACAGAGATTTAGAGAATAAGTCCTGAGATCAGCCTGAGCAGTTTTGAAGATGTAAAACTTCTTATGTTCACTGCAAACTTCACTTTTACTGCTACATTTTCCTAAACGTATGTATGGTTTTATAATTGTATGCATATATTAATTCGATGCATTTCTCACTTTTATAAATGTCAGGCTGCACATTTTTGTAAATTTCAATCAAATGTCAAATTCTCTTGCGGACATTCTAAATATTAACAAATTACATTAATGACCAGGAACCACAGCTTCTGGTTTGACTTGGGGAACAATTCTGTTGCTAACAGTCCGTGTGTGGGATTCACATGGCGATGCTGCTGTCTTAAAGGTCCCTGCCTGCACTAGCAAGGCTCTGGTTATGAAACTCGTGCAATGTATATAAGCTTAAACGCTGTACTATATGTCACAATGTGCTGGGCACCATCTAGGGCCAGGGTCTGCAACCTTTGTCTCACCAGATGTTTTGGACTACAACTGGACTACAACTACCATCAGCACTTGGCACCACAGTCAATGTTGAGGGATCATGTGAGCTGTAGGCAAAAAACACCTGGCGAGCCAAAGGTTTCTGACCACTGATCTAGGGTATAGCATTTGATGCCAACAAAACTGGACAGTATTGTAGATTATGCAAACAGTTCAATGTGGCTGAGCCTTACACATGGGCAGGGTTGCTGGCATTTGGCACCACACTGCAGAGCTAGTGGAGGGGCACAGTACGTCTTTGGCGATGGGGAAAAGTGTAGTACATGTGTTAGAAGTGGCTTGCTGAGATGCAGGCTATCCTCTCATGGCAAAGGGTACATTTCCTATCAGCGGATATTAGAAATGCTGATGACAATTCCTCTAAATGACAATGAGGCAGACAAAATAGGGAAGTGGGAGACTCAAAGAGATAGGGCCTCATTACGAGGTGGGAGGAATGGGTTGAACGGCACCGGTAATGGTGCCGGTGCCGTTAAACCCACTCTGCCCTATTACAAGGTTCCCTCCCAGACGTCCTTTCCGGGTCCCGCGAGGGGACCATGGAGCTAACAATGGGCCCGTTAATAACGGGCCCGTTGTTAACTCCCTCCCCATTCCCATTGAGCCCAATAGGGGCTCAAATAGGAATGGGGATGGATTCCTTGAATGAGCAATTACTGGGTCCTCCAAGGTTGGAATGGCCCGGTAATTTCTCATTCAAGGAACCCAGACCCGATTTTGGAGGCAGCCATGCCGCAAATAGCGGCATGGCTACCTCCAAACTCCTAATGAGGCCCATAAAGTGGAATAGTGGGAGGAAAGCCTAGAGAATGAGCGACGGAGAAAGGGATACACAGAGACAAAGGGCCTCATTCTGAGGAGGGCGGTAAGGGGTTAACGGGGCCGGTAAAGGTGCCGGAGCCGTTAACCCCTTACCGCCCCATTACGAGGTCCGCTCGCGGGACCCGCTCAGGATGCCTGATTTTACCAGACGTCCTTAGCGGGTCCCGTGAGCGGCCCAGCATGCTAACAATGGGCCCGTTATTAACAGGTCCATTGTTAGCATGCTCCCCATTCCCATTGAGCCCTATGGGGGCTCAAATGGGGATGGACAGGGTCCGGGTTACCTGAATGGGGAAATACTGGGCCCTCCAAGGTCAGTATTTCCCCATTCAGGGAACCCGGACCCGGGTTTGGGGGTAGCCATGACCTTATTAAGGGCATGGCTACCTCCAAACTCGTAATGAGGCCCAAAGAGTTTAAAAGAGAGACACACTTATAGGCAGGGTTTAAATAGACCCACACACTGAGCAAGTGTGGAAAATAGCCACACAAACATAAAGGGCTGAAGGGGAAGCCCAAAGAGAGAAAAGTAGAGGGTGAGACCCAGACAAAAGTAAATGGTTAAACAATATCGTTTAGAAGAGAGATCAAAAGTCAGACACTAGAGAAATAATGCCAAGGAAAGGGCAAGGTCAAGGGTGAAAAGGACAAGGGAGAGAGAGAGAGAGAGAGAGGGAGAATGGTTCAAAGAGATAGATTGACAGATTGATAAATGGTAACCAAAAGAAAGAGAAAATCAGAGTGCAAGAAAAGACAGATGAGATGACAGAGAAACGGTTAATTAGACTCTTGCAGAGAGAAGGTTTAAACAAAAGTTTACAGGAATAGAAGAAAAGAAAGGAGCAGAACGACGATGAATGGAGAAAGATCCACCATTGACAGAGTTCCCAATCATTGGGTCAAGTGCAACAAATGAGAACAAAATGAATTATGTCTTATTAAAGACCTAGAGGTGGATACTAGCTAATCTGGTGACTCGAAATGTGGACAGTAAGCAATGGGACTGGTCCACATCTGGGCTATCTGGGCTATCTGGGGGACTCGGAGCACCTCCTCTTTGTGTTTGTTTTATTAAGGCCTACCTTGTTTTTGAGGGCTAGCCCGGAGCTCTTTTCTTTGTCATTGCACTCCAGGCAGCATCCCTGTTCCTCCACGGCTCAGCATCAGTCTCTCTTCCATGCCCATGCTGGGGGTAGGAGGGGAGATTGATCATGCCAGGTTGTGCTTCCTTCCTGTGTTCCAACAGTAAATATCTTAGCGTTTATGTCATTGCGGAAATCTTTGTCGGAGCCTTTAGTACATTGTGTTTGGATCTAAAAACAAGTGCTTACTTGAAAATACATCATAACTTTAATTACTAGTGGTATGGCCTATATTGGCCAATAAAGGGCCTGGAAACCTTGCTTCATTTAACTTAGTACGTGGGCTGCTTACTGCCAGTATAGTACAGCCTGTAACGTCTTTATTTTCATCAGGCCTGCAGTAGGCCAAATATTTTCTCAGAAACCCTTAACCCTCTGTTCTGAAAATAATACATTGTCCCTCAGCTGATTCCATTTAACATAGCAAACACCTCTATCTTAATTGGCACCATGAAGTTCCTAGCAGTCCTCAAGTACTCCCAGGAAGCCTGCCCCAGGGCGCTGCTGCCTGAAGAGCCACCCACCCTCGTGGAACTGTTCCTGTCGTTCCTTACAGCTTGCCTTTCTAAAGAACCTGGCCATTTGGAGGCCTAGGGAGCAAGTGAGAGAGTGTGCTCTTGCTTGTTCCCTTGTGCAGGCTTTCAACACATCCAGGCTCATTTACTTTCCATCAGCAGACTGAGTTCTGGAAATCCCCAACGGGGGTACAGTTCACCAGTCCACAAACAAGCTTAGGTGCATCGAAACTACTCTGGTGGTTACTTGGCACAGTATAAAAGCCCATAAACATTACATAACATAACCTTCCCAAGAGCCTTTGAATGACTGCCAGGGGCGTTGCTCAGAAAATGCCATGTGAAAACATGAGCACACAATAAAAAGGTAGCTCCCCTCCAACAATCTCACCTTGACTGGGAAAATGATGGCTGCGTCTATACATCTCAATATAAAGACCCCATTCTGTTCTATAGAATCAGCCACTCTATGAGGAGTTAACTTCCTCTGACCACTGATGCGCGAAAGTTGTGACGGCTCGTGGTAGCAAACCCCCTAGGGGCTCCCGACCCTACTGCAATCCCAGATACTTATGTCACACGCTATCCTAAATTACATCGGGCCTCAATACACGTACAATGGGTACAGGTAAAAATATCCGTAATGCAGAGTTAATTCTGTTACCACCACATTACCGCACCACCATACTACAAGTTTGGGTGTAAGGTGGAGAATTTTCCTCCTGCAAAAGGCTGGAGGTGAATCCTCTACCTTACCACCAAAAATCTGAAAAATACCCATTGAAACTCATGGATTCCAAAAACGGGGATCAACACTGCCCTCCCACCATGTGTAATCCCGTCGTAAATCCACGAGACCAAGGGACGGTAACGGTAATCGAATTTGGCAGTCATTCAGTGCATTTACTGCCAAATTACCACCAAACTCGTAATGAGGCCCATTACCCCCTTGTTGGATTGGCACTCATATGTAGCATTCTCAGACAACTCCTCTTTTTACCCTACATCTCTGATGTCCTCTCAGGTATGTGTTGTCTCCTCACTGCTCTGCAGCCTCCCAATGGAATGCACAGGACAATTAGCAGAGAAACAGACTATAATCACATGCCAGTACATGCAGGATTAAAGAAAACTATACATTTCGTGAAATCCATTGACAGCACACTTTCTTCCCAACGTTAAATTCATTGGGCCATCCCTTTACAAAATGTTTGATTAAGGGAGGGGAGGGAGGAAGGGAAGGGAGGGAAGGAAGGGAAGGGAAGGGAAGGGAAGGGAAGGGAAGGGAAGGGAAGGGAAGGGAAGGGAAGGAAGGGAGGGAGGAAGGAAGGAAGGAAGGAAGGAAGGAAGGAAGGAAGGAAGGAAGGAAGGAAGGAAGGAAGGAAGGAAGGAAGGAAGGAAGGAAGGAAGGAAGGAAGGAAGGAAGGAAGGAAGGAAGGAAGGAAGGAAGGAAGGAAGGAAGGAAGGAAGGAAGGAAGGAAGGAAGGAAGGAAGGAAGGAAGGAAGGAAGGAAGGAAGGAAGGAAGGAAGGAAGGAAGGAAAGAAAGAAAGAAAGAAAGAAAGAAAGAAAGAAAGAAAGAAAGAAAGAAAGAAAGAAAGAAAGAAAGAAAGAAAGAAAGAAAGAAAGAAAGAAAGAAAGAAAGAAAGAAAGAAAGAAAGAAGAGGCCCCATCAGAAATCTAACCCCTCGGTTGTAAAGTCGCTAATGTTAGAGTCGCTTCTTCATAGAGTAATTAACAAACTTTCTCCACTGAATGCCTGTTTCACATTCAAGGTGGGCGTATATAAAGTCTCCTGTTCATCCACAGAGAGTCGCCGCTTTCGGCAGCTGTGGCTGTAATTGGGGCCTCAGGTGCTAGTAATGGGAACAGCAAATTAGGTGTGCGAAAGACAACAAAGCTTTGCTTTGAAGGGAGAAGAATGAAGCCCAGCCCTGACTGACAAAGCCTCCACCGGGCATTCCTGGCACTTGATTGTTGCCAGTTATGGAATAATACCTCCTTCTGGTTTATCCCGTTGAGCTTTGGCTGCTGCAGAATCCATATGCGGGGCTGATTAAATTAAGTCAAGCGTGCATTGTACCATTGAGGTTACCACGTCATACAATTGTTACCCAGCTCTGAGAACATCAGTCAATGGTCCCTATACACCGTTGCACTCTGAGGTTCATTATTTACAATCCACTTAAGATCAGGGCTGACTAACTCGATATGTGAGCCAGGGGGGCAGCGCTGACCCCTATCTTGTGGATATGATATGACATGGCATTTATAACGCGCCTATACACAATTGTTTCAAGGTGCGAGTAGGCAAGGGAGGGGGAACAGAGGCAGGACAGAGACAACGATCTTACTAGGCCAGGTGACATTGAGATAGCGTAAGTGCGGGGGAGAGGAGAGGAGAAAAGTGCCAAGGGAAAGGGGGAGGGGGCCAGTGCAGTACATGGGATCAACAATAACAAGAAGTGCAGTTGGCAGGTGCAAGGGTAAGTGCTGACAGCAGGTGTCCAAAAGTGCAGGTAGTGGGACTGTAGGGTTACAGATACAGACCCAAGTGCAAGGGTGCCCGGAGGCAGTGCAGGGAAGAAAGAAAGCAGAAGCAAAGAGGAAGGCCTTGAAGTGCTTCTGAAACCAGAGATGGTTCTCCTCAAGTTTCAGAGCGGCAGGGAGGTTTCTCCAGAGGGAGGCCCCAGCCGAAGAAAGAGATCTACCACCAACTTGTTGCTTGGAGAAGCGACTGACCAGGAGGGTGTTGGAGGTGGAGGAGCGAAGAGCTCAAGTAGGAAGGTATTTACGAAGAGAGAGTTGGAGGTATTGAGGACCCAGGCCCCAGAAGGCCTTGTGGACAATGCAGAGGGTCTTGAACTTAATCCTCGCAGCTACTGGGAGCCAATGTAGAGATTTCAGCTCTGGAGAGATACGATCCCTGGGCTTGAGGCCAAGGACAAGTCTTGCAGTCCTCTTCTGGATGAGTTGCAGAGGGCAGAGAGTAGAAGCAGGCAGATATAGAAAGAGGCTGCTGCAGTAGTCCAGCCTAGAGAGAATCAGAGCTCTGAGGAGGTGTAGTTGGTATTTTGACTTCTTAGTGATGTCAGAAATGTGAGGAGGTAAGGAGAGTGTGGAGTTGAAGATGACCCTAAGGTTCTTAGCCTCAAAGGTGGGAGCAGGAAGTGGGCCAATGGAGGCCGGCAAGTGAGTGACAGGAAAGAAGGGTGCAGGTGTGCCGATGATGAGAATCTCCATCTTACTAGCATTAAGGCAGAGATCGTTGGCGGCACACCACTCCTAGATAGCAGACAGACAGTCAGAGATGAGAGAAATAGAAGAGGTGGCAGAGGGGTGCCTGAAAATGAGCTGAGCGTCAACCGCATAGCACTTGAAGTTGGAGCAGCGAGCAGTAATGCGGTGAGCGAGAGGTGCCAGGTATTGGTTTAACAGCCAGGGAGAGAGGTTAGACCCCTGGGGAACACCACAGGTAGAGAGTGAGATAGAGTAAAGGAAGGACCCAAGTTGGACCTGAGAGAGTCGATCAGAGAGGAAAGAGGTCAGCCAGGACAGGGCCTGATCGGTGATACCCAGGTTATCATGGAGACGATTGAGAGGATGGAATGGTTGACTGTGTCAAAGGCAGAAGAGAGATCGAGTAAGATGAGGACAGGGGGGATATTAGGATAAAGGTTAGAGAGCAGGTCTTCACGGATGTTCAGGAGAGCAGTTTCCATGCTTCTGGCAGCTCTGAAGCCAGACGGATGGTCATGGAGACAACCAGCCGATTCAGTGTGAAGATTAAGCTGGGAGATGGCCAGTTTTTCCAGGAGTTTGCCCAGGAAAGGAGTGATGGAGATCGACGATAGTTAGCCGGGCAGGAGGGGTTGGATGAGGGTTTCTTGAGAAGAGGGTGCACAAGAGAGTGCTTCAGGGGGAAGGTAAGGCTCCCGTGGTGAAGGAGTGATTGCAAAAGTCAGCCAGGGCAGGTGCGAGGGTGTCAATGTGGTCCTTGATGGTTTTGGAAGAACATGTTTTGACAAGACTTTCATGGATCAGACTTGTCTAGAAACCTCATCAGGGGAGAACAGAGGAAAGGCAGAGAAAGAGGGAGGAGGGGAGACCGCAGGGGGCCGGTGGTAGATGGGAGAGTAGAGGGCAGAGGAGCAGAGGACGAGAGGGTGGACAGGATATCCCGGGTTTTAGAGTTGAAATGAGAATCCAGGGCCATGCAGAGGGCCTGGGAGGGGACAGGAGAGGTAGAGACTGCAGCAGTATTGACCAGCTCCTTGCCAATTTAAAAAAGTTCAGCCAAGTTGTTAGATGCCGCAGAGACGCAGGCTTGGATGTGGGTTCTCTTCTTAGTGCGTATAGCGAGACGGTATTGCCTTTGGAGCAGGCGGCAGGCCAATTTGTCAGAGGGTGCACAAGAAGCTAGCCATTTCCTCCCTGCACTTGTGTTTAAGGGTGACGATGTCAGAGTCGTACCAGGAGTGGCACTTGGCTTTGGGTTTCAAGCATATCCTCATGACAGGGGCAATAACATCAAGAGTATCAGAGATAGAAGAGTGGAGCATGGAGAGGACTGTGTCAGGATGTGTCAGCCCGAGGTGGAGGAGGGGGAGGAACTGAGGGGGAGCCTCAACTGACACACGCTTCATGGGTCGGATGACCAAGAAGGTAGGTGGTAGTGCTCGAGTTGGCTTGGCCTGACGGGTAGATAGGGAAAGATGGGAGGAAAAGAGAAAGTGATCACTCCAGGAGAGAAGAGTGGTCAGAGGGGTGGAGAGTGGGAGGTCTGACGAGATCAGAACATCCAGAGTGTGGCCTGCAGAGTGAGTCAGGCCAGAGGGGAGAATAGAGAGAGAGAGAGAGAGAGGGAGAGAGAGAGAGAGAGTTGCAGAGAATGCGAAAGTGTCCAGAGGAGGTATAGGTAGCATCCAGGTTGATGTTGAAGTCTCCAAGGAGGAGGAGTTGAGCGATCGAGGCCAGGAGGGAGGAGGAGAGGACTGCCCAATCAGAGAGGAAGGTGGTGATCTGACCAGGTGGCCGATAGATAGCCACAATAAGAGAGTGGCCAGGAGAGAGCGAGAGCCTGCAGTCAAGGCATTCGAAAAGAGGAGTAGACCTGATTAGGAATGACAGAGGCAGGAATCCACTCTGGCAAGATCAAGGCTACTCCCACTCGAACGGTTGGATCGGGACATAGAGAGGATCTTGTAGCCATCAGGGAGGAGAGTGTCAATGCTTGCGACAGAGCTGGCTGTGAACCATGTCTTGGTGAGACCAAGGACATGACTTGGCAGGCTGAAGAACGATGGTCGGGAAGGTTGCTCGGAGCAATGCCAGAGGTTAAGATCAATGCAAAACCTTCCAGCCATCACCTCTTTTATTTTGCTTAAGTTACCATTGGGAGCAACGTCACTCATATGAATTATCTTTCATTCGGTTCCATCATTTAGAATTGGGCCCTATCTGATGATTTATATTTAAGCATTTCTGTGATCTTCTGTGGCATCAAAGCATTGTGTTCCCTGTCTCCCGAATGTGACCGCCTGTGTTTTTCACTGCCATCAAGTATCACAGAGTTTAGTGGGAGATATGACATATTGTTTGTCTTCCCAGTGGAACTTATGTGATACCAATGCAAAGACCCAGGAATAGTGAAGCCTTAAGCTCTTTCTTGACTGCTGTGAATCCCCTCCTCTTCTCTTGAACTTGGGGGCGCTTGATCCTGATACATTTCTAGCTTATGACTGTTACAGTGGGCGGCCTCCTTTTCTATGGACAGACTCACTATACTCTTTATAAAAGAACTGTAAACAACTGTTATCCATCTTAGAGGTGTGTCTGGTTCCAGGCTACATCTGAAGGATCTATGAGCTCTCAATATTTTCACGTGGTCAGACATGGCCAAGAGAAGAAGGAAAATGCAGTTATTGGGGTGTTCCCCATTGGCCCCCTCCAGATGTCCTAAGATCCTAATGTTGTTTCTCTCCTCCCTAGATTTGAAATCATTAGTCAGTCTTTGAGATGAGAGACCTGTCATAGAAGGTGAGGTGGACTCTACTTTTATGTGCTTGTGTCCTTCTCCATTTGGAAGATCCTAGTTTCTCTTTCCATAAACCTATTAGTATTGAAGCACAGGTCTGACCTCATGTGCGTGATCTCCCTTGGTTGAACTGACATCAGTAACCATATTGTATCATATCGTAATTGTCATTTGTATAGCACCTTCCACCACTGGTATAGTACAAACACGCTGTTGGTTGAACGCCCACCTGGGGACCAAAGTCCAGGTATGGCGAATTCTTCAGAGGAGAATGCGTGTGTGCATTTTAGCCAGTACAAAGGTAGGCTGGGGTGGCCAGTCGCAGCTAGCTACCCACGTCGACCTGGCATGAGGATGGGTGCTGAAAGGTATTCAGGAGAGTATACAAGAGCAGGATACTCATCATGCATGCAGCTAGATCGAATTTTTGTTAAGAGAATAGCTGCATTCTAATGGAGAGAGTGTTGTGCTGTGTTTCTTAGAGTAGTCTATGATGGCAAATGCATCTGGGTGGGTGGCCATGCCTCCGGCTATCTTCTATAATCATGGAGTGTGATACGTACGGGTGTGTCCTTGCTGGTTTCATGGATGCAGCTGTAGTTAGCCACAAATATGATGCACAAGTGCACACATCTCTTTAGGTGTTAGATCTCTGTCAACAATGTGTCTGATATCAAATCATCCATTTTATTGTTTTGTAAACTTTATGATGGATATTTGTATTGTGATTTTATTTTATCTTGTTATGGTGGATGATCTTTATGTGTCTATGGTTGTATACAAAGTCATATTATTGACTGCATGTATGCCAATAAATAAATATCACATGATCCAAGCGACCTCCCTTAACTTTTCCATGTTATGTTTTGCATATGCTCTTTTGTGTCCAAGCATATCCCTAATATTACACCATGAAAGCAAATGTTGCAAGCCCAACCCCTCTATGGAGGTATTACCCAGCCAAAAATGTTTGAAGGATGGGGTGACTAGGAAAGAGCAAAGGAGGAGGAAGAGGAGGCAGCATCAATCTTAGTTTGCTGATACAGCACTTAAGATGGCAAAGAGACCATCTGAAAGTGCCTGTGGCCTGTATCCGAGTGCCTGGCTTGCCCTCCATTCATGTCCGTGATTGGCCAGTCCATTTCTCTTTAATGGCTAACCAAGGGGAGCCACAGGCGAACGCCGGCCTCCTCTCTAAGACCCACACAAAGGCCCATGTCTGTACCTGTCCGGAGCTGGAGGGAGCCTTCTCCATGCCGCCGCTCCTGCAACTTTCCCCTGGCCCATGCTGCACAATGGTCAATCTTACTGTATCCCTGCATTTCAGGACCATGTAAAATATGCTACTACATTGAACCGGTAAGCATACCGGATCACCTGCTCCTGGACCAAAACCCTGTACCTGGTTGCCTACTGATTCCTGCCTCCCTTGCTTTGCAGTCTGAATGCAAACTGTATCTTTTTCCAACTTGATATGTGTATCTGCTGTAAATTTCACATATAGCTTGCTTTGTGCTGCCTGCCAGTGCCAAACCCATTATTCCCCTTTAATATCTTTATCCCCAATGTTGTACTGTATTAGTGCTTTTTGCCAATATCAAATCCAGGTGTGCTTTTTAAAATCACTGCATCCTCAATGTTTTGCTGTATTAGTGCTTTTCGGTAATTTTGAATATAGGTGCGCTTTTTAAAATCACTGCATTCTCCATTTTGTGCTGTATTAGTGCTTTTTGGCAATTTCTAATCTAGGTCTTGTTTTTTAAATCACTTCATCCTCCATTTTGCACTGTATTAGTGCTTTTTGCCAATTTCTAATCTAGCTCTGCTTTTTTTAAATCACTGCATCCTCCATTTTGCACTGTATTAGTGCTTTTTGCCAATTTCGAATCTAGGTGTGCTTTTTAAAATCATTGCATTCTCCATTTTGTGCTGTATTTAGTGATTTTTGGCAAATTCAAACCTAGAACTGCTTTTTATTCTGTGCACTGATCGTCTTCCTTTGCACACCTCCTCCTTTGTGCCTGTCTGGCTTCTAGGCCACTTGGTGAATTGCTGTGCATTATGCAGCACCCCTGCCTATTTAACTCTCCCTATCTACTCCCATGCCACTCCCAATCTCTCCCATCTATTCTAACTGCTATTATATCACTTATCCTACCTCTATCATGATGTCTGGAAGACAAAAGTGTGAAAAAGCTCTCCTGGACTCTAATTTATATCTACCTATCACAGACACTTACGTCAATGCCACTTCCAAACATACTTTTACAGACATCCTCTTCATTGTGCCCTCTCCTGACCGATTGACTCCCTCATGTGGTGTCCACTCTTTCTCCTCCTCACCCATTAATGGTCACACTAGGTGTGAAGTACTCCTTGCACATTTATCATCCTCTAGATGTATCATTAATGTCTATCACAATGGCACTATCGTGGCCCAAGGTTCTCAATCTACTCTTTCATATTCTGTCATAAACTTCCTCCCTTCTCCTGCTAGCCCTGCTTCCTCTCCCCTCACTCCTCCACCACCACCAATGGGAGTACCACTCCCTGTACACCCCCTCGGAAAACCTTCACAGTTAGTATCCAGCTTCACTGAATGCTCGCTCTGCTGTCAAACACTCCTCTGACATCTGTCTCCTTCTCGAAGACTTTCACCTGGACCTCCTCAGTCTTACCGAGCCGTGGTTCAATGCCAGCTCTGTCACTGCTATTGACACTGTCCTTCCTGAGGGCTACACAATACTCTCCAAACCCAGATCCAACAGGCCTGGAGGCAGAGTGACCCTGATCTTCCCCAAGAGGGTCCCTGTTTCCATCATTCCGACTCAATCCTACTCCTCTTTTGAATGCCCAATCTCACCTACTCTCTCTCTCTCACCCTCCCCACTATCTACAGACCCCCTAGCCCTAGCTCCATCTTCCTTTCTGAATGGGCCAACCTTGCATCATCTCTTTTACCCTCTTCTTCCAAACTCCTCCTCCTTAGTGACTTCAACATCCACCTCGACTCTCGACTCTCTTGATTCATCCACCTTTCAGTTCCGGGTCTTCTCTCTCTCTCTCTCTCTCTCTCTCTCTCTCTCTCTCTCTCTCTGTCTTTCTCTCTCTCTCTCTCTCTTTCTGTCTCTCTCTCTCTCTCGTCTTCCTTCTGGTTCAACTCACTCTGCTGGCCACACTCGTGATGCCCCCATCTCTGGTGACATCCCTATCTCTAATCTGGTCACCACCCCCCTCTCCTGGTCTCTCTCCTTTCCTCCCACCTGGGGCCGCTTGGCCCTCTATCCGAGCCACCCCCTGCACTGGCAGCCTCCTTCACCGTCATTCAACCGATGAAGCGAGTGGCAGTTGCTGCTTTAGCCTCCACCTTCATCCCCCCTCCCACCCCGCTCCTGACTCTCACTCTGACTTTGTCCTTGCTAATCTGCACCTTGCCATCTCTATCACCCTTGACATCCTTGCCCCTGCCATGAGCATCCATCTAAAACCTGCTACCAAGAACAACAGCTGTGACGATTCCGATCTAGCATCCCTGAAACGCAAGTGCAGAGTTGTTGAACGGAAGTGGCAGACCTTGGGGTTATCCTCTGACAAACTGGCCAAACCCCTGCTCCAAAGGCAATATTGCTTCCCTATACACTCCAAGAAGTGGGCCCACATCCAAGAACACATCTTTGGAGCCACTAACAACACGGACAAAACTTTTCAAAATCTGCAAGGAACTCGCCAATCCACTTGCAGTCTCCAGCTCTCTCCTTCCATCCCAGGCTCTCTGCACTTGGCCTCCCACTTTACATTCAAAACTCAGGACATTCTGTCCTCACTCTCCTCCACCCTCATCTCCTCTCCCATGCCTGCCCCCGGCCTCCCTTGGCCCACCTCCTGCCAAACCCCTCCCTCGTGCCCATAGCACAGGATGTGGTCTCTAAAGGGGTCCGCTCTTTGATGGCCTTCTCCAAACAGGTGCTCCTCCAGAACCATTTAGGACAACATCTCCTCTCCTACCCCCGGCCCTTGCTAACTCCTGCAACCATTCCTTCGCCACTGGCCCTTTCCCTCTATCCCTCAAGCACTCACTTGTGAACTCTCTCTTAAAAAAGCTTTCTGCTGACCCCTGCCGGCCGGCTAACTTTCGACCTATCTCTACTACCCTCTTCCTAGGTAAACTGTTGGAGAAGTTGGTACCCCTCAACTGACCCTACACACTGATCTTGTTGGTTGTCTTCATGACCATCAATCTGGATTCCGGGCATCTTAACGCATGGAAACTGCTCTCCTGAACACCTGTGAAACCATGCTTGCAAATCTCGACTCCAGCGCACCTGCCGTTCTTATTCGCCTCGATCTCTCCTCTGCCTTTGACACAGTCAACCATTCCAAACTCATAAAACGACTCACTGACACCCATGGAATGACTGACCGGGCACTGGATTGGCTGACCTCTTTCCTTACTTACTGCTCCTCCCAGCTGCAACTGGGCCCTTTCTCTTCCACCACCACCCTCTCTACATGTGGCATCCCCCACAGCTCTATCCTATCACCATGGTTCTTCAATATCTATCTCACCCCTCTTGCTCACCTGAGCTCCTCCTTCTCTGCTCATTTCCAGTGTTATGCTGATGACACACAGCACTCCTTCAAACTTCCATCTCCTTCCCCCTCTTCCTCCTCTCTCATCACTGACTGTCTGTCTGCCATTCAGGCATGGTGTGCCGTGAATGATCTCTGTCTCAATGCCAGTAAGACGGAGATCCTCCTCATCTGGACACATGTGCCCTCTTTTCCTGCTACCCTCTGGCCACCCTCTTTGGTCCCTCTACCCCCACCATCTTGTGAGGCCATTAACCTTGGGGTAATCTTTCGACTCCGCTCTCTCCTTCACCCCTCACATCATGGACCTTACCAAGAAGTCCCACTTATAGCTCCACCACTTCAGATGCATTCTTCCTTTTCTCACCTTCGCAGAGAAGCTCTTATGTTTACAGAGCTCTGGTCCTCTCCAGGCTGGACCACTGCAACAACCTCTTTCTAAATCTCCCTCTTTCCTCCCTTCTCCCCCTCCAGCGAATTCAGAATAGGGCTGCAAGACTTATCCTTCGCTTCAAGCCCAGGGACCATATCTCTCCAGCCCTACAATCTCTCCACTGGCTCCTGGTGGCTGCAACAATCAAATTCAAGACCCTCTGGATCATCCAGAAGGCCTTCTGGGACCCGGGACCCCGCTATCTCTAACTTTCCCTCACATAATACTCCTCTGCTGGAGCCCTACACTCCTCTAACTCCAACTCTCTGACTGTCAAATGCTTCTGCAAGCAGAAGGTGGGAGGCAGGTCTCTCTCCTCGGCTGGTGCCTCCCTTTGGAACAGCCACCCTGCCCCTCTCAGACTTGAGCTGGATCTCCTTAAGTTCCGGAAACTGCTCAAAACTCTGCTCTTCTCAACCTCTTTCCCTCTTTCCCTTCCCTGCTAATCACCCCACTGCCACTGTGTCTGGTGGTCTGATCCTCATAAATGTCACAGGATCCCAGGCCCTTCGTCCCAGTCAATACCAGAACCCCTCCACCCCCGACTGCACTGCCCTGCAGGTCCCTGCTTGGTGGCTCCACATCCCACCGTCGAGAGTCGCCTGTACTAGTACTTAGCCTGAGGTTCTCCTCCTTGGCTCCTCTTAGCACTTCCCTCCCGGGCCCTTCTCCAGCACTTGTCCACTCCTCCGCTCCTCCTTCCACCCCCATCCCCTGCACTTCTCCTCAATGCACAATCATGGCCGAATGCCACAAGGCCTAGAAGACCATGACAGTATATTACTGTTTTTGCCATTGTTATTATTTCCCTTGTTCCTTTCCCATTTAGCCTTGTGGCGCTTTGAATCACAATTCTGTTGTATAAAGTGCCTTACAAACGCACAATAAAATAAAATCAAGGGGAAGAGAGTGGGGGAGTTGGAGTGGGTGTCTAAGTGCATATACAGATATTTGTTTTGAGACAGACTGTATAGAGGTGCAGCTTGTTTATGCAAATGGAAAGCATATTCAAATTCCTGTTCGTCCTGGTCCTAGCCTTCACAGTGGCCTCACACAGATCCTATCTGCGCCAAACTCTGCCCACAGTTGCGATAGCTGGCAACAGAGAAAGATGATTATGGGTTTGAGTAAGAATGACATAATTTTGAATCCCTAAGAGAAACAATGACTGACACTTAAGCAGTATGTGCCTCAGGACAAGCGGCATCTGTCTGATCTTCAACAAGACTCTTCTCCTTGGGGATAGAGGGGATGAGAAATGTCTTTCTGCTGTGATCCTCAGCTACTGCAGGAGCTAAATAACCGGATTCAGGTCCTGCATCTTTTAGAAGGCTAGGCTGGGATTTCACTTTTTGTCTTGGCACTTTAGATTATCCTACCCCATAAATGTGTACTGGCAAGTATTCGTACCTTCGTTTTGGCCTTTTAGAGCAACTACTCTCCACTCCTCGTTCTCCTGGGTCTCTCAGCTGCTTTTGATACCGTTGATCGTTCTCCTGGGTCTCTCAGCTGCTTTTGATACCGTTGATCGTTCTCCTGGGTCTCTCAGCTGCTTTTGATACCGTTGATCATCCTCCTCGTTCTCCTGGGTCTCTCAGCTGCTTTTCATACCGTTGATCATCCTGTTCTTCTTTCCACTCTTTCTCGCCTCGGTTTTAGCGGGGTCTGTGCTTAACTTGTTTCGATCCTACCTGATTGGTTGCACTTATTCTGTCATCTGGGTTGGTAGTACCTCCTCCACTATCCCTTTACAGGTCGGGGTTCCCCAAAGCTCTGTTCTTAGTCCTCTTCCTTTCTCTCTATACACCATTCCCTTATGTATTATTTCTTAATTTGCTCTCTCCCATCACTTCTATGCAGATGTTTCTCCTATCTCCTTTTCCTTCTCTGTTCCCACTGATTCTCTGGACTCCACTCTCTCTTCTTACTTTCTTGCCGCTCAGTGTCCATTACACATGAAGACAGCTATGTCATGTGTCGTATGTATAAAGGACTTGACTCTTGAGTGTACCAGTTCAAAGCTTGGGTTACAAATATCCAGCAACAGCCCTTTTAAGCAATACTTCCATACATTAATGAGACAGTTATGAGGTTGTGCAATTTTGTAAATGTTTTTTATCAAATAAATACTAACAAAAATAAATAAAAGAATTAAACAATTAATGAGACAGTAGCAGCACCTGCAATAATATTTAACCAAGGGCTGCTATTCAGTACTGTGGCAAAACCCCTGCCTAACTTTGGTACCAAACAGTGGGGTGGTCGAAGTGAATGAGCACCACCCTAACATAGTGGATACTGACCTCTCTGTAGGGGAACAGGGGATACCAAGACCATCCCAACTGAGTCCATGCACTAACGAAGGGGGAAGTCACAGGAGCACTCACCCCTTACCACCCTTACTGCCACCTATGGCCTTATAGGAGGCAGTCACAGAACATGTACAACCTCACCACTTCTGCTGATACCCAGGACCACCAAGCGGGTAGTCATAAGTGCACTCACACCCCCGCTACACCCATCAGCACCAGTGACCAGCACTGGGAGAGGGAGATGTAGAAACCCATTAAAGAGACTGGGACTCATCACATCCCGGCCAGATACTGCCCAACGCAAATAGCGTTACCGCAACTCGGTCCAGCGCTATTTGCGCCCCGAGTTGTGGTGGGGCACTAAGTCCCCATTCGGTCCAATGGACACAATTGTGCATTTCTAGGCACTAATAGCGGTGAAAATGGGCGGAAAGTGGCGAGATAAACTTCCAACTTCCCGCACTAGCTCAGTATTGGGCGGAGCAGCAATGCGGCAGTAATAGCTCTACTGCCACATTATTAAAACTCCGCCCAACCCGTGATGAGGCCTGTAATACCTCTCATAAGCTTAACACTCTTAGAGAACTGTACCAGCTCCCTAGCCAGACCTAAATATTCAGCGTTGGAAATGAAGCATCTTCCTTTAATGGAAACACTCAGCAACATTTCAAAGTTGTCACCAACGAGCAAATAAGCACATTTTCTCCTTCTGCATCCAAGCAGCTCTCATTGTGACTCTTCCTCGCACAGCCCACTGAAGTCCCTTGAATACAAAGTTGCACTTGCGCAGTAGGGAAATGCTTTGCACAGACTTCATGAAAGAGAAAATATACGAACCCTGTTTCTGCGGCCTCGGTAGCAATGCATGGATTGTAAATGTGTAAATTCCATGCTACAAAGCATTGCAACTGTAGCGCACAGCTTCCCATACTTAGCAGAGGGTTATTTGACTACTCCAGATTCGCATGCTGATTAAACAGTGTGGCCCCGATTAAAGCAGACGGTGACAGCAGGGACTCAAGGAGGAGGCCAACTGACCCCACCCATGCATGGGCTTTCTGAAATCCATGATGGCGGCAGGCAGTGTGGGCAGCCGGAGGATGTATTGTAGATTGGATGGAGAGTCTTGAGGAGGTTGGAGGAAGGAAAAGTGTCATTTGGGGGACAGAGTGGGAGACTGGTGGAAGCAGATCAAGGGGGTTGGAAGGAGAACATTGTTTAAAGGAGGAGGAGGGTTGTCAGCTGGAGGGGAAGAGTTTTGGGGAGAATGAGGAAGTTTGCAATCAGGGAAGGAGGGGCAAGAAGAGAAGACACATTACAATCTTTCATAAAGGAGAGAGGAAAGCTAGAGGAGACGAAACAGCTGTTGCACTTGAGCAAGAGGGAGGAGAGCAGGTACCCTATTAAAGAGAGCGACCAGGGAGGAGCTGGTGGACCAGGGCAGTCCAGCGCAGAATCTAGAGCCGGCAGGAGGTGGTACAAGACAGTAACATTTCACGTGGGGGTCAGGGTGCTTATGACGGGTATTATCTGAGATGGGGTGTCCCTGGACCAGGAACCAAGATTAGGGAGGGTGGTCAGCAGTCAGAAAGCACCACAAACCCAACCCTGTGAGAGGGAAACAATGAAGAAGCTGTTCAACCGTTGCCTCAACCTTCCACAGGTGACCTTCAGACTTTTCCAAAGTCAGAAAAGATCAGCCTTAGAGAGCCTGAGCACAGTACACAATCAGCAAGAGTCCGGCAACCCTACAAACCTGCAACCCAAAGATACAGACAAAGGTCATCAATTGGACATTCAAGAGAAACCAGGACGAGACCACCTCAGCGACTTTGTAAGATACTCTTTCTGTTCCTACAATTCTCTATTAAGAGACTGTGTTTAAAAAAAGAAGTTGCTCTTCCATATGCCATTATTCCCTTTCCAATAGTCATCCCAAACTAGCAGTTGCAACCCTGGAACCCGCTATGACACTAGGAGGAATTTCTGACTTTAACTTCCTTATTGCTGCATCTTTAATGTTGAGTTATCCTACCTGCACCACCTTATTCCTTGTGATGTGTATGGCGTCTATACACATTATAATATCTTGAGGTATATCTTGAGGTAAGCACTGATTTGTGTTTTTTGTCAGTCAGTCCCTCATGTCAGTGAGGTTTCACACAGTTGTTTTGTCAGATTGTTGGCTTCCTACGAAGCGGCTTGGCACTAGGCAGCCATTCACCCCCTCCCCATCCTGCTCCTATATTTGTACAGATCAAAGGAGAGATTATCCAACATAAAAGAAATCGGCTGGCAAGACTCATAACAAGCTGTCGCCAAGTTGCATGACCTGCCCTCCATGCCAGGGGAAATGACACTCAAGGGGAAGGAGAAATCGAAGCAGGACTTGGAGTAAAGTCCCTGTGTCCGCTCAAATGTTCAAAGTGTTTAGCCTAAAGTGCTTGTCTCGGGAGGATAGCTTAAGGGCAACACGCTCGGCTTGGAAGCAAGACGACACTGAGCAACACACGTTCGATCCCCGGGTCCGCGCATAGAAACCTCTGGGTATTAAGCGCATTATAAATAACTAGCTATTAAAATTATCAAATAATATATAATATAATATATATATATATATATATATATAATGGCTATATAATGAACTTGAATCGAACTTCTTTGTAGTTAACATGCCAATTTATCATCAAAAGCAAGTAGGTTCATAACAGCTCAATTATCTCTTTAAACCTCTTAATGAAATTTCCTCCAGACTAACAAAAACAATAAATGCTCTGTGTGCCATTCATCCCTGCGGCAAACCTCCCTCATGATAAATATATATATATATCTTATCGATAATGATGAACTGTCACTTTCAAGCCCTTATGAACAAAGAGAAACCAGGTTGTCTGACCTATTTGATGTGAAGGTGGTATCAGCGGTACATAGTCTTGACATCATTAGAGATCCAAATACAACCAACTGACCTGGATATCCTTGCCCGGGCCAGTGGCAAAGGAGTGTTCCGAAGCATTGTCACAGCTAATAAAAAGTATATACAATACTTCTTAAAGTGTTATCCATTCCAGAAAGTATCATACAGGCATGGGAGGTACCCCATATAAAAACTGCATTGGATTGTACTGATTGTGTAAATTATCACACATACTAAATCCCTTTTCTTCTAAAAATGCTGGATAAGGCTACCACCACAAAACGCCAGTCCTAGGTACAAGATCACAAACTTAGCCAGGTATCTGCCAGGGCAGAGGAACCGGTTCGGCCCTTCTGGATGTAAAAGACCATCTGCTGCAATAGGAAGTTAAATGTCGAGCCGATCTGCTAGCCTTACTACCCTTGTCCGCTGCATTTCACACCGTTGACCACCCCTCTTGGCTCACCACTTGATTCAGGTGGCAGGGATGTCTGGGACTGCAGCAGCATCGATAGAATATTTTTTGAGGAACAGTGTTTCGAGAGACAGTGAAGACTACTGTGAATCTGGTCGTATCATGGAAGATTATTGGGTACAAGGCACCGTGTTTCAGGATAATGCAGAACATACCTAGATGGTTACCCCTTTATATGGCAACTGGGGAAGACAGAATGTGCATTTGCGAAATATCTTTAGCTGGATTGACAGATGGATGATGGATTATAATTATAATTGGTTATTTATATCGCGCTTAATACCAAGAGGTTTCTAAGCGCGGACCCGGGGATCGAACCTGTGTTGCTCTGCGTTGTCTTGCTTCTGAGCGTGTTGCCCCTGAGCTATCCTCCCAGATAATTGGCTTCCTTTGGTTCACACAAAGCTGAATTATTAGTGGTGTTATCAAGGCCTATGTATCATTATCCATATTTTGTTATCGCAAATCATTCTATTCAAGTACAGAAAAAGGTCTCACCCTTAGGTTTCATCTTTGATTTGTCACTCTCCTTAGATCTGCATGGTAATTACATGTTGAGCTCTGTCAACTATCATCTCATTCTACTCAGACAATTAAACCCATGTTTGTGTAAGCCCCGTTGGGCCGCATTTACTCGGCCTGATAATTCACAAGAAGGTGGATTATTGAAATTCACTATTTCCGGAGGCTTTCCAAGCATCTAGAGATACTGTAGAATGCTGTGGCAAAAGTGATCACTAGAGCCGATTGCAAGGTCTTGCCACCCCTGCGCTTAGGAGACTTTGTTGACTCCCATTCTGGGCACGAGTGGTATTCACATCCTTGTTGCTGGTCCACCGGAGAGTCTATGACCCAAAAATCCCTCAGGATATCAGTAGGCATATCTAACGGCATGACCAGGCCAGACTACCTCATTCCTAAAGAGAAGCGCATTGTTGGGATCTTTCGCTTCAAGTGCTCAAGGGTGTTTGGCAGAGCTTTCAGGGTCCTTTTAGCCAAACACTATAATTATTTGCCTGATGGGCAGTGCTGCATCAAGCATCTGTCCTTATTCAATCAAAAAATAGACATTTCATTTTTATTAAACCCCTATGTCTATTTTTTCTCCCGCTCTCCCAGTTGTGTAGTCTTCTGAACTTTGATAACTACTAGGACGCCTGCACGTTAAAAGGACACACACATGAAATCACACCATCGTGAACCCACAGGGGTCCCTGAAACAAAAAATCTCTGCTTTTTCTCCATGAGTAGATATAGAAAATCTGCAAGGTTAGGTCTAGCCATATATGAATCAAGCGTGTGTTACATGTAGGCCGGCTATGTCATCCCTGTTGGACTAACAAGGATTGGCAAAGCCAAGAGTTTGGGCTTTTGTAAAGGCATGCAATAGGCATTTCACAGGCAATGTGATAATGATACTACCTAGCCATAAAGCAACAACATCTGGCAAATATTGTGAGTACACAAGTGTATGGTAGCGGTGCCTGACTAATGCCTATACACAAGCCAAAACGACTGTCTTTGCCCATGTTTGCTGTTAGCAGGAATTCAGATGCTTCTTTTTATTAGTTCTTCAGATATAAGATCACACATACTGCTTATAAATCAAGTGGCCAAGGGCACACCTGGTTAAGACATTTGTACTACACTAATAGCAAATTTAGAGCTGCAATTAAACCATTTACCAATTGATGACTGCTCTGAAATAGCACCCATAGTCGAGCCCTTCTGCCTGCAGGGTGATAGTAGAAAAGGCAATATCCGCTAAAAAGCAGCAAATTCACAGAGCCAGCTAGAACTCATCACTGGAAGCTCACCTCCAGATCAGAGGCACTCACTTAACGCACCATGGGAATGCAAATGAGCTGCACAGCTTGATCTTGGTCTCATATGAGTATTGTGATTGTATTATAGGGCAGTGCTGTTTTATAAACAGCTTTATCCACCCAAGAATGATAGCTCTGAAGGATACAACAACCACGGCATAACCATCGTAGGCCCTGCACCAAGAAAGTCTGCTATTACCGCTTGATACAGCTCGCTCAAAGAGATCCCAGTGGGACATGTTTAAGGTGTGGGGGGGCTAAGGGGGTGTCAGGAAATAGGAGGTTACTATAAAGACTAGCGTGGCTGGGGCAGCCAATGGTTACATAAATAACCAAAAAGCGCCCACAGGCTGTCAATCCCTCCCAACATTGCATCCCTCCCTTATCTTCCCTTCCCATGACTTTAGTTTGGCTTACAGAAAGCAGCCACCTAACAGCCAAAACTAAATAAAAAACTGTGGACTCTCTTCTAATCCCAGTCAGCAGCTTGAGAATGGATATCCCAGAATCCCGCGCATGGGAAAAAAAGTGACCTGGAAACACCATACCACACGCCTGGAATAACAGACACTTCTGATATCAATGGAAGAAAGACACAATGGGCCTCATTACGACATTGGAGGTAGCCATGCCGCTATTTGCGGCATAGCTACCCCCATTCCGGGTACCGGGTCCGGGTTCCCTGAATGGGGAAATACAGGGCCATTCCGACCTTGGAGGGCCCGGTATTTCCCAATTCCGGGAACCCGGACCCGCTACATCCCCCTTCCCATTCGAGCCCCCATAGGGCTCAATGGGAAAGGGGAGAATGCAAACAAGGGGCCGTTTAATAACGGGCCCGTTGTTTGCATCCTGGTCTGCTCGCGGGACCCTCTAAGGATGCCTGTTTGCGCCTGGTTTTACCAGGCGTCCTTAGAGGGTCCCGCGAGGAGACCTCGTAATGAGGCGTTAGGGGGTTAACGGGGCCGGCAGCTCTACCTGCCCCTTTAACCCCCTACCGCCAGGGTCGTGACTAGGCCCATAGGATGCTATTAAGAGGCTGCACACTGCAAAGTCAAGGCCAAACTCATACCGAAATGTGTTATGCTTAAAGCGAACAACCCAATGAATGTGCCTTGAGGCAATGGTAGGGAGTCATGGGAAAGACAATGTGGGACTATTTACCTTGTTTTAGAAAATGATGCCTCGGGGCAACAATGGCTGATATGTGCGTGCTCAGCGTGCATCTTACTAGAAATGTCCAAAATAAAAAAGGGCTCCTTGGACGCAGTAAGTACATCTCTTGATTGGCAATGAAGCAGGGATTGTTAAAATCAACAATGTAAACAAAGGCACTATTTAAACAAAAGAAGAAGATAATAAAATTGAATATGTGTTGTTAAACTGCATTTTGTGGTTTTCATCAAAAAATGTTTCTCCTATTCAGGCTTAAAATATTGTACTTTTCAAATGACGCATTTAGTTAAGAAGTTAGCTATGTTTGTTAAAGGGCACAACTAGTGAAAGCAACACATTGCAGTGACCTGCAGTGTTATGAATATGCAATCGCCCTTTGATAAGGACTGGTAGCGTTTCCTGATAACTGGCGGCAGCTACTAGGCCCACACCCAGCACGGCTGAGCCAGCTTCCAGGGTCACGATAAAACGGGCACACTTGCACTGACATGATAACAAAATGAACTGCAGCAAAACCACGGCAGTGGTGCGTGACACATGAACGTGGTTTCCCAAAAAGAGGAGAGTAAAGCTGGTTGTCTGTTGACTCAGACTCAGCATGTTCTGGTAAGATGGGTACGTTTTAGGGCTTTTTGAGATATTCACAGTCTTCATTCTGCACATCTTTTATGACATTGCTGGCACTATTTCTCAGCTATGATGTTGCTGGCAGTATTGTTCAGCTATGATACTGCTGGCATTGCTGGCAGTATTTCTGATATTGCTGGCAGTATTTCTCAGCTATGATATTGCTGGCAGTATTGCTCAGCTATGATGTTGCTGGTAGTATTGTTCAGGCATGATACTGCTGACATTGCTGGCAGTATTTCTCAGCTATGATATTGCTGATATTGCTGGCAGTATTTCTCAGCTATGATATTGCTGGCAGTATTGCTCAGCTATGATGTTGCTGGTAGTATTGTTCAGGCATGATACTGCTGACATTGCTGGCAGTATTTCTCAGCTATGATATTGCTGATATTGCTGGCAGTATTTCTCAGCTATGATATTGCTGGCAGTATTGCTCAGCTATGATGTTGCTGGTAGTATTGTTCAGGCATGATACTGCTGACATTGCTGGCAGTATTTCTCAGCTATGATATTGCTGATATTGCTGGCAGTATTTCTCAGCTATGATATTGCTGGCAGTATTGCTCAGCTATGATGTTGCTGGTAGTATTGTTCAGGCATGATACTGCTGACATTGCTGGCCGTATTTCTCAGCTATGATATTGCTGATATTGCTGGCAGTATTTCTCAGCTATGATATTGCTGGCAGTATTGCTCAGCTATGATGTTGCTGGTAGTATTGTTCAGGCATGATACTGCTGACATTGCTGGCAGTATTTCTCAGCTATGATATTGCTGATATTGCTGGCAGTATTTCTCAGCTATGATATTGCTGGCAGTATTGCTCAGCTATGATGTTGCTGGTAGTATTGTTCAGGCATGATACTGCTGACATTGCTGGCCGTATTTCTCAGCTATGATATTGCTGATATTGCTGGCAGTATTTCTCAGCTATGATATTGCTGGCAGTATTGCTCAGCTATGATGTTGCTGGTAGTATTGCTTAGGCATGATACTGCTGACATTGCTGGCAGTATTTCTCAGCTATGATATTGCTGATATTGCTGGCAGTATTTCTCAGCTATGATATTGCTGGCAGTATTGCTGAGCTATGATGTTGCTGGTAGTATTGTTCAGGCATGATACTGCTGACATTGCTGGCAGTATTTCTCAGCTATGATATTGCTAGCAGTATTGCTCAGCTATGATGTTGCTGGTAGTATTGCTCAGTGCTTACTTGTTGTTCCTAAACATCATGTCCCAGTCCCTGTGAGTACTCTTCTGCATTTGATAGTTGCGTCTATTCAAACGTGCATTGGCACCGAAGGCATAATGAGAATCAACAATGGGGTGCACCAAAACTAAATTAGTGATTTTGTGGAATGTTATGTTATGTTAACAGTACTTATATAGCGCATCGTCACCAACGGAATTGGTCCCCAGGCGCTACAGAGGACCTGTAAATGAAAGGGTGGGATGTAAGGTGAAGAGGGAGTAGGATAGTGAGAGGAGTGGTGTACTGTTGACAGCTTCAACTCGGTAGACACCGGGTGCTGAGCTTTGGTGCAAGTATTGGATCGGTGCCAGTCCGCGTGTGCTGTTGGTGAGGCTTATGTGTTGTTGCAGTGTGGTAAAGTGCGTGCAGCTGGTTGTGCAAGAGATGGTTGTGTGAGTTATTTAAGTATGCAGAGAGTTTGAGTTTATATTGGTTAGTGGGTTATGTGATGTGACATTTAACATGCAAGCATTCACAGTTCTGTCTAAGTGTAGCACTTGCTGACCTACATAATTCAGTCTGAGTGTGGCACTCACCAATCTTCACAATACCATCCAAATACCGTAAATAACGATTGAGTGAGCCCATTGTTTCTGCCTCCAGCAGGTTTGCCATCACCCACCAGGCTTAAGTGCAAAAGCACTACTAAGCAAAGGTCTGTTTTTTAAAAACCTTTTAATATTAGCATCAAATAAACCCGTTCTGTTTATCTGTCTTTAGATTTTATATACACGTGCACACATGCACAGGACTTTAGATGCTTGTTCCTCACAGGACGTCTGCTGCAAAGACACGCACAGTTTATAAATCAAGTAGCTGAACGCAAACTTGGTTAAGACATTTTTATTAAACCAGTTGCCATCATCAGCTGCAATTAGGCCATTAACTCTCAGAATGCTGCTTTGACATTATTCTTGTAGGCCCTTCGCAGTACAAAGTCTGATGTTATTGCTTGATAAAGCAGCTCAAAGCGATCCCAGTGGGATGTGTTTTCTGCAGGGAAGGGGGGTAGTGGGTGGGAATGTCCATAAGGATTAGCATGGCCATGGGCAGTCAATGGGTCGGTAAATAACCAAACACCGCCCACAGGCTGTGTCGCTCCTGTGTCATCCCTCTCCTAGCTTCACTTCCCAGGACAATAGTTTTGGCTTCTAGGCAGCGCTTTCAGCACCACCTTATAGCCCAAACTAAAAAGGAATGTTAAAAATGGTGTCCCTGTGGCAGCTCATATAACAAAATTAATAATTAACCTGTCTAAAAGCCAACACCAATACAAAAATCGGAATAAATAAATGACAGCGAATCTGACAGATAGCTGTAGCCCACCAAAGAGCAGAACGCCAGGCCTGGTTTCAGAAAACGAACTCATGTTCCGCCTCGTACACTTACTAAAAGCGTCATTCAACTGTTATGCCAACTTTATGGCGGTTGCCTTAATAAACAGTGAGCATGATGTGTAAATTAAAGGATGAGTACCGTGGCAAACATTCAAAATGGTCATGTTCTGTAAATAACGAAGAATTCACCAATGTGCGTAAAGTTAATGATATGGACGAAAAGTGAATAAAAAGCAATTCAGGTAAACTGAATGAAGGTGGCAATAAGTAGTTAACTGAACAAAACATTTTAATAAAAACAAAAAAAGCATTTAAATAGATTTTGGTCAAATAAAATGAAGAAATAAGCTGTTTGGGATACTGAAAAAGGGACTCTCTCTGACTCTGAAAAGGTAATACACTAAACACACTAGATGTGGGGCTGTATTATGGATACTGTGCACGGTATGAGCACCAGGCAACATTTTCCCTACTTCAAAGTTTGCCCTGCTCCACAAATGCATTGAAAACATGCATTTCTGCAGTACAGCTCATTGTGCACTAGTGCAAATACCGTTCTAAATGGCACTTGCACTTGCGTAGCGCACATTTTCTGTAGTAGGGCCCCGGGCATATATTCCTGTCCTTAAACTCATCCACCACCAACGGTTGGCAACGCCTTAGTGTAACTTCTAAAAGTTTCTTCTTGATCTGAACGCAACGATCTCTCCTCAGCCTGGCACCTGAGTTGCCCACTCGAGTATCTTTCTCCCCCACAGTGCCGGGCAACAGCAAGTTTCATATTGCAGTTTATTCCCAGTCAGTCGTTGACTGAGTTTGCCAGTCATTTGACCGAAACACAGCTTTCCGCACTAGCTTTTTGAGCAGTCATCTTCATGCTCAGTAAGACATGTGATGGACTGATGTAACATTGGTCCTGATCTACAAAAGCGTTTTTCAATGGGAAAACTCCATTGAAACACGCTTTGTAAATCAGGCCCCTTACCTTAATACCTGTTTGTGGATTTAGAAAATGGAAGGCAAGGTTTAAATTGCTGCATCATGCTCATACCAAACAAAGGAACATGCCCTCCTTTTGAGCAGAGCGGACTAGCTGTTTTTGTCTGATGTTCACCCAATCAGCTTTCATTGCCTCTTTGGTGATATTGTCCGTCTGTTTATATATGGAAATCAGTAAACCCTGAGTTATACACGTCATGACTTCATCCAAATGCAAGAGCACCCAATGTCTCTTGATGATCTGGGTCGCGTGTGATGCTGCTGGTCCAAATGTGGCAATGCACCAATCACAAATGAAATGAAAGTACAGTAAAGAGTTTACTGTGGCTTCAGAATGTGAAGATTCGGCTTTCAGGAGGGGTTGCTATCCTAAAACTGCCAAAGATCGATCCTTTTAGGTGGTAAGGTTAATCAAAGGTCAGAGTGTGCTATTGTTGAGAATTGGATTGTAAGGTGAATTTGGTTGATCCACTCGAATACATCTTGCATTTGACTAACTGAAATTGCCACAATACACAGTGACCACAGTATTCCTCCAGTAGGAAATTGAGATGCAGCGTCATTGGAATGTCTCCATGAAAATATTCCCATTAGTTTGGCAGTTTTAATCTTCACTGATGTCCCACTACTTATCAGGTGTTAGCCACCAGGCATGAAACCGTGGATAGGTTGAATATTTGTATTAAGATGTTGTTTTTCAAATGATTTACTTCAAAATCTTTCTGTTAGGGAACGTCCTTTTTTCCAGCATCTTAAACAGATTTTTAAATAGGAATATTTGGCAAATATTCTTTGTCTTTAAAAAAAATATTTCGACTTAATTATAGCAGTAACACTCGATGCGGAGGGCCTTAATGATGTGCCCCTGCGCCGGTAACACCCGGTGGGCTGGATCGGGTGTTACTGATATTAGCATTCAAGTGTTTACATCTGGAAACCCAAGGTTCTAACAGCAATGTATTTTTCTTGAATGAACGGGGCGGGGCGCTGCTTCATTCAAATAAAATACTTGCCTTATTTTTTTTTATTCAGTAGAATTGTTTCAGTTGAACAAACTACTTTTTCAATAATTTACATTGTCCTTATCATCCCAATGATCAACAATTCAACAAGTAAATAGATTCGGCTAGACATCACACATAGTATAGTACATTAAAAGCTGTAGCGATGTAGATTACCTTAAGCAACATGTTATGTTGCATCTCAAAACTTATAGTTACAAAAATAGAATTTAAATGACCAGTTTCGCCTTTTTTTCACATTCTAGAAAAGTCCATTCTCATCACTTTTAAACATATATTTAGGAATTCAAACAAACTGTAATAGTTTAAGCTCTATCAAAAACTGCATGATGTTTATGATCAAAGAAGTATTGGAGGTATTAAATATTGACTCCCATAATTCATCTTGAGTCAACAAGTGACGGTGTCTAAAGTGTCTATAGAGATAACGCCTCCTCATGTCTGATAACTTTGGGCAGTCAATCAAAAGATGTCTTGTTGTCTCGATCGATTCAGGCATCTCACATACTTTAGATAATTTTAGAGACTTATTGAATGAAGCAAGTTTGTCTTTCGTATGAAGTAAATTAAACCATAAACGTAAAAAAGCATCCACGTATTTTCTGTCTGGAAATTTGATTAAATATTGCGGTAATACATTCATAGCACACAGTTCAAAGAAGCCCAACTTAACCGCTTGATATACTTTCATTTGGTCCCCAGTGTTTATCCAGTCACTTCTCCATAATTTTAATTTGCCCTTATCCGGAAATTCTATCAGCTGATCTAAAGAAATATCAGCTTGCTGTAGAATTAGGTTACATGTTTTTTTCTATTCTAGTAGTGGTGTAAATAATGGTTTGTTTAACACTTTTTTAATTAGAGGAAACAAGTTTTTACTTGCATCAGTCGATACTATGGACTTCCTATAGAGGGCTAACATCAGCCAAGACACTGAGGCATTAAGGGAAATGAGACCCAATTCAAATCTCATTAGAGAAATGGGAGTACAACGGGGTACCGGGAGAATATGTTTCCAGAATATGCCTTCCAGAACATCCCATTTAACAGCCATGGGGTTTATCTTTGTTTGGCTACCATATACTATTATTGGTAACACTTTTTGTAAATAGAAAATCCTAGCTGGAATAATAGAGAACCTTCCGTACTTTCTCTCTAGGGCATTGCCCTGAATGACGAGTAACCTCATTCGAGCGGTAAGTTCGCTTTTATATGGAAGATCTAGCGGGTGAGCATTTATGTTCACGCCTAAGTATTCATACTCATTTACTTGGTTCAAAATGCTATTTCCCAGATACCACTTGAATTTAAATTCACCTGAAGGTCGATGATGTTGAAAAAACAGGACATTAGATTTAGAAGAATTAATTATCAATTTGTTCACCTGAGCATATTCGTATAAGGCTGATAGTTTTCTTTGAAGACAAATAGGTGTTTGGTCTAATATCATAAGGTCATCAGCATACAACAGGTATGAAATTTCTTGATCATCTAGTTTTGGTGGAAGTGAACGTACAAAACTAAAGGCATGATGAACATTATTAATATAAAAATTAAATAAAATTGAAGCAAACGGACATCTTCGTTTTAATCCTAAATTAGTTGGTATTGATTGTGATAACAGGCCATTGGATGTCAATTTGACTCTTACAGTGGTATTAGAATAAAACTTAAATATTAAGAACCTAATATAAGGCGGACACTCATCATCAGGAAGTTTTTTCCATAAGACTTGTCCCAATACTGAGTCAAAGGCTTGTTTAAAATCCATAAAAGCAAAACAATTGGCTGTTTGGATAAAATTGCTTGTTGCTTTAAAATAGATAAAATAAATAGATTTTGCACAGTTCCAATTCCTGGTACAAAGCCCGATTGATTCACATCAAGAAGGTTATTTTCACACAGCCATTTCGAGAAGTCTTTCAGAATTAGTTTAGCAAAGATGTTACCCGGGGCATGGAGTAGGGCTATCGGTCTGTAATTGTTAGGATCAGACCTATCACCTTTTTTAAATATAGGAATTATTATCGCCTGTTGCCAGGAAGGTGATATTTGTCCTGACTCAATGACTCTGGAAAAAATCCTATTCAACACAGAAGCCCACATCTCGGGATTTGTTTTGAGTATTGCATTTGTAAGTTAGTCGGGGCCCGGTGCTCTCGATGAACTTAATTTTTTAATTAGAATTAGAATATCCAATTCATCAAATTTGAGGTCAGTTAGGATAGGATCAGGTGTCATCTCAGAATTATACTCTGTATTAGACTTTTGGAGAAGTGATTGAAAGTGAGCCGACCAAACAATTTCCGAGATAGGGTTCAGCAATATCGATCTGTGAGCATCTGAGGTTGAGGAGTTGAGAACTTTCCATATTTCACCCGAGGATTTACTTATTAATGCTTTTAACATGTTTTCCGCTTGCTCTTGTTTGTGATTTTGTATAATTTGCTTAATTTTTATTTTATATTGTCTTTTTACTTTATTTTTTGACGCCTTACACCATCTGATTAAGGGGTTCCGTAAGTTATGGCTCAATTATTTTTTGAGTTTGGAGATTTGAAATAACCGTGGGTATTTATGTGAGTAAAAGGAACGAGACGTTCTATGAGCTTCTTGTTTCAGTGTCTGGATACAATCATTATAAAATCCGTTGGTGGAACCAGAAGTATGATGGTGTAATTCTGATATTTTGCAATTTTGTTATCATAGCAGGATCCCATTTCAGGCGGTTACCTGCATTATTAATATCGAGAAGTGGTGTATAATAATCCTGATCATAAACATAGTGGGGTAGCCAAGACACTTCGAGAATATTATGGTCACTAAGTTTTGTTGATAGAACCTGAAAGGTCGCTATCAACTTGTTAGCATCTGATGTGATGTAGACATAGTCTAAGGTGGATTTGCTTCCGTTTTGACTCCAAGTTGGCTTCGCTGGACAATCTTCCGGCGTCGAACCATTCAACATCGAAAGATTTCTCAGCGAAGCCAGCTTTAACCATATAGATGCTCTTGAGGCATATTGAACATTGGGGGAAATACAGTTAAGATTGAAGTCACCAGCAATTATTATCTAAAATACTTACTTAAGATGACTGCAGTGCGGAGCGCCTCTTCCATTTCCATGGCATCCACCAGGGACATGGAGTGGCAGCAGCGCATCAGGTAAGTGGGACTAAGAGATTGTGAAGGGACCAGAGACCTGAGGGCAAGGGAGTTGAGGGTGGAGGGAAGATTGCAGGTCGGGGAGCAGTCATCAGGTTGCTTGGTACATGGGTTAAGATTGTGGGATTCAGCAACAACCCCTGCGCACTATCACCCCTTCCACACCACCACCCCAACAGACGATCTCTCCTCCCCCACCCCACAACGCACCCCAACCAACTATCCCCTTCCCCCACCACACAACACCACCCCAACACACCCACTGTGCCTAACATCTAGGACAGAGCCACTTGCGTGGCCCCATCGCCTTCAGGGCTTCCCCCAGCGACTGTGTGCCCAAAATGCGCCCTGAACAGTACCTTGGGGTGCTCGGCAAGGAACCCTCAGTTGGTGTTGCCAAACTTGATGGAACTGACCCTGGCCCCGTGGCCGATGTGTTGCATAGTTAGTTCCATGCTTTGCTGCATGGCCTTGGTTAAGGCAGAGAGGCCTTCCGTCAGCTCCCTTACACGCTGCCAGAAGACTGTGTGGTAGTTTGAGCAGCCGCATGTGCCTGTTTGTGCTCCATGCTCCACACAAGGCCGCCAGTGGCACCCTGGATGCAGTCCCGGATGGCCTAGAGGTGGAGGGAGGGAGTATTTGCAATTGCCTCCATTTCAACCTGGCACCTTTCCATAGTGTCCAGCATCAGAATGATGTTGTGGTTAGGTGTGGGCTGGGGAATGGGTTGTGGGCTATGGGGAGTGCTCGGGCTGAATCAGGGAGACCCATAGGAGGGATTGTCCGAATCTCCCTCTGATGACTCGTCCTGCTGGGTAGGTTGCATGCTGTCATGGCTAGGCTATGTTTGAGTGCCCTGTGGCTGTCGGGTGGGTTATTCCACACTGGCTTCTATATGCCTGCCAGCAGCTGTGTCACCCATCACAGGCACTTTGGCCAGCTGCTAGGGTGAAGGTGGTGTTGCAATTTCCAAGGCATGTGGGGTGGGCACAGGGCCTGCACTGGCACCAGTAGGTCTGGTTTTGCTGGGACCTGGTGTGATGTGTTGTCCCTTGCGCCTGCCTGTCCCGTCAGATGGCCCTTCAGGGGTTGTGGTGGATGTTGACACCTTGAAGGACCCGATCATCAATGGGCTTCTGACCTCATCCTCCTCTGCCTCATCCTGAGCCAGCTCTGAGCCTTTAGTGGGACAAGTTACATGCTGTCAGGCATTTTGCGTTCCCGTGGGTTGGCTTGCAAGTCACTCATACTATTTATCAGAGTGACACCCCACTCATGTGGCCAGAAGGGTACGGTTGTACATGGACCATTGCATGTGACCACAGCAGGGTGGGTATGTTCGTAGCTGAGTGTCTAACCCATGGACAGGTGCTCTTTGCCCCTTGTGCTGCCAAGGAGGCCTGTCCATGCCGATGCAGGTGCCAGGGTCAACCATGCCTGCAAGTGGCTCTGCATGGACATACATTTTGTGACTCCTATGCAGGTGCTGGGAGTCCTGCACTGCCATACGGCTCAACTGCTATACCAGCATGGGCCAGCCTTACCTGGCCCGGCACATGCTTGTTTGCCAGCCACGCTATTTTGTGATTATTTGCACCACACACTCCTGCTGGCACCGCCAGTGCCTACAGGGGGGTGGGGTGCAATAAACTTCAATAGGGAGCATGCCGCACCTTCGCACTCCACACCAGCAGCAGAGAGGGACTTGGCGGTCTGACCCCCATGCTGGCATGCCAGAGGGCTAGTTTAGCACCCCAGCCGGTCACCGTGCCCACCGGTGCATGGTGCTGGCCCTGCTAGCATTTGTCCCTGACTATTGTGCAAATTTGTGCTAGGTTCGTCTTTTGCACTGTGCATGGGGGGGGATGACTCACCTCTTGGCTGTTGGCACCCGAGTCCGCTACACCAACTCCCTCAATCCCCTCCATGTCGAGAATTTAGAAGGGTGAGGGCAAGGGACTCCAGGGTGCCACCTCCTGTGGCCATATCCTCCTGCCTGTGTTGAGAGTGGAGCCCCCGCACTCTGACCCGAAGGTCATTCCACCAATTACGGCAGTCCTCTGCATCATATCATATGATATCATCCTGGGGACCATGCAGACGGCTGTCGTCTTCTAGCTATTTTGACAGCCAAATTGCAGTCTTCTGCTAACCAGATGTTTTCCTCTGGCGGGACATATACAATTCCTCGCAATGGCCTACCACCTCATCAGTGAGGACTTGGCGCTCCCCCTCACTGTATTTTGGCTTCCGAAGCCCATGTCCGGGCAGCTTCCCTCTGGTGCTCTCTTGATACATGTTTCCTGCCACTTGTGGATCTAGATGACTACATACAGGAAGTGGGGGATTCAGGGTGGATTGTGTTTTTCAAGATGGCCACCACTAATTGCGCCAATCAGCAGCCAGTAACAGTAATTCCACTGGGTTTCGGGTGGATTTACAGCCGGGGTCCCCTGCTTCAGTGCTGGGTAATGCCACTCAGTGGAATTACCGCTGGAATACCGCCCAACTCGTGATGAAGCCCTTTGCATTTAATCTACACCTAAAAATATACAGAAATATACAAATGACAAACAATAACATACAGAACATATAATGCATTATGTCGCAATAGGTGTCACTGCTGCAGTCAGCCATCCCCTTCCAGTGCCTTCATGGGTCTGTCCTTGGTGTGGCTGAGTGGTGGCCTTCCCCTTGGTGTTTGGGATGGCTCCACTGGTCTTGCTTCTGGTTGGGCCTGTCCACCACTTGGAGCCACACTAAAGCACCACGTGCAGCCTGCACTCCCAAATTGTCTCTGGGTGGCCTGGTTAGTTGTCCACCCATTCCCATCACCGCCACCCGCAGCCTGGTTATTTTTTAAATACCAGCACCGCCTTGGTGGAAAGGGGAATTAGCGCCCTATTCCAAGGTTGGCGGGGCGGTAATTCCCCCTTCCACCATTGCCCTGCCCCATTCCCATTTTTGCCCCATAGGGCTCTATAGGAATGGGGAAGGCGCTAATTACGGTACCGCAAATTGCGGTACCGTAATTAGCTCCACTGGTCCCCTTGCGGGTTGGTTTTTAATGCCTGCAAAAAGCAGGCGTTAAATTCCCCAACCCGCAAAGGGACCTCGTAGTAAGGCGGTAAGGATTTACCGGTACCGGTAAAATACCGGTACCGGTAAACCCTTACCGCCTACCGTGTAATGAGGCCCATTATCTATATTCAAAGAGACACACCTTTTTGGGACCTTTTGGAATCATTTTATACTGCAAAAATGACTTTGTACTGACTTTGCACTGCAAAAATAAACTTTTTCACAGTTCCATGAATCAGGGGTTGTGTCGGCAGTGCAAAGTCACTTTTCAGCACTGCAAAGTCACTTGGAACGTGCAAAACATTCCATGAATCGGGCCCCAAGTCTCTGCCACATATTAGGATTATGTTCTGTAAATCCATCCACACTCTTGTAAACTTGTTTGCTTTGCACACCTGCAAATTGATTAAAATAATGCGATCACCTGGTCATTTTGTTGTTACATTGCCAGGAGGTGGCACACGATTTCACCTGGAGCTGCAGCTGTGGGACGAGAAAGCCCTCCACAATCACAACGCTGGCCTGGGGGAAGACTTAGGCATTGAGCCAGGAGGAGAATAAGTGTATCCCCTTGAGATAGATTGCAGGGTCCCCCACATTATACCCATGTGCATACGGGGCGGGGGCAGGCCCGCCATGTAGAGAAATCCTGGCTGCACTCCCAGTAAGAGGTGGAGCTCAGAACACTGTCGGAAGACCAGGCCACAACCAATGTCTAGGCGCTCCCTTTAATCACCCCATTCCCTGCGCCAAGCATAGCTATAATGATGACATTGTACACCATGCAGTGAGCGGCCAAGTGGAAGCCTTCCAGACTTCCATGCTTAGTGCATTTGCCTTTCCACAAAGTGTCCGTTATTTCATTTTTATTGCAATTTGTAGAATATTGCAACCTGACATCACAATGACTACAGATACTTCAAAGCAAGAGCCAGTCTCATTGGGAACTTGACAGTCGTGACACGAGATAAGGGCATGGGCAAAACCAATCATTTGGGCTGATGTATACGTGTTGCCATCATGGCGCCAGGTAATCAGGCCATTTGCCAGCTGCTGCCATGATATGCCCAGTAAGTAGCGTAATGTGTCAGGCACTGACATGGTTATGTTTTGATTCTCATATGCCAGCTATTGCTATAGAATGGCCCAGGATTTCACGACATGCAATATGTTTGAATTAAACAGCCCAGGACTCACTCCATACCCAGGTATTGAGATCAGAACTCCAGAATTGATACAGTTCCAATTCCCAGGTACTGGAACCATTGTCAAAGATGTGTGTCGGCATCAAAGCTGTGCCATGTTTCACTATACCCAGGTAGCATGGCGGTGCCGGGTTCCTTCAGGTCCAGTAAGATAAAAATGGCCACTATCAGCTATGCCTAGTAAGCATAGCAGAGACAGATTGCATTATGCCAAATTAGGCCATCAAAGCCATGCTCAGTTTCTCCCACTTAGCTCATTCAGTCCAGATATTAGTAGGACCAGTTACAACAGCAGAGTGCGACTGCATTATGAACAGATAGTAAGTATAGCAAGTCCACATTCCAATAATCATAGTTATTACGGTGAACCCTGTTATCATTATATACAGGAAGGGGGATAATTGCAGTACGCCCACTTCAAATTGCAAGGCCAGAAGCGTGCGTGCGTGCGGGCGTGTGTGTGTGTGTGTGTGTGTGTGTGTGGTTGCTACAAACACACTTTGTTAGAATATGTAACAAAAACAACTATAATATAAAAAACAAATAGCTTTTTGTGATTGATGCTTCATGAAAGCGAAGCTTTCGTTGGGGTGGTTGGGAAAGTCTCTATTCCAACATACGAGCTCGCATGCTGTACATCCCTCTTCATATCAACCGCTCCCTACCTACTACTTTCTTGCAAACAGTAGGCTACGTGTCATTTTGCAACATGCATGGGAAAAACGAAACAGTGAACAAAGGGTACTATGGTATGATATGATATGGTTATATGATATGATATGGCATTTATAACGTGCCTATACACAACTGTTTCAAAGCGTGACAAGGCAAGGGGGTGGGGAAACAGGGAGAGGACAAAAACAACGATCTTACTAGGCCTAGTGACATTCGGATTGCGCAAGTGCAGGGGGGCGGGGAGGGGAGAAGTGCCAGAGGGTTTGGGTGATGGTAGGATGGACCAGTGCAGGACAAGGATCCAGGAAACATGAGTAGTGTAGCCACGGGTGGCAAGTGCAAGTGTTAGAAGTGCAGACAACAAGTGTCAAATAAGTGCAGGAGAGGGGGCTTTGATCGGTCAGATCTCACTTATACTGCACAAGAAGACCTGCTGGACTTCCATCGAGGGCAGCAAGATATACACACTTACACCACGAAATTTAAACAGATACCAATGCAAGCAGCGTGGTCTGAGGAGGCCAGTTTAACCTTATACTGTTGTGGGCTTTTAGATGACCTGAAAGACAAGCTGTCTCGTGTATCGCCACCAGCTTCTTTGGATCTACTTATACAGTCGGTCCTTCAGATACACTTCTGATTTCAGAAACCTTGTTTGGAGAAGAGAAGACAACACCCTTCGATTCCTCGTGTCTGCCAACAACTCCCTTCAATTACTGAAGGAAATAAAAACATATTAGAACCACTGCTGATTGGGACAGCTAGAGGTTCTCTAACCACTGAAGAACAAAACAGACGTTTTGTAAAGGACTTGTGTATGTACTGTGACTCTGTTCTTCACTTATTGAGAGCCTGTCCCTTGGCCCCTAGAAGGAAACAAAACTCCAATTCCTGATCCTAAAAAGGGCACAGGACCAGGAGCAATTGTCCAGTCCCCTTTCACAAGATAACAGCATAATACTATCAGCTTTGAAAGAAACACCCCTCATCCTGGTTTTGACAGTGGTCTTATGCATCACAGAAAACCAACCAGTCAAAGTATCCGCTTTAGTGGAATCAGGTACCACTGGACTCTTTGTAGATGCTGTTTGGGAAAACCAGATGGCTATACCCTTGTGTAAAAATAAATATCTAGTTCCAGTCGAAGGAGTATATGGAAGACTACTGGAAAGCAGACCCATTACTACCTTTATTCCCATCGTTCAGATGTGCATATATCAGCATGTGGAGTCCATTGAGTTCAACATCATTCAAGCTGCACTTTTTCTGATTATATTAGGCATTTTGTGGCCCACCTTATACAACCCATATATCAATTGGAGTGCACACCCCGCTCTTGTGTTCAGAACTTTATTTGGCATCTCGCATAGAGGAGAAATCCCCAGTTTCTGTGGTAGGTCAGCCTCCAACCAATTCTACATCACATCCTCCGCTGTTATGTTATGTTATGTTATGTTATGTTATGTTATTTGGCATTCATATAGCGCTCTATATATCATTGGTATGACCTCAAAGCGCTGTTAAGTTGAACACCCTCGGGAACGGTAGTTCTGGTCAGTAGAGAGAGATAGTGTCGTAGGGTGCACCAGATAAGTGTACAGGTGGTGTAATTGCCGGGTGGTAGCTGTGTGCTAGCTTTTAGGTGTGGTGCTGGAGAAGTCATTTGGATGTGTGCAGTCTGGTGGGTGGACATCCAGACTGGGCTTTGGCTGCGTTAGGCCTGAAGGACGCTTATGTGAGCAACTATGCCGCAATGTGCTCAGCTAGCTACGTTTTATTATGGTGATGAGATGTTGATGAGGTTGTAGGCCGAATTACTCAGGAAGTATAGCTGTGTTCTATTTGAGTATGGTGTATAGTAGAGAGTAAGAGTAGTGATGTGACATGGTTGTTATCTTTCGAGCGCCCGAGACCTAGCAAGAGACAGACATTTAGAGGCGGGGGATATGGGTATATAGGGGGATACAGATATATAGCAACAGCATGGGGAAAGGGGGGCAGGGTGTACAGTGATACACGTGTGGGGAGAGTTCCAGCAAATTCTGTTCATTCCATCTGCCCCATTCGTTTCGTCTGCACCATCCATTCCATCTACTTCATATACTCTATCTATTCCATCCACTATATCCATACCATCTGTTCTAATTATTCTATCCACTCTATTAATTCCATCCGCTCTATCCATTCCTCTATTCTGTCTACTCTATCCAATCCATCTACTCTATCCATTCCATCCAATCTACCCTATCCACTATACTCGTTCAATGTATCATATCCCCTCTACCTGTTCAGTCTATCTCGCTCATCCTATCCATTCAGTTTATTCTACCCGCTCTACCGATTCTATTCGTTCCATCCACTCTATCCATTCTATCCATTGTATCAACTCTACCCACTCTGTGCATTCATCCATTCCATCCACTCCATCCATTCCATCTACTCCATCCGTTCCATCCTCTCCCTCCGTTTCATCCCCTCTATCCGTTCCATCCACTCTGTCCATTCCATCCACTCTATCCATTCCTATCCACTCTATCCACTCTATCCATTCCTACCCTCTCTACCCATTCCTATCCTCTTTATCCATTCCGTCCTCTCTATCCAGTCCATCCACTCCATCCACTCTATCCAAAATCCATTCACTCCATTAAAATTCATTCATTCCATTTAGTTCCATCCATGTTATCTGCCCCATCCGCTCAATCCGTCCCATCTGCTCCAACCGCCCGGTCCGCTGCAACTGATAGATCCGCTACATCCACTCCATTTACTCCATTCCATCTTATCCTGTGGGTATGGTTGGAGGTCTTTGAACACCAGGTATATAGTCTCATTGTGTGTTTCATCGTTGGGTTGTTCGGGGCTTCAGACTTATAATTGGGTGGCTGTTTGTTTATGGGAAGAGCCATGTTTTTAGTAATTTGCAGAATGACAAATAGTCTTGGGTGTGTCGGATGTGAGGTGCAAGCGAGTTCCACAGGGTAGGGGCCAAGGCTGAGAAGGAGGATCCTCCGATCCTGATGGAGTTGGTGGTTGGGATCACTAAAAGGATGGCGGAGCTTGATTTTAGGGTGCAGGGTAGGAGGTAAGGTTTTAGCTTGTCTTGCAGGTATAGAGGGCCGGTCTTGTGCACTTCACGGTGAGTGTTTCACAGGGTTTTGAAAGTGGCCCTTTATCCAACCGGCAGCCAGTGGAGGGTTCTGAGAGCTGGAGATGTGGGGTCTCTTGGGCCTAGTGCTAGTAGCATTTTGGCAGCAGCGTTTTGCACTCTTTGCAGTTTATTAAGCTGGTATGCCGGGACTCCAAGGTAAAGGGCGTTTGCATAGTCCAGTCTTGACATTACAATAGACATAACAGCGGCAAGTCTGTTCGGGAAGAAGAGGTAGGGAAAAATGTGCCTAAGAATTTTGAGATGGTAATGACAAGACTTAGATATGTTGTTGATTTGACGAGAGAGGGTTAGCTCAGAGTCCATAGTGCATCCAAGGTTTTTTACTATGGCGGAGGGGGTGGGTGGTTTGCCCATGGATGGGGGCCATGAGAGTGGACGGGGGAGAAGCTCAGTGTTGCCGCACACCATGATTTCGGTTTTAGTGGGGTTTAGGAGGAGGTGGTTTGTATTCATCCAACAGTCGATGTCAAGGAGGTAGTCTGCAAGGTCGGGCTGAGAGTTGGAGTCTGAGTTGAGGAGTTTCAGGATGATTTGTGTATCATCGGCGTAGTTGTAGCACAGGATATTGTGCGGGCGGATGATTCGAGGGAGTGTGGACATATAGAAGTTGAATAGGAGGGCTGATAGACATGTGACTTGTGGTACTCCTGTATTAACTGGGCGAGCGGCCGAGGCAAAGGCGAAGAGGAGGGTTATTTGTTTTCTGTTGTTGAGGAAGGAGGTGATCCGTTTAAGAGTGATTCCACGGATTCCTAGGGAGTGGAGGCGGTCAAAAAGGATTGAGTGGTTAACTGTGTCAAAAGTTGCGGAGAGGTCTAGGGGAGTTAGTGCATCGCATCCTGCAGAGTCTGCAGTGATCTTAAGATCATCCCAGATTGAGACTACAGTGGTTTCGGTTCCATGTTGCAGCCTGAAGCCTGACTGGGCATTGTCAAGGAGGTTGTTGGATTCGACAAAGTCCTTTAGTTTGGAGTATACAGTTCGATCGATGAGTTTTGCAAGGAATCTGGTGTTTGCGATGGGGCAGTAATTTTTGGGGCCCGGGGGGTCGAGAATTGTTATTTTAAGAAGAGGCTTGACATGTGCAATTTTGAAGGTTTTCGAGCAGAGAGAAGGTTGAGAAATTCATATCTGGAGATTGGTTTGAAGGAGTCAAAGTGGGTAAGGTCGGTGTTGCAGCGGCAGGTGGGGGGGTGGTTGATGGGGTGGACGGATTGTGGGGTGGGGAGAGGAGGGCAGTTTGTTGTTAAGGGATGTCGTTCTGTCAAGAGTGGTGGTGTAGAAGTGGAGCAAGAGAGAGTCGAGAGTGATTGAGATGGAGTAGATTGGGCTGAGGTAAAGGTTGCTTTGACGAATTCAGATATGATTTTGTGGATTTCCTTGCTGCGGTTTTCACAGTTAGGGATTCGATTTTTGGATTTCTGCTTTATAGTTTCGATGATGCAAGGCAAAGGTAGATCTACTGAGATTGGTTGTTCTTTTTCGCCATTTGTGTTCCAGGGATTTATTTAGTTGTTTGGAAATCCTCAGCTCGGGAGGGAACCATTTGGGAAAAGGTCCAAGACGTGAGGAGGAACACCATGAGGGGGTGAGCAGAATTAGTGAGTCACTGAGCCATGAGTCGAAGGCAGCAATGGTTAAAGAATCATCATAAGGAATAGTTGTGGGGGGGTCTGTGAAGCAGGGCTTCGGCTAAGTCAGGGAGGATCTTTAGCTTGTTCCAGCATTTGCGGCGAAGGGGGACAATTGGTTTGGTGTTGGGGGCGGAGGCAGGGGTGAGTATGGAGAAAGGGATGATGAAGTGATCAGACCAGATGAGTGGTAAGGGGGGGGCTAGATGTATATAGTTGTGGGAGCTGAATATGCCATCAAGGGTGTGTCCTTTGGAATGAGTTGGGCCATTCATGTGAAGGGAGTGGTTAAGCGTATCAAGGCAGTCGACCAGTGAATGGGTCATGGGGTTGGTGGGAATGTCTAGCTATATATTGAAATCTATTAGAAGAGTCAGAGAGGGGTGGTTTACTGGGATGGTGGCTATAGAGTCACAGAGGTTGGTTGTGACATGTCTGTCATAACCGGGAGGTCTGTAGATGATTAGGAAGCTGTGGGAGAATGTCGGGAGCAGTGAGAGTTTAACGAGAAGAAATTCGCAAGAAGGAGTGCTTGTCTGGGAATCGACGAGTGAGATGGAGAATAGAGATTTGAAAACCACTGCCAAGCTGCCTCCTCTAGATGGTCTGTTGAGCGGGATGAGGGAGTAATCAGAGAGGGAGGCTTCATGAGCAACGGGGGCAAAGTCGTCGGAGAACCAGGTTTCCATGATAAAGACTAGGTCAGGATTGTCAGAGGAGAGGAGGTCAAAGATGCTGTGTCCGTTTTTTGATACAGAGCGGGCATTAAAAAGGATGCATCTGACTATGGAGTGGGTGTTAAACAGGAAATCGTATTATGCCTCCTTTTGATTTATATTGGCCTAAGCCCAGTCGCTCTGCAAAGAAAACCGCGTTGCAAGGATCCGATTTTGGATCGACTTCGCCGCCGTTTTAGAATCATTCCGCCATTTTGATTTCTGTTCGTATATTCTCTGCTCTAAAATGGTGGACTGTGTTTTCAACTTGCAACCAAGCCTGTTGACCTTTGAGTTCTGTTAATGTTTAGGCTGACCAAGAGCTGACTGTTTGGACTAGGTAATGAGGCCTTGCACTGAGCATGAACTGTTGTCCCAGCATTGCCTGTGCTCGCAAGACTGATCCACGAATACACGTCTGAGACAATGCAGAGTAAACACCAAGCATGGACACAGGCCCAACTCAATTGTAACATAGTCGTAAAAGATGCTTGTTGTAGGATTTGAGAGCATAGGTTGTCATTGTATCACAGCGGAAATATAAACTGATGTAATCCACATGCATATTATTGTATAAACTGTATGTGAACTAGACACGAACTCTAGACCACAGATTATTAACATGTAGAGTGGCTGGACAATATTGTTAGAAATGTATAAAAGTAGGAATGTTCAGATGTCCATCACTCTCTCTCCGACGGGCTGGTACTCATTGCGGGGTGTTGAGAGCCAGATAGCTATCTGTTTCTATGTTTATTTGTAAACTGTACAGTAGAATAAAGATCTGTGAATCTTTATAGCCCGTGTTTGGTGTATTTCCTTTTGTGGTACTCAGCCTCGATATTTCCTTGTTTTTACATGGGGAGTTGTCCTGGAGGTTGTAGGGGTGTGGGTGTGGGGTGTAGCAGGAGTGGTGGAGGTGGGTGGCGAGGGTGGGGCATTCAAGGTTGGTGGCACAGGGATAGGAAGGGAAGGGAGCAGGCAGGGTGGTAGCAAGTTCTGACTGGTGAATGTTGCTGTTAGATCTATGGAGGGTGGGAAGAGTAGGTGGGCGGAAGAGGGTGTGAACAGGGGAAGGATGGAGTTGGGAGCGTGGGTGCGGGTTGGCTTTTGGTCAGAGGGCGGGGAGGGATTTGGGACTGGAGATTATTGTGTGGATCTCAAGGTGCTGGGGATGCCAGGAGTGCTGGGGAAGAAGTTATGGGAGAGGGGTTGGAAGCGTGGGAGGGAAGGGGGGAATGTGGTAATGGTGGGGGGTGAGAGATTGTTGGGATGGGTTGAGGTAGCAGGGGTGAGGAGTAGACTGACATAGAAGGTGACCATGCTCATTTTCTCCTTTTCAGGGTTTTCAGTGCAGTTGGGGTGTGAGAGGGGGGGGGTCGGAGGTCGATGGTGATGAGGCCACTGTTCTTGCCAGGGTGAGACATGCAGTTTTTAGAGAGGGGAAGGGATACATCGGTGGGAGGATGTTGGTTGGTGTCGATGGGAGGATAAGGCAGGGGGCAGAGGGAGGTGAGGGTGGGTCTATCAGTTCAGTGACGGGATGGGGGAGCGGGCTCTGAGGTAATGGTTGGTGTGAGGGGGGAGGGTATGATCATGGGGGGTTAGGGTGAAGGGGTGGAAGAAACAGAGGCTTTTGGGGTGGAAGAAGCAGAGGCTTTTGGGTGTTAGGAATGCCATCAGGCTCCTCTGGCTTGGGAGTTGGATAGGGGGCGGGGTGCCATGGTGAGGGTTACTGGTGAATTCTCGATGGCGGGTGGAGGGTTGGTTGGGAGCGGTGGGTTTGTTTGAGATGGGAGGGTTGGGGAGGGTTTAAGGGGAGGGAATGGGAGGTGCGCCATAGTGAAGCTATCATTTTGGATTTAGACGGGTCGGGTGGAGTCATGGCATGGAGTATGGGGAGTTGGGATGCAGAATTCAACACAGTGAAACTTTAGGGCACACTCAATAGTGCTTGACCATAATATCTAGATGCAGAATTCAACACAGTGAGACTTTTAGAGGACGCTCAATGTTGCTTGGCCATACTGTCTGGAGGCGGAGATCTACACAGTAAACTTTTAGGGCACACTCAGTAGAGCTTGACCATAATAACTAGATGCAGAATCCAACACAGTGAAGCTTTTAGAGCACACTCAATATCGCTTGACCATAATATCTAGATGCAGAATTCAACAGAGTAAACTTTTAGGGAACACTCAATATCGCTTGACCATAATATCTAGATGCAGAATTAAACACAGTGAAGCTTTTAGGGCACGCTCAATAGCGCTTGACCATAATATCTAGATGCAGAATTCAACACAGTGAAGCTTTTAGGGCACACTCAATAGCACTTGACCATAATATCTAGATGCAGAATTCAACACAGTGAAGCTTTTCGGGCACGGTCAATATCGCTTGACCATAATATCTAGATGCAGAATTCCACACAGTGAAGCTTTTAGGGCACACTCAATATCGCTTGACCATAATATCTAGATGCGGAATGCAACACAGTGACATTTTTGGAGGATGCTCAATGTTGTTTGGGCACACTGTCTAGAGGTGGAGATCTATACAGTAAGCTTTTAGGGCACACTCAATAGCGTTTGACCATAATATCTAGAAGCAGTGTTAGGGTAAATCCTGGGGTCGGCAGAGCCGTAACTAGGGTCCGCAGACCTCCAGCTCACAGAAGGCCCAACTCCTTCCAATGTCCCAAAGAAGTCAAGGTCTACACAAGGAGCAAAGGATAACTACCGTTTTATTATGTCAAACAAACAGGGACAACATACAAGACATCGAGTTCCATCCAAGTGCATCTCAACAATTTCAGGCTTGCAGTCCCTTTCTGTACACTCGTGATGTCACAATTGTTGCACTTACCAAAATCCTTCCCCGAACCTAACGCCACTCTGGGTTGGCTCTCAGAGTGGTAGATCCAGTATGGAGACATATAGGGTGCTTGGTTATTGGTGGTCACGATGTCAGGTGGTGTATTTGGTACATCCCTAAAAATTGCTACCTGAGAAATGTTACATTAGAACCCCTGATGATTTGCTGGAGATTCCGGCTGCCAGCCCCTGTCCCCCAGTGTCCTGTTTGGTCAGGCAGCGGACCCCCAAGCTTGGGACCATCGTTGTTCCCAGCCCGCGAGACACCTGCTCTCGGATAATGTGTATCAACCAGGTGTGGCTATGTGACAGTGTGTAACAATGAGGTCTTTGATAATGCCATTAGAGCAGTCCAGTCCCAGCGCATATTGTAGGTGAAATATAGGTGGATTGTCACAATTATGTAGCAAGGTTCAGTCTCAGACGTGAGATGGCTGCATCTTCCCAGCTTCCAGGTCTTGGCATCATGTCAGGTCTGCCGGATCACGTGTGAGGAGACTGCTAGGGAAGTTGAATTACTTCGATTTGATTTGTATTTTAGCTTGAGGTATCCTGCCCTGTAGCTGGGCTCATCGTGGCACCGTGAGTGAGGCATGTCACTTGCAACATTGTGGCCTTGGTGGTGGCAGTCCCTGCCTGGGCAATTCTGCTCGCTTAGCAGCTTGCAGCTTCGATATCTCTGTAAAGGAGTTTAGTGTGCTTGATTGATCTGAGGCCTACCTAAGTTCTGGTTATTCTTCCAATATGATTGTTCAAGCGTACGGCTATGTCGCCTTTGATCTCCACCGGAGTGTTGCTGTTTTCCCTTGGAATCTCCCTCATGTGTGGAACAATGCAAGGTACAAGAGGCATTGTGCTGTTGTTGCTGGTACTTCTGTGGCGACAAAGGTTCTGGAAGCACTCATGGCATGTGAGATCAATGAGCAGACATAGCAGCTGTCCCGTGTTATGTCTTTACCAATTTTTGACATGTGTTTGTACCACATCTTGTTTGTGACGTGTGCTGTACCAGTAAGATATGTGTCAACCCCATTAACATCAGTACCAATACTACGCTTACCTCTCCTTACCTTCTAGTTAGTGCTTGTCGCACCACCTGACACAGTGCTTCTTGCAGCTTGGGTGGGAGGAATGTTAGTATGGGGTGTTGCAGATATATGCAAAGCTGTGTATATTTGCAAAACAACAACAGCTACCAATTCGATATGCAAAATTACCCACATTATTTTTATTAATGTCAGCATTATTAGCACTTACTGTAGTCCAGTTGTCGTTGAGATGATATAGTTGCCCGCCTGAAAATCGCAATAAACCAGCATTAATGTATTAGTATTTGTAAGTATTCTTAAGCCCGATGAACTAAGTAGTCATTTAATGCCCAGGAAAAAAACTCCTTATTGCTCTATTTCTAAGTATGGGTAGCGCATGGTGGAGTTGTGGGTCTGATTGTGCTATATACTCAATGAACGCGTTATAATACATGCATGTTGGCCTTGGTATGGAATGGGTGGGTCTTCGCAGGGTGTGAACATATTGGTGGGAGACTGCTTTAGGATGTTGAATGGGAGGTAACATCTATATCAAATACATTTTTCAATCTATCTTCAACATTTCTTCACATACATTTGTCACATTTGTCAGACGCAGAACCCTGCATGTGCGAGACAAAAAAGAAAAGAGAGCTTGCCAAGACAGTGTAACACAGTGGGCCTCATTACGAGTCCGGCGGTAACCGCGGCAGTAAAACCACCTGGTTACCGCCGGACTCGTATTATCATTCCGCCTTCGTGACTCCCGGAATTACCAGGGCATTACAACCCCGGTGTCCCGGGAGTCACGGAGGCGGAATGGTGTTAATCCCCATTCCCATTGAGTCCTATAAGACTCAATGGGAATGGGGAAGTGGAAACACCGGCACCATCTCGTGATGGTGCCGGTGTTTCCACGTCCGTCTGCAGGCGGGAGGTGTTCAACCCGCCAGGTCAGACCTGGCGGGAAGATCACCTCCCGCCTGCAGGACTCGGGATTGGGCGGTCCGGAATTAACAGTGGCGGCGGGTTTACCGCCTCTGTTAATTCCAGACCGCCCGACCCGTAATGAGGCCCAGTGTGTTCCTAATGGGTGAGTGTGTGATGAATAGCCCTATGTATATTGTAGCGTTCTTTATTTGTACAACCAGCATTTGCATTATAATTCTACATATTTTGATAGTAGCGTCCAGTTTATTTTAAATCTCCACTAAAATCGCTGTGGGGACATCAGATGTCTGTGAGCGCCCGATCATGGAGTGACCTGTGTGCTCTTGTTCGCTCGTGTCCTTGGAAGTATCTAAACTAGTAGGTAATGATAGCGGGACGTTGCTGTTTTCTAATGTATCTGTTGCTGAAGCGCTGGCCCTATCGATGCTGAGGTGGGGCAAGGTCGATGCTTTGTAGGGCTTGAGGTCGTGTAAGTGCGGCCAAACAGTTTTGTCTTCTAACTTTACTGCCATATCTGCAACCTTCTCCACTATGTGGGGACCCGTAAATCTGGGCGAGTTCCACTTGCAGATAAAATTGCGTAGGAGAACCTGGTCTCCTCCTTTGATCGTTGAATCTTTTGCTTGTCCTTGAGTGTCGTTGGCTTCTTGTTGATCGTTCTCTGACCTCCCCCATGTCCGTTGGATCTGTTAAGAAATAAATGAGGCACTAGTAACCAGTGAAGTGACATAGTCATGCATTTCCCTCCCCAATACTTCTGCTACCCCATAGCAATCATACATGGCCCTTGTGGGCGGAGCTAGTGGAGGTACTTTTGCCGACCGGTCACCACCTTGTGAGGCGTGAGATGGTGATCCGACCCGGGTTTGTTCTGTAGTTCAAATAGAGCCAGAGGGAGGCAATACATCCAATTCTTTTTGTCATTGATGCGGCTGCCTGTAATTCCATAATTTGAGTTTCTGGTAGATGATTGTGACCTTCCTTCATTAGAATCTGTCTTGCCGCTCCCGTCTCTTTTTGTATTTCTTGGAGGTCCCATGACTAACCAAAATATGATGCGTGCTTTGCATAAAAGTCTGTTGCTTCATTTCCTTTTGATATTGGGTCCTCCCCATTAGTGTGTGCTTGGCACGTCACCAATGCAAGTTCTGTTGGGTACGTTAGAACCTCAATTAGTTCCCCTAGGAGGAGTGTGTGCTGTACTTGTGTGCCATCTGCCCTTCTGAACCCTCTTCTTAACCATCTTGCTAGACCCGAGTGTACTGTTGACGTTACATAGGCACTATCTGAATAGATAGTGACCCGTTTTCCTTCATTCTCTCTAAGGGCTATTATCAGAGCTACTAATTCTGCTGCTTGTGCTGAATACTGGGGTGGCAACCTAACACATCTTACAGCCTCACTTGTCCAGTCCTCTCTTAATCGTACCACCGCTGCCCCTGTTCTTCTCACCCCATCACCTTTGGCAATTGTCGATGACCCGTCAATATATTGTACAGCTCCCCCCTCAAGTGCATCTTCCTCTACTTTACATTTTTCTGAGTACAGTTCAATAGATCTTTTACAATCATGGACATATTCTCCCTCCCCTACTTCTTCTGCCAGGAATTGTGCTGGGTTAACATTTTTGCGCCTCACTATTTTTATCTCTGGTCGGGAGAGGATTATTTCATAGCATGTTGCTCTTTGTGTAGTCATGGTGCGCTTTTGCTTGTGTAAAATCATAAAAAGAGTGTGCTCCACATAAAGTGTTGTGGAACATCCCATTGTTATTGAGGATGCTTTTTCTACAGAAAAAGCTGCAGCAGCCAAGTGTTGTTCGCACAGAACATGTCCTGTCATTACTGGGTCTAACTGGCTGCTGTAATATGCAATTGGTTTGTGGCCCATGCTTGTCTTTTGTGTCAGCACCGCTTTCATTACCACCCCATCACAGTATGAGAATGTAAAAAACTCCTAATAATTAGGGGTACCCAGGACCGGTGCTGTTGATATCGCCTCTTTTAAGGGCTGTAAGTAAGGGACCTGTGTATGTCTGTAATCAAACACCCATGCCCTGCAATAGTTGCATAGACCGAGGAACTGTTGTAATTCTCGTCCTGTCTGTGGTTGTGCTGTGTTTAGTATTGTCTGTGCCGTCTGTGGGGCTATATGTCTGCTTTTTTGAGATATCATTTGCCCTATGTATAGGACCTCTTCCTGACAATACTGCAATTTTGCCTTCTCTACCTTGTATTCTTTTTCTGCCAAGACAGTCAGAATTTTGGTCGAGTTCTTCCGGCACTCATCTTCTGTTGTACTGAAGATGAGGATGTCATCCACATATTGTAAAATCTTACTCTCTGTCTCTATATTACCTAGGTCCATCTGGATCACTCTGTTGAAAATTGATGGCGACTCGCAGTATCCTTGGGGTAGTCTTGTTGCTTCCATTTTGTATTGCGATACATGAAATTCGTTAAGTCTTGGGTGTAGTGGTATCGAGAAAAATGCGTTTTTTGAGGTCAATCATGGTGAACTGTGTAGACTCTGCTGGAATGCCGCAAAGTATTGTAGCTGGGTTAGCTGCAACGGGATATTCTGCTTCCACAATGTTGTTTAGGGGTCTCAAATCTTATATGAAATGCCTTGAGCCTCCATTTGCCTTGCGGACGGGGTACACAGCAGTGTTGCAAGGTGACCCTGATGGTACCAGAATGCCTCGTTCAATGAGGGCACTTATTGTCTCATAAATGCCCTCATCTGCTTCTTTTGACAGTGGGTATTGTCTAACTCTGGGCAAAATTGCTCCTTTCTTCAGTTTTATTTTTACTCCCCCTATGCTTTTGATGCACCCCACGTCGTAGGGGCTTGTTGTCCATAATTAAACTGGTACGTTTGCTAAGTCCTCCTCGCAGCATGGGGGTGGTGCTGGGAGTGGTGCTTCTAGTGCCATTGCCATTTTCTGGGCTACTTCTCTGTGTGTTAACCATATCCAAACGTATACACTCATTCCCAGCATCATCTCGCTCGTTCCCTTTTCTGGTGAGAAGAGTTCTTCATCAGACACTTGAGTCAATCTACACCCTTCTGCTAGCGCTATTACTGCCCTCCAGGCCTTCCATTCATTGTCTAGGGTGTGCACTACAACCCAATCTTCCAGTGCCACTATCCCTTCAATGTCTACTGACACAAACGTCCTTCTTTCTCATCTGTGGGCGTTTCTAGCCTGAAAAGGTACTCACCTGGTCTTTTCCATACTTTCCCTGCTATTCCTGGTTGCAATGCCATTGCCATGTCTGTCCTGTATTGAAATACTTCCGGGTCTACCGGCTCTCCCCTCTGCACGCTCTTGCCACAATATGCCTCAAGTATTTGCCTTGCTGTGGGCATGTGTATGCCTGCTGTGGAGCACACTATTCCCTTGTCTATGAAGGAGATGGTCATGTTCAGTCTACTAATTATGTCACGTCCTAAAATATTTACGGGTGCATGTTTAGAATATAATAAGGGAAGTGACAAGTCATGATCACCAATATATATGGAAATGTTATCAGTAAATGGAAACACTTCTCGAGCCCCAGAAAATCCTTGAGTGTTCATGGCATCGCCTGACAATGTGTATTTCCCTTCCCGTACGCATGACCTTGTGGCCCCCGTATCAACCAAAAAGGAAAACGTCTTGTCACCTATCGCCACCTTTATGCGAGGTTTCTCCACAGGGTTAGGTGTTACCGATAGTATGGGACACAGTAAGGTGGTCTGTGGGCTGTCCTATTGTGGGTACAGGGATTGTCCATTGCCAGTGTAAGGGTTGTGTCCCATTATAGTCACCCCACCCATTTGTGTTACCGATACTCCCGCCGTCGTGTCCATTGGCTGTTGTATGTCATCCTGTAATTGTGTCAGTTGTTGTACTGTCTCGATGTGTTGTTGTTGTTGCTGCTGTTGCTGTTATTGTGGTTGCAGTGTCCCTTGTACTTGTTGATGTTTGCCTGTGGCTGGGGTATACCTTGCTGTTGCACCGTGGGTGATTGTCCTGCCTGCTGATAATACCCATTCTGACATCCTTGTTAGTTCTGTGGCCCTTGCTCACCCCACCCTTGTTGTGCTGCTCTGTATCTGCATGTGCGGGAGATGTGACCTTGCTAATGTCCAACATTGGGGCGGTTCTCGCGCTTACCATGGAAATCCTCCTCCTCCCTATCCTTGGCCTTGCCATCCGTGTTGTGTGTATCCTCTGAACCCTCCTCCTGGGTAGTGTGCTGGTTGCCAAAATCCCACCCCCTATTTGCCCCTCCTGTTCCTCTGAAGCTATGTTGGTACCTGCCCATACCCATGTATCCCCCTACCCATCTGTGTTTGGTACTGCTGGGCTGTGTTGTATTGTGGCAGCTGCTGTGTCAATTGTTGTTGTAGTTGTGGTTGTGGTTGTTGTTGGAGTTGGGACACTGCTGTCTAAGTTGGCGGTGCAGGGCTTGTTATTAGTGCTCCCTCAAGGGCGTATTTTGACAATTTCATTTGTACTAATTTGGTCTCATCCTCTTTTCTGTCCTCCGCCTTCTGTTTAATCTTTTCCTGCCATAACCTACAATGGTGTTCTATCGTAAGTTGTATTTCTGACCATGCTTTGGCCTCCATTCCCACTAATTTCTTGAGTTGCCTCTGTACAGATTCGGGCAACCCTTGTATCAAGATGTGATAGAAGATAGCCAGTGTTTTGTCTCACGGCTCTCGAGTTTCAAGGTGCCAAAGTTCTTGAATCTCTTGAATGTAACTGACGGGATCTTCATTGTCACACATCTTACGTGACTTAATTGCCCCTACATCTGATGTATCAGGGTATTGTATCCTTAGTGCTTGCCATACCGTGTGCCTACAGTTCTGAAATGGGGATCCGTCATGTGAAGTGTTTTGTGTTGTTACCCCTGGGAATCCTGCCCTCTTCCAGATGTCATCTGCTGCGTCACCCAGTATGGATACTAGCAGCCCCTTCACGTCCCCCACTGCCAGCCTGTGCCCCGCTGTCTGTTTTTCCATTTCATATATCCACTTCCCTGCCCCTCCGCTCAGTGGTGGCAACCTATTGTTAACGTCTGTGTGCTTCCAGAGTATATATTGCGGCCTACTCCCCCACCCTCTCTAATAGTGGCATCTGTGAATATTCAGCCCTTTCCTCTGGTGTCCGTCTATACTGTCGTATCTGTATTGGGCCTTTCTCATCTTCCATATCTGTCCCGATGTCTGTGATGTCTATATTGTATGTGTTGTGTGACGCTTCCCGGTGTGCCCACACCGTTGACATGTGTGTCCCCTGTTATGTGTAACTGCTGCCCCATCTCTTCTGCATCCGGGGAGGTCTCGGAGCCTATTTGTGTAGGGTGTGGGTGTTACCACTGTTGCTGCCGCCTCCTCTGTAGTCGTGTCAGTGTGCTGTCCCCCGTTCTTTTCATCTTGAGTTCTACATTCCCATGACATTCCTTTGCCTGTTCATGTAATGTTCAATTTACTTACCCCTTCCTTTCCTATACCATTACTATCTTCGTATTCATCACTGCAAAATCCATCTGAGAATGTTAGTTTGCGTGGTATTGGTTACCTCACCTTTATGCTTTCGAGATCAATGTTTATAAAGTTTGCCGCATCCACATCTTCTTTTCCTTTCGCGCTCTGTCATATGTACACTGTTTGATGCACTCCAGCCGTTCCCACGCTACTCCCTGTGTGTCCCGTGGGTATCCGTCTAGGCTGGTGCTCTTCTCTTTCTTCCTCACCCGCCATTGTCTTATTTATTTCTTCCATTACTTCTTCGTGTACCTTCTGTAGCGCCTCCTCATCCTCTTCTCTCTGACTCCACGTTCCCTCTGTCAATGCTAACCTTAACTCCTTCAGCCCGCTTTCCTCGTACTTTCATGTGCTTTCTGGCAATATCTTCCGTCTCCAGAATGCCATTTCTCGTTCAGCCTCAACTCTTTCTTTCTCTAGTGTTCTATGCCCCTTTGCTTCTGTACTTACCTTACTCGTACCTCCCATTGCTATCCTCCCCATCACCTCTCTCCGTTCTTTCTCCAGCAACTCCTCCCGTTCCCTCTTTTCGTGCTCCGCACCTTTTTCGCCTTTCTAATGCTGGCTGTGCCTCCCGTTCCCGTTCCTTCTGTTCTAACTAGTTCACTAACACGTTCCTCTTCTCCTTCAGCTCTGCGATCCTCGCTTCCAGCTTTGCCTCCTCCTTCTCCCGTAATTGCTCTTTTTCTGTGTCGTTCATCTGTTTGTCCTTCCATCCTGTCCCCAACTCTAATTCCTTTATTGTTTCTGTTGCCCCTTCTGTTTCTCCCGTGGTGGTTCCTTGTAACTTCAATAGCACTTGCGCCGCTATTCACTCATCTGGGCGTATCCCTGTAAATTTGCTTTTGGCCTGTCTCAGCCCTTCTTCTCCAACATCTGGGCTACCTACCTCTGCCCATGTGGCGTGTGCCTTTGGGGCGTACAGGGGTGGTTTGTACGTGGGGTTTGAGGCCTGCCTACGTTCTGGTTATTCTTCCAATATGATTGTTCAAGGGTTATAAGCATGCAATGAGCGGTCATGTCCCTTGAGTGCTCCTGTCCATCCATAGAGTAAATTACGAGTAGCATCTGCAAGCATATACACGAGCTCTTCTGGCATCTTGTGTTTCTGCGGTGTGATAGAGGGCCTATATGAAAAATAACAAATGTGTAGACAGGTTGTGTGTCACTGGCCTCTAGCTCATAGAACTCTACGTGCATGTTCTTCGTGTGGATTGGTGTGTGAGTGTCCCAATTGTGCCTACTGCACGTGTGCTTCCTGTCTAACACAGCTATGTCGTCATGGAGTCTCTACTGACCTGCAGCATGGCTTGCGGGGACGTCAATCGATTTGGTACATATAGGGCCTCATTACGACCCTGCTGGTCCAGAAAGAACGGTGGTGGTAAAACCGCCGCCACCGTTCTTTACGGACAGCCTGATTAAGAGTCCTGCAGGCGGGAGGTGTCACTCCCGCCAGGTCTGACCTGGCAGGTTTAACACCATCCACCTGCAGGCGGACATGGAAACACCGGCTCTGCCACGAATGGAACCAGTGTTTCCTTTGTCCCCATCCCCATGGAGTCCTATGGGGCTCCATGGGAATGGGGACTTACACAATTACGCCTCTGGAATCCCTGGGTCACCGGGGTTGTAATGCCCCGGTGATTCCAGGAATCACAGAGGTGGAATGGTAATACGGGTCTGGCGGTAACCTGCCAGTTTTTCCGGCTCAGTTACTGCCGGACTCGTAATGAGGCCCCTAGTCGTCTCCAGCAGCTCGGTCTTGGTTGTCGTTGGTTGTGTTGGCTAAGGCTGTTGCCATTGCAGGATTGAGCATGCAGATGGCTGGATGTCTGTGGTGATGTGAGCTTACGTTGGGAGCGGTGGGACCCGGTGCAATCTCGGATAGTCGATAGTTGTTCTGTCGGGAGTGCTTTTTCCGGTTAACGGCCCCATCAGGAGGGAAGGGACACTCAGATTTTCGCTCTTCAGCAGAATTCAACACAGTGAAACTTTAGGGCACACTCAATATCGTTTGACCATATATGCTGTGCCCTTCCACCAAAATACTTACCATACCAATCTATTTTTGATAAGGATGTTATAAAGACCTTAACACCACATAAGCCAGAAGACTGTGCCATCCCATTTTTTTTCAGACACATCGGTACCGTTCAATAGAATGTTTTGTTTGTCCCCTACAGAAAAAAAAGCCCTAAGGAGTTATCTACTGGAAGATTTGGAAAACTGTCTTATTAGAGGGTCTGTCACCCCTGCTGGAGCATCCATCTTTTTTATTCCGAAAAAAGACACAACTGATTTAAGCTCTTGTCTAGAATATGCTGGGCTAAACTCTGTTCCCATCAATGGCAAATATCCACTCCCACTAATTCCAGATATCTTAGACGCTTTTCATGCAGCGTGTATATTCAACAAACTCGATCTGCATGGTGCCTACCATTTGATCAGGATAAAAGGTGACGAGTGGAAAAACGCATTTAGAACTCCCTTTGGGCACTGAGTATTGTGCAATGCCTTTTACATTGGCCAATGCCCCCATCGTCTTTCAGAGGTTCATGGACCACCTATTCTCAGACCTCCTATTCCACTCATTAATCGTCTACCTCTATGACACCTTGGTATATTCCAAAAATCCTAAAGATCATATACATCACATGTCAGAGGTTTTTCAACGTTTGCAACAGAATCTGCTACAGGTCAAACTGGAGAAATGTACTTTTGATGTTCCTGCAGTAAAATACCTTGGATATATTTTGTCTAAAGAAGGAATTTCTACAGACCCTCGAAAAGGTGAAGCCAATAGTGGAATGGAAGAGACCGATCTCTGAAAAAGAAGTACAACGCTTCTTAAGAATAGCGAACTGTTGTCAGAAGTTTATCCCAGCATTTTCATAGAAGGTATTGTCATTGGCCCATATCTTTAAAAAGAACACTCCTCTTGTCTGGGGACCTGAAGCGGAACAAGCTTTCAGTTCTCTGAAGGAAAGTTATACGTCTGACCTTGTGTTACTTTAACCAGACTGTTGCAAAAGTTTCATCATGGAAATAGAAGCCTCCGACAGAGCAGTTGGGACAGTACTCAAGCCGCTGTTTAAGGACAATGAAGAACACCCAATAGCCTATTATTCCAGGACTTTATTGCCTTCGGAGGATCATTATTCAGTCCTAAAGAAAGAGCTTTTGGCTATGAAATTGGCCTGCAAAGAATGGAGGCATTATCTATTGGGTGCACAAGAGACTGAAATTCGGACAGACCATGGATGCCTACTGCTGTTACAATCCTTTGATTGCAGAAACAGTCGTCAGTCTTGATGGGCGTGCTACATTTCTCAATTTGTTTCGTCAGACTTACACCCCTGGATCACAGGATGTGGTCACAGATACCCTCTCTAGAAACTACAATCCTTCATTCAAAGAAGAGCTGGGTCTGGATAGGATGTTTCCTAACACTAAATGTGTTCTAATGGTGACTTCCTTTCTACAAGAAGTTTTTGAGGATGCAAGCAAGACTGATTTGGAAACCTCTATACCAGCCAGCATATGCTTGACTACCAAAGATGGATTATATTTCAAGGAATCTGCCTTGTTCATCGCTATAGACCCACTAAAAAAGGTACTCCTGCACACTTGTCACGATTCTCAGATTGAAGGCCATAGGGGTATATCATCACTCTACATTTGCTGCAAAGACACTTTTGATGGCCAAGATGCGAAGGGATGACTCCTATTGTCAAACTTATGAGACCTTTGCACAAGCCAAAAGCCCCCAAAACAAGCCTGCTGGAAGACTATTGCAGCCGGTCCTGACTTCACGTCCTTGGCAGACTATTGCCACTGATTTTATAATGGATCTACCATTTTCAGAAGGAAAAAACGCAATCATGGTCGCCACTGACGCCTTTTCCAAAATAGCACCCTTCTCTGCAATCCCTGCAATACCTACGGTCTATGAAATGAGTCAGATGTTCTTCAAAGACATTGTCAGACTTCATGGACTACCTACTGCCATTATTTTGAAACGAGGCTCTCACTATACCTCCATGTTTTGGAGTGTGCTTTGTGCAAATTTAGGAATAAACAGATACTCGTCATCTGGTTACCATCCACAATCCAATGGTCTAATAGAATGCAACAGTCAAACCCTAGAACACTACTTAAGATGATTTGTCTCTGAGGCTCAAGCCGATTGGCCCCATTGCTACCCTCTGCAAATTTCTCATACAATAACTCATTGCTCTCTTCCATCAACATGACACCGTTTTACTGTAACTATGGACACCATCCCTCCTGCTTGTCGTCTCTACCTGCTCATATCACTATGGTACCTACAGCTGAGACAGTACTACAACATCTACAAATAGTACAGCTACAGGCCTTACGATCCCTCCGCATGGCTCAAGACCAAACCAAGAAATATGCTTACCCACATAGGAATAAAACCCCAGTTTTTTTAAAAAGGGGTTCAAGTGTGGCTTTTATGTCAATATCTATCTTCCTGTCTCACAAGAGGAAAGTCCTCTCCTAAATATTATGGACCTTCCATGACAGACAAGATAGTGAATCCAGTATCTTTCTGCTTGAAACTCCCTGAATCCATAAAGAGGATACATCCAGTTTTTCATTCATCTTTGTTAAACCCTTATCTGAAGCCATCTGCTTTCACAAAACCAAGGAAGTACCTCCTACTGTGCTATGTGACCAACATCCTGAATATGAGGTGGCTAAAACATGTGATTCTCAGTATTACAGAGGAATATTGAAATATCTTGTTCACTGGAAAGGGTATCTTCCAGTGGACCGTACTTGGGAACCAGCACGTCATGCCCCTCTTCTTGTACGTCTATTCGGCAGAAACCATCCTTGGAAACCCTGTGGTTACGGATCTGGAAAGAGGTATGATGTCAGAACGCGGCTCCACCCATGGTCTGTCTGGGATAGCTGGAGGCACAGCGTCCCACGCATGGCATCCCTCAGGCAAGAATCACAGAGCCGCCAGTTGCCTCAATCCCAAGATTGCCACAGTGTCGATAATGTCATGGCACTCACCAGGAGGAGGTGCCTTTCACTTTTCACAACAAATGCCATTCAGATCGGGTAAACTGCACATGGCAACTTTCCTTGTTGCACCGGTGCTTACATCCCTTTGTTCTTACCTGCCTTTTCTTGCTTCCCTGCTTCACCCTGTTCCTTTATCTCTCTGAGCTACTGGCTTTGACTATCTCTACCTTGGCCTGCGTATTCAGTCAGCCCCTATTGTTGCTGTTCTGTCAGCTTGAACCCTGTGGAGGATCCTGTTCTCCTATAATTTTGGACCGCAAGGTTTTTTCCCTCTGCTTGAGGGTTTTTCCTTGGACCCAGCCTTCCTGGCAGCACTGGTGCTCTGTACAGTCAAAGAGCCCTGGCTGCTAGGGAAGACAGGCCCTATCTGTTCGACACCCGGATATAACACAAATCACAGGTGAGGCCATGTGCATACAGTGTGCCCACTATTGCTTCCTCTAATATTACCTCACCTTCACCTCCTCCAACTCTCAGAGTTCTCTCTGCACCTCCACCAACCCTGTGCTTTAGCTCTTCCCACATTTCTTCCTTTCCTTGCCCTGTCTTCCGCTCATCCACCCCATGTACCTTCTCCTTTATCTTCCCCTCCTCAACCTCGTGAACTTTCAAATCTCTCTACACCTCTTCCTCCTCTTGCACATTCATTTCTCTCCACACCTCCTCTTTCTTCTGCACATTCACTTATTTTTGCACGTTCTCCTCCTCCTGCACCCTTGCCCTTTTCCAGAGCTCATTCTCTGTACCTTTCACTCTCTCCACTTTGCTGCTTCACTGCTCCACTACACCATCCTTCTCATGCTTTTACAGGGGCAAGAACCCTGTGCATAGGCCTAGACCTGCACTTTGAGTTGCATCAGTGACTGGTGATTGCTTTGGGATTGGGGGATCAGTGAAGACTCAAGTATATTCTTTGTGTGTGGTTCTGTCTGTTGAGGGCCGTGGACCAAGCCTTTAATAGGCAGGTGCACCAACTTGGAACCATTACCCGCGCATGCAAACTGTAAGGGCCTGATACGGAGCAGTGGCGGGCCTGGAAATAGTATGTCAGTCTGCTCACGAGATGTGGAGGCCCGTGGTAACAAAGTCTTACTTGAGTAACCTTGCCTTCTTTTTCCTTTCCTGTTATTGTCTGGGGGGAAACTTTCTTCAGCATGTGTAGGGTGAAATTTAAAGGGACAGCAGCAGGAGCAACATCACTGTGGCTATCCCCATCCACGGGATCCACATGTTGTGAAATGGAGATGGCGATACTACTCATACAGCACACTTAACGTGATGTGGAGGCCGGCCCCCAGAGTTGCCCCCCAACACACAAACCCTAAGGACCAGGCAAGGGACGTTGTCACATGTGACTTTTGTGTGGAAAGTGTTGTGAACTCATTTCTAGTTCTCATTGGAGTGGTTCAGTGTAGACTAAGGTGCAATACATAGGTTTTGGTGCAGTCGTATCAGCTCCAGTGTGTAAGAATAGGTGCCGAATGGCATGATTGTTCAATACGTTTGCATGGTGTGCGGCTGCCATTGTTTGCAGCATACTTCTTTTGGGATCATAGGATTTCAGAGTTTTCCGTTTTTCGAATATTTATTTTTGGCACACGTTAATACCTTCTGTTTAAGTAACTACTGCACGCGTACAGAATATCCCGGCACTCGCGGTAATAACGCCATTAAGGCGTCTACACTTTATTGCCACATACGTGCAGGACCTCTGAATGTGTAAATACGGCAACATTCAAAATGGCCGAATGTTATTTTTTTTTACTGAGCTTCTGTTGTTTCTCCTTATATATTGTATTTGCTTTCCCATTAGACCGTGGGTGTAAGCAGGGGTCTTAATGTGGTACACTTGAACCACATGAGATGTTGTGCTGGAACACAGGAGGCTGTTTAGTTACCATTGCCTCCTGTGGTCTTTCTTTCTCCTCACGTGTATCCTCGGTTCAACAATCATCACTAATGAAGCGGCACGGGGCAGGAATTCTAATATATTTCCAGCCAGCCGACTGGATGGTATTCTCTGCTCTTAGTTGCTGTAGAAACTGACGGCCCCCTCGCTCATTTGATTGAAATAAACAGGGCATAGTTCAAGCGCATCAAGTAACTGGAGCCAGTTGTTAATGTTACAGGCCCTCTCAAGGGCCATTAGTGGTGGCTCATCATAGACAGGCACTGCGTAGCCGGTCTCTGGTAACGTTGTGGAAAAGGCCGAGCTGAAAATGGATTCCTACCGCCGTAATGGAATAGCCATTATTCCCGAAAAACTGTCCAGGAGCACCCAAACGGACTCAGCTCATGTCTGACTGACCCTGGCGCAGGACAGGGCTTGCCATGGCTGCGGTTCCTGTATTTTATAGGCACAGGAGAACCAGTGTTGGTAATTGCACTAAGGCTTCAATGTAAAATCATCTTTGATGCCTTGATTCAGGGCAGGCATTCATTCAGGAGCAACAGTAGAGGGGACAAAATGGGCCTCACTCTGAGTTTGCCGGTATCCTGGCAGTACACCCGCCAGGATACCGGCAAATGTTGTTACCATTTCAGGCACTCGGTCCGGCGGCATTACTGCCAGATTCCAAATGCCGGAATGACGGTGTAAATCCCCATTCATGGGGTCCTATAGAACTCCATAGGGGGATTTGCCGCCATTAACAGCACTGGCATTGCCGGTGCCGGTAATGAGGGCTTTTTTTGCCGGTAGGAAACCCAGGTGACCCACCGACCAACCCGTAGTCATCGGGGGTCATTCCGAGCTTGGAGGTAAGGTAAAAACGATGCTGGCATCGCTTACTGCTACGGGCCATTCCGACTTGTCAGACCGCTATTTACGGCACCGTGAACTACGATGCTGTAAATACCGGTCTTGGGTCGCGCGTGCGCCCCACCATGCCGTAATTAGCGACATGGCGTAAACTGGAGCTGATCACAAGTATGGAGCACACGCAATTAACGGCCTCATCAAGGCCGTAAAGTATCTTACCGGCATGGAGTACACACAGGCATCTCAGAGAAGGAGTAAAGAACCCTGAGCAGTGGTCCACAGAGCCACAGGTGCACACAATCAGCACAGGTGGAGGCAATGGAGTGTGCCACAGCAGAAAAGGATCACACCCACACACCACACCCCCTCCCACGCCAAGAAAATAGTGGTAGCAGCACAAGAGGCAGGAGGACCTGCCAGCAAGGTCAAAACCACTAGAACTACACCAGGAGACACAGGGGGAGACAGAGAGGGAGACAGGCCCAGCATGCAGCACCAGTGCAGCCTCCGCCACCACCCCAGCAGCCCCCATTCCCACCCAGCAGGTCCTGTCCCTCATGGAAACCCCTGAGCAGACCCCCCCCACTCGCTAGAATGTGACAGCCTCACCACCATAATTTGGTGGCGAAATTACCAGATAAGTGAGCAGCATACAAATACACACCACTCTCCCGGCACAATTGAAGGTGGTGCCTGTGCCCCACACCCATGCTATAGGCACCTATCAGCACACAGTTGGGCCCATGCATGGCATGTCACAACCGTCCAGTACACGGACGCAGAACGAAGTGCTGGAGCACCTCCTTAGGCACACAAGGGGCTAAAAATCCCTAACAAGGACAACCCAGGAGATATACGACACAAAAGTTGCCCCCCATGCATTGGCAGGCATGCCAAATGATATGGGTGCCCCTGACAGCACCCATGTGGATTAGGTTGACGTGCTTGGCATGCATGTGGCGGATCACAACCGCAACCAATACCATTCCCCGAACGTGCAGACGGAAAGCAAGGCAAGATAGAACATCACACAGGGGTGGTCCCGACATCTCGGAACAACTCATGACTCAATTGGCCAGCTGACCTCCACGCTACCGTGCCGCATGGGCCGACATGCAGGATGACGTTCATGGCTGCTAGGTGAGTCGTCTGACTGTGCCATGCCAGTGCATTTGTGGCATTAGGTGGGTGCCTGCATAAACAAACTTGGTCAACACGATGAAGCCACTGCACAAAGTGCACCCCACCAAACACTGTGCCACAGAACCAGTGTAACGGCACATTAGTACAGATCAGGGGTGGGCTGGCCTATAGGGAACTCTGGAGATTTCCCGGTGGGCCTCTACACCCTGGGCCTATTTTGTGTGGTATTTCCAAATTTTCTCATAGGAAAAGCATTGAGCTTGCTGAAAATGTGTACTATGGGGCCACTTTGAACTTTATTTCCAGGGCCTCTTTTGGTCCCCAGTCCACCCCTGGTACAGATACCCAGATCGATGGTGTAAGCCACACCACAATCACAACATTAACAAAATCTGACAAGGCCAAATCCCACAGCACATGCACCACTCATTTGCGGAACCCACTACCATAAGGCCATATAAGAAGATGCACTGCATATGCAGAATATGCCTGCCTCAAGCATTTCACCACACCGGAGAGTCATCCCTGGGAGTGGATTGAACTGAGGGCAGCAGGGATACCACACCACATCACCAGTGGTCGAAGTGAGCGGGAGCGGTGCTCCTCTACTTCTTTTAATTTAGTTTTACTGCTCCTATACTTTTATTTTAAAAAGAAACCGTTCCGGAATGGTTTCATTTTAAAAGAAAAGCTGTAGGAAAAAGTTGAAGCTTGCACTTCAGTGCACTGCACTGAACATTCCCTTAAACAGCAGGTGCATGTGTTTGGGAGTTTGTATTGTGTTTGGGAGGGGCATGGCAATAGGGTTTGTGGGAGTGGGTGCAGGCCAGCAGGGAACATAGTTCCACTACTTCTTTTCATACACTTCGACCACTGCACATCACCGTTTCGGCACACCTATAGGAGTGGTGGAAATCACCATAGTATAGATCAGAGCAGTATGATGAATATGAGCCACTGACTAGAGCCAACACACCCAACAACGGATTCACACAGTACACAGCACTTCATGTATCTACCATCTAGACTGCTGCATGAATCTATGAAGTGACTACCACGAGATGTGCGTGACAATGTTCATGGACCATCTCGTAGACGCTGCCCCCTGCAGCATTCCATTGCTCTGGACACATATTGGGGCCATGAATGGGCTAAATGCATCCATCGACATGTGCGTATGGGCATCAATGACCTGCTGCCATGTCATAGTAGTGCAGTTCTCCGACATGACAGTCCAGAGACTTACCTAAATTGGCTGCACTTGCAGGTGTTGGTGGCTGTCCCTTGACACCATGGTACCGGACCCCTCTCAGAAACCCACAGACCAGGCCCAGGGAGCCCTATAAGAATGGCCATACCCGTGCATGCATGGAGATAAAGCAGCCACCTGGCTTGTATAAGGCACATATGAGTTGCCGAAGCTGGACTGGTGGGGGACCCATCTACTTCAATGTGGTGTCCAAGACCCCCATGTCATGTGTACAGCTGAACAAATTGTGCATCCCTTGGAATGTGGCTCTGTCCCCTGACATGGGACTGCTAGCACCAGATGACATTGAGTGAAGGAGGAGGAGGAAGGGGCAAGACATCATCATGGAGTCGGTGCATGGGAGGGACATGTTGTGTGGCTAACACCGTTTGGACATAACAACCAAAACACAAGACAGCAAAGGCCGGCATCATATGGGCACACAGGGCCCTGGGTGTGTGCATACTTGTAGACCATGCACTGTCAGACGTCATGATACACATGCTGAATGATGAATGTCCACACAGGTTAAACTTTGCAACTCCAAGGGTGTATTTGATTTTTAAATGGATGAGTGTAAACATTCCCTCCACCCACCCACCCCCCTCCCCCCAACTCCACAACAAACCCTCACCCCCCTACCTCCTCCCCCCAACTCCACAACAAACCCTCACCCCCCTTCCTCCTCCCCCAACTCCACAACAAACCCTCACCCCCCTGCCCCCTCCCCCCAACTCCACAACAGTACTCCAATGAAGTACATTAAGGCCACATGTGGCAGCAATGATGATTATTCCATGCTCCCGGGGGCCGAGGGAGGCATGTCACGGCACTGCACAGAACGCAGAATGCCTCGCGGAGGACTTGCCGGTGTGTCACGACTGGATGTGGCCGTGTCCTCCTGCTGATGCTGCGGATTTTAATGTGCAGCCTCAAGGGCATCAGCTATGCGTCCTAGGGCGTCACACAACCTGGTAGTGCTCTCAGTGACTGTCTGACGCATTTCACGGAGTTCATTTAGCCATTCCACCCTGGCCTGGCGGTTGTCCTCCATGAACTCAGTGATGAGGTCAGTGAGCTGAGTTGCACGACGTGTGCCAAATGATGGGAATTCATCACTGAGATGACTTGGCCCTACGCGCTCTGGCATGGACTCAACTGGTGAACTTGGCCCACGATCATCATATCCCTGTGTGTCTGTTGGAGCACTACGGCCAGGTGTTGCAGGATCCCCAGAGACACTGCATGATGCCAGGGGGACATTGCTGGGCTCCAGGGTGTGGACTGTGGGATGGAACTCCTCCTCGCACGCCCCACAGATGGATGAAGGGCTGTCCACAATCTCCTCGGGGCCCGTAGCTGCCACCTCCCCAGCAATGCTGGACTTTGCCGACGTTGGGGTGGCCATTGTGGCAGGCGCTGATGCAGGGAGGGATTGGGGTGGTGCAGCCTCCACTGACCTTTCTTGAGCCAGGGTGGGTGTTTTATTCAGTGCTGGAATGCGCCGGACCCTGCCACTGCCCATGGAGGTGTTTGGATGGCTCGTCTGGGCCTCACCGCTGTCATGATCAGTGCCTGTGGGGGTAGAAGAGAGGGCCAACATGAGTGATTGTGTGATGCCCTAATAGCAATCATGGCTGCATTCACATTTCAGTCATTTGGGGTTTGTGGCCTGTTGGGTGTAGCAACAGCAGTGGTACATGTGCATGAGTATGATATGTATGCAGGTTTCGGAGTGACTCATCCCGCCCTGGTAATGTTCAGTCTGGCTCACACACTGCCGAACCTGCAGCACAGTTTGCATGATGGTATGTGCAAATCAGAGCACTACGATTGATGTGCATTATGTACTTGCACTTGGCCCTTGAATGCGTGGCAGTTGGCTCAGCATTATTTGGATTGGGGGGAGGCAGCATGAGATGGTGCCTTTGACCGGCCTTGGGGGACTATACATCATGTAAATGCCTTTGGCAGTGTTGACTTTGGACAATCACCTCCATCGGCAGACGATGTAGCCCTGCACTCCATATCGCCGACGCCCTCTATTGATTCCGTCCCGATCAGTGAAGCACATGTCTCCTCCCATGGCTCCAGTCTCAATGGGGAACTTGGGCCCGCTCCAGTCTGCATTGCCTTACTCCGGTTGGTGGAGAGGAGGCTCCGCACCCGCACCCGCAGATCATCCCACCGCTTGCGGCAGTCCCTAGTGGTGTGGGGGATGGTGCCTACTGCACTCACCCTTTGGGCGGTTTGTGCCCAGATGTTTTTTCTACGTATGATTGACTCTCGCCGCATGTTTGTGCTGAAAACAACATCAGCGTGCTCTGCAAGGTGGTCTACCATTGCCTGCAGCTCTTCCGGGCAGAATCTCCTCTTGCAGAGCCGGTCCTCTGACTTCTTTGGGGCTTTCGGCATTGGTCCGGGGTGTGTGGTCCTTTCAGGTACTTCGGATTTCTCCCAAGGGTGCTGCCTGAAGAGGATGGCAATGGATTGTGTTTTTAAAGATGGCCGCCGCGCTCCTTCCCGTTCCTGTGCGATGACGAAATTTACGGTTCCGTTGTTTTGCGGTGACCGTAATTTACGGGATCCGTAAATTACGGTCACCGTTATTTACAGACGCTGCTGCTTCCAAGGCGGTGTTGTTATGTACGTGTCGCAGCATGCCGGTGGGGGGTTTTGCGGGTCATTTAACGGCATGCCGCTAGGTACTTTTCCGGCATGGTGAAAAGCGCGGGTCCACGAGGTCGGAATGGGCCGCAATTAGTGGTCTGACACCAGGCCGGTGTCGTACTTTCCGCCATGCCGGAAAGTACCTGTACTTACCTCCTAGCTCGGAATGAGGGCCATACTCCGGTAAAGTGCCGGTATCCACAAATACCAGCACTTTTTTACCGGACCGCCTGACTTGGAGTGAGGCCCATTACTGTCACTCCAGCATCATTGCCCAAAGGTGAGAAGTCATGTTCTCGTTCACTGAAATGCACGTTTTCCCCAAAATGCGTAGTTAACAGAGCAAATAAATATTCAATGACTGGTAAGAGGGGACGGTTAGTGCAGGATGAGGACTGTCGGTATAGCCTGCTCATTCTTCTGTTCCTTTATCCCCTGGGATTGTGGATAAGAGAAAAGATGTGGACTTGAAGTGTTACTCAGGGGCAGCAGCTCAGCTTCTGTACAGAGAGGGCTGCCAGCCTATCTTTCCAGGTCCGAGGCTCTTCTATGCGGTTCTAGCCTCGCTTTAGGAGATTGCCTGGCATAATCCCACCTTTACAGCTGGCGGCGTACAATACCTGAGACGGATTTTCCCTGGAATGGGTTTCTCCGCTTTTTGGAATATTTGGGGGAAAGCGGGGGAAGGATGATACCTGCTTTTATTTGTCCTTTGAGGTTTTTAAAGGGAATTTGAAGAAAGACAGATGTTGTGTGGGGAAAAAAGAGGTATACTTAAAAAGTTGGGCCACAAAGACATATAACTTTAAAAAGGGCACAACAAAGCAGGGAACTTTTTAGGTGCTACAAATAGTGTGAAAACATGCAAACTGAATGTGCTTTAGGGGCCTTTTCCACTGTTATTAAGTCTGGCTACTATGAGCATTTCTTGCTGCCACAGTTTATGAAGACGCATGTTAGAGAGGGTCTGTGGTGTCAGTCCACTGCCCCATCATGCAGAGCCAGTACATACTGCTGAAAGGTCTGTTCCATGAGTACCCATTTTGTAGGGGCAAGTTTACAGTTTAAGTTAATAAATTTGTTAAAGTTGCTTTTAAGGGCTTGATTAGTTTTCATGCTGCTTGGTACATTGATGTTTTCTTCACTTTTATTGTGAATCACCATCTCAAAGCACTCTGTCAAGTGACCATAAGGGCTTACACATGATTTACATATGTGGTAATTACTTTTAACGGGCGTTTACACACTCTGCGTGGCCCAGGACATGCCCATGCTGGTTCCATTGGCCTCTATGTTATTACTTGTGTGTAATCTGTGCGTTGTCAGTGGTATTGCACCCGCTTTCTCCATTTTTTTTTCTTTCCCTATTCTGAAAAACCGTTCTACTGATAGGCAAAAGATGCCCTCAGAAGAATTCAATCGATGCCCTCAAAAGAATTCAATCGCATTAAGGACATAGATCGCCAGTTGGAACACTGGTGGCCATAGACACTACACACAGACCGGGGGAGGGGAGGATTAAATGCATCTACTAACCAGTTACAATGTTACTCCCTCCAAGAAACCTGGCTTGACTCACCCTTTACGTGGATGGGTGCCATCTATACCAAGTCATGGCCAAAAAGGGGCTTAGGAGTAGACCAAATGGGGGGCTAATTACCGGTGTGAGTCAGAAAATCGCTTGCGTAATGTGGCGTTGCCTTACACCGATGAGATGGTTCAAGCTGTTGAACTGTGGCCCGACTCGAAGTCAGAGGATGGGAAGGCACTGATAATAAATATCTATAACCCACTTGAAAAGCTTTCTATGGAAGGAATCCGTTCCCAACTCCAAGACATTTTTGCAGCACAGGGAGGACCCCAACATAACCAACTACTACTGTTAGGTGTCAATCTGAATGCCAGATGTTGCAACAAGATTGAGTGTGCCTCTTATCGAAACATAACCAAAAAATATGAAATGGCTCAGAATCCCAGTAACTGCAAGGGATTAAAATGGGTAAACTTCTTGGGAAACTGGGACTTAACTCAGTTGAATGGTATAACTAGGGGGATAACCAGGGCAATATACATGGAGTGCAAACAATTGCAAAGCCACCTTGAATAATTTCTTGGGACAATGGGGGAACAATGCATGTCTTATGGCAGCATTGGAACTTAAGGTGATGCCTATAGCGACCACAATTGTTGGCCAGCAAGGAAGATATAGAAACACTAATATTGAATCTTAAGAACTCAAGGGCTCCCCGGCCAAATGGGCTCACCAATGTTGACCTAAAACAAGATCCTAGTAGGTGGGCCACGATTTTAAAAATCCTTTTTGACAGAGTGCACTTTACCCAGGAAATTCTGGTCTTGTGGCAGCAGTCTGTACTTCTACCGGTCTACAAAAAAGAGGATAGGCTTATGCCGGAAAATTATAGACTGTTGTCACTCTTGGACTCCACAGAGAAACTCTTCTCCACCCTTGAGTTAAAGGCTCTGCAGTCATGGGTGGATGACAAGCAGTTGCTTGAATTTACACAGACAGGGATTCGCCCGGGTAGTTCTATCACCCATAAACTGAGGGTAATGGACACATTGTTTCAAAGAGACTCAGCAAGGGGTGGGTCTACTCTGTACACCATATTTGTTGATTTTCGGGCTGCCTTCGATAGTTTGAATCGGGAAAAGTTACGGGCCAAAATGGAAGGCTGGGGCTGCCCCAAGTGGCTGATGTGTTTACTGCAGGGCCTGCACCACAGCACAGGCAGACCTGTGAAATTGGCTGATGCAGGCTCTATGACTGCTAGTTTTCGAATTTTCAGAGGGTCAGAGGGGTGAAGAAGGGATGTACATTGGCCCCACTGCTCTATAATATATACCTGGCGGACCTAACCCCTGTTTCTCCTCTGTCATCGGCTGTTGCCCCAGAATCAGAGGACAGCCATTACCATGCATGCTTTACGCCGACGACCTGGTAATGTTCAACCATACCTTTAGTGGCGCCAGGGGAATATTTGACACACTGGTCCCATATGCAGCCTACAATGACCTAACTATTAGCATGGAGAAAACAAAGATAATGTTGATAGCAGCCAAGAGGGTCAACCCCCTGCCCAACCACCACCTTTACCACCAGCCTGGGGCGCTTAGGATATGTTGTGAAATACCCTTACCTGGGACTTGAAACAGAACCCACCCACCCGACAGGGTCTGTCGAATATGTAAAATCCCAGGGAATAATGAAATCGCTAAGCATCTATTTTCTGAGTGTAAACAACTGGGCCCAGTCTATATGACCACTCTTGGCAAATACGTCCTTAACCTCGATGCTATAAAAAACAAGGCCTTCTGGAACTACTGCCTTAACACTCAGAGACATCATTTGGGGGTCGCCAGGGGTCAGAAATGCGACCCCTGGGGGCTCGCTTGCTACCCCTTAAAAAAACAAAAAATAAATATTTGTATTTTAGTTTTTTTTAAATGGAAGCTCCTGGGCTGTGGGCAGCGCCATGCGGCTCTTTGTTTCTGGAGTGGCTGGCTTTCTTGTTCAGGCCTCTTAAATAAAAGAACAGGGGGTTCCACAAGTGTAAAACTTTCAGCAGTGAACAAATAAGAAAGGTTATGAATAACAAATAGACTTTCAGGAATTCTATAATTTACCAGTTTATTTGTACCCACTACAGAGTGTAATTTGCTCTCTGACTTCTTTGAGAACATTCAGAAACTTAATTGCTCATTTTACTGTAGCCGGTGAGATGGCTATAGCTGCTAGGATAGCTCAGTGGGTTGAGCGTTCGCTGCTGTGATGTTTGTGTGATTTGCAGGTTCGAATCCCGGCAAGGTTAACTCAGCCTTTCATCTTTCTGGGGTCTATAAATGAGTACCAACAGATGCTGGGTGATATTGTATGTATATTTGTTCTATATAAAGCGCTTAAGTGTAACTAGTACACGTGTCCTTCTCATAAAACAAGGAAGGTAGGTTAGAGGAGGACCCTTCTTTCAGTTTTTTGGCAGGGTAAACGTAGGCGAACAAGTGAGATGGAGGGAAGCTGCAGTTAAGCAGGCTATATTGCAGGCCATATCGCACTTGGTGTGTTTATCGTGTGTTTCGAATCAGGAATTGCTGAACAGCTTTCTACAATCAAGTACTTTTGCCTGAACACTCCGCTCCTCAGGAATCATGTAATCTGCCTGGCAGTAGTCGGCTCGGTATCCCTGATTGGATAAAATCTAATTTCCTGCACGAAACACGACGGAACGAGTGAGATGGAGTGAAGCTGCAGTTAAGCAGTTTAGCTGTTGTGCAGTCCTGCATACCATGCGGGTGAGTGTCATTGGAGACATTTCGTTTGGACAAATATCCTCTTGTCTCTTAACTGAACTTTAACACCAATATTGACTATAACACATCCCGAGATTCCTATTTACATTTATTCGGTGGTGCGAGCGCGAACTCGTATAATGGTTTTACACACGTCAATTGATGGCTTATGTACGCCTGCGAAGTGGGAAAAAAAGAGATGGCTGAATCTCAATTTTTCAACATGACCCCACTCACTGATCAAGAGATGCTTTATGCTATTAATCTCCCACTACCAGGGGAGTTGCTAGGTCTGGAAAAGACCCGGGGCTACGCTGATGTTGGAACTGTTGGGACTGGGGGCTAGCTAGTCTTTTGGCTGTAGCTCCTGAGATTCTATCCCGGGCTACAACCAAAAGATCAGGGGCTATAGCCCCCTTGGCCCCCCTAGCAACGCCCCTGCCCACTACCTTTGTCCCCGGTCATTGGACCTCTGGACTCACGCCAAGACTTGCCATGCTAGGGGTCTCGAGGGGAGCTCCCCCTCCCTCTGTGACCGTGCCAGAGGTCACTTTTCAGTTTCCACCGTTGGTGCGTCTGGTCCTCCAGGAGAAGGTGTTGGGCCACCACAAGTGAATCCCCTGCCACAAAATGTGCCATCTTGTTCATATGCCTCTTCTTGTATCCCTATGTGAGAGAATCGTACGGAGGCTGCCCAAATCTCCCCTGTGATCTTTTCAGCAGTTACCTAACTCCTCTTTTATCTTGGACTCTCCTCCCGACCTCTCTACAGTACCTCCCTTTACCTCAGTCTCATCTCCCTCGTCCCTTTCATCCATTCTGACACAATTGCCTCCTTGTCGCCTGTCTGCTATGATTTGACAAGTGGATAACAACTTACACTCCGGACCAACTGGCGTTCTAGCAGAAATGAATCAAGTGTTGTGTGCATTGGTTTCCATATGAAGGGATTATGGTTGAGGTTAAAACTCATTTCGTTTTATTGGAGCCACTTCTTTTTAAATCTCAGAACCGTAAGACTAACAGTATTTTAAAAGATGTTTTATATAATCATCAACACACTGGAGCATCTGGGAAAATCGCAGTGTGCCCACCTAATAACATCTGAGCATGGCAAGGACTAGGAAGCCGGTGAAGTGGCATAGCGAGTAGAGCGCTCGCTTTGACACCCGTGCAGAGCCTGCTAACTCAGCCTTTCATCCTTCCGAGGTTGATAAATGAGCACCACACACCGTGGGTAATAATAAGCAGCGCTCAGATACCTGAGGGTTTGTAGCGCTATATAAATGCTAAATTATTATTATTAGGAAAGACTGGCCCCTACAGAGGAACCATCTGAAGACGGCTTGCCAACTTCAGCTCAAAGGTTATGCATTGTGCCCCCTCCTGTATTTACTTTAAACCCCTCTGTCATAATTAATGCGAAAGTCGATCCCGTAATTGTTCTGTTTCCTCAAACCTTCCTGACTTATATATTATCACTACATCTGCATGTCTTGGAAGTGGTGAGTCCGTGGCGACCACCACCTTGGGGCACCCCCCTGTGATTCCATCTAACACACAATATATACGCAGCAAGCTTTCCCGAGATAAGATATCTAAGAACTTACCGCGTCATCATTTACAAATTCATGCCACACGGAAATGTATAAATTGCCTTTGAAACAGGCCCCTTATTAAAGCAGCATTGGTTAGAGACGCAGGGTGAGCACACAAAGTCACTGGGCAAACTGCAATCAGTGAGCAAACTATAATGGAAGAGCATGGCTGCATTATTGTAAATGCCTCAGCCTCTACCCATGAGCCATCATCAGCTCCAATATCAAATCATATAGTAAGAACATCCCACAAGCCTTTAAATTCAAATGTTCACATCCGTATAGATCTCCGAACATCCTGTCTGAACCCAACGACCAGTTTAACGATCCAATATTTTCTTCAAATAATGAGACTTTTCGAGTTCCATTTCCAACAACTATTCAATCAGTGAGCTCCCCTTAAGCACTATTAAATATGAATGCACCATCCTGGGCAATGGGCCAACCCCCTTAAACCAGACAAAACCATTAAGTCTTCCTACCGCTGTTCAACCTATAGTCCAAAGGAATTCCTTTTTGTCTATTGATTCTGGCGAGGGTTCAGCTCTTGATTTTTCAAAGCTGTTTCCTCCCTCACAGAACGGGAATTTACAGGATAAAACCTGATTTATCCATGACAGCTTAAGACTAAATGAAGAACATTTGCGGCAGGAATCTTCCAACCAGCTCTATAGTGACTTGAAGGGGTCCAAGGGTTGGACTGAACACAATAAAATTCAGCAATCTCGTGCACCATTGGGCCCTGATCATGTTCACAACAAAGCACCTTTTGTTGCTTTTAATGGGACAAAAGGTACAAATTGTGATCCGACCTTTAAAGTCCAACTAGAAAGTACTTTGCCGGACAGCAAGCATGTTGTCCTAAATCGCTCCAATATTCAGAGTCTCTTTCACGCTATCCCCAATCTTGTGTCTATTTCCTCGCAAGACATTAACAGAATAAACTTTGTCAACCACTATAGAACGGAATGGGTCGATATTCATTTTCAATCAAAACTAATCCAAGATATTGTAATGAGTGAATTGACCAGCATTCACACCTATGGATTTGATGTAACGCCCTATATGGATAGGGGTTATTCTAACACGGTGGTGAATGTGGAAAATGCATCTCCTACAAATGAAATTCAATTTTCGGTTAATCAAGGTCTGGGTTCAGACAGGAGGATACCATCTTTAAGGGGTAATCCGAATACTATCTCCCAGGTTGAAGACTGGTCTTGGTTTACTAGAGCATTATGTGGAAGACAAGTCGATAATCAGCACCACTCAGCCTAACATTGATTTGTTTCAGCTCTCAGTTTTTTCTTGGACTACCCAAGGTCACACCCATTTGAAGTCAGGTCCTAAAGTGAGTTTAATTCTAAGATCAAACTCAATTATTTTACTTCAGGAGTCCTGGCTCACTGCACTGTTTGGTTGTTATGTCTCTAATTTTCAATCTGCTAAAAAAGGGACCCAGGAATGTCCATCTGGGGGCCTCCTAACCATGGTCTGGGCCTGCAATCTTATTTATATTGTTGCAAGTACTGAGCCTTACTTTGATATCCTAGGTACTCATGTTCGGCTTAATCTGAACCAAATTCTAGATATTCTAGTTATACATGTGTACTGGCTATTTGTATGCATCCAATACAAATGCCAATAAAATACGTTAAAAATAAAAATAAATTTGTACTGGCACTTAGGCATCAGCAATATTAACACATGATTGATCATATAGTAGAATGTATAACCATCTGGTCTGAAAAATGGGTAAAGCGTTACATTCTCCTCTCTGGTGACCTAAACTCTTCCTCCGCCACTCTCGATCTTGAGCGTGTGATACCATCTAAAATGATGGGTAGAGAGTATTGCGGTTCCATCTGGTTGAAACAATTGAGTGGGCTGGGCCTCCTAATGTTAAATGGCTCTGTTAGTGGTGACATTCCGAGTAAGTCAACATTGTCTAATGGTGTAGCCCACTCTACTCTAGATTATATTTTTGTTAGCGGTGATCTTTTTGAAAAATGCACCTCTTTCCAGTTTGCTCGTAAGAACGCAGTTATCACTGTATGGTGACAGCTGAATTTGAACTGGGGAATAAGGGGTATGTGGCTCCTGGAAAGGCCTGTGCCGATCTTACCATAAATACAACTGGTAATTGAGTTAGGTGGAACCCCTCATCAGTCCAGCTGGTAAATAGGTAATTCGATTCCTACTTAAGGTTGACTTCCTCCCAAAGGCAGTTTGATGTTTTTTCGGTAGACAATATTGGTCATTTTATTAATGATGTTATTGTTTCCAACTTTAGTATTGGTAAGAACAGCATAGTCTGTCAACATTTAACGCACCTGCATCGTTTTGACCAAGAGGTTGCCAGGAGGAAAAGAGAAAGACATTTATTGATTAAGCTAATTATTAAATCTAATTTGTTGTCCATTAGCTCAAAATACCTACAATTTAAGAAAGTGAAGCAAGATTTCTGCAACTGGAGAAAGGGGATTTGTGCATTGAGAAGCTAACATGATGCAGAATGCATGCTAGAATCCTTGTGTAATTGCAACTCACAGAGTTTCTGGAACCATATAAATGATCTTGAGAGTCCTCAGAGTTTGAGTCTGATTAATCGTATTGCAGAGCTTTTGTGGGCTTCTCATTTTTCCTCCCTCTTTGCCCCTCCTGTAATAGCAGTACAACTAATCTTAAATTGACTGCAACCAATATGGGATGGAGAACCTTAATTAAACAGGAACTGATTCTAGAAACTATAAGCAAGATCAGTACCTCTCGGGCCCCTGGGCCAAACATTTGTCAAATGTGCTGTTTAAGGGGTGTCCTGAGCCATGGGATACTATTCTAACCACATTATTTGAAGACTTTCTGTCCTCATTTAGCTTCCCTAAATCATGGTCTAGTGCGCATATCCTTACCAAATATATAAAAAAAATGGCTATGATTTGACCGATGTAACTATCGTCTGATGGCGATATTGGACACAGATAGTAAGGTGTTGGCCACCATCCTATTGGAACATCTTGAGGGTTGGCAGAAAAGTGTGGAACGGATCAAGAAATGGCAAACCAGCTTTCAAAAGCATCTTGGAACAACCCTCAATGGCTTCACCCTGAAATGTTTTATGAGCCAGGCTGGATACCGAAAGTACCACATATATCTGTGAACAATTGACCTATCGTCTGCTTTTGATGCAGTCGATTGGGAAGGTTTGTGGGCCAAACTCGTTAAATGAGGAATCACAGAGGGGTTGTTAAGACTAATCAAATATTCGAGTTAGACTTGATCATAAAGGGACTTTATCCCAGGAAATATTTACTTACAGAGGTGTTAGGCAGGTTTGTTTTGGCACCCTGCTTTTTCAATCTTTATATGTCTGAAATAGATGCATTTTTATCACCTGCTGTATTTGCTTCCCCAAAAATCGGCATCTTAAAAACAATGTGGTTGGCCTACGCTGATGATTTTTTGATCTTTGACTGTTAATTGGTCTTCAATGTTTGATTAACGCCTTTCTTGACTTTGTGAAAAGCCATTCCCTTCAACTTAACCCCCAAAAGACCAAGGTTATGAGATGTACAAAATGTAGGAATGTGCCAAAATGTATGCTGAAAGTGGGATCTACTTTACTTGAACAGGTAGAGAGCTTTGTTTATTTAGGTTTTTCATTCTTTGTCAAACAGACCAAATGTCTTCTTAAAAATTGGTTTTATGTATGCACGACAGCACTTTCAAATCAGATGAGAAGGCTCGATATTAAATATGGTAAAAATTCTTTGTTCCCAATTTTTAGATTTGACCAAAGTAAGATAATACCTAAGCTCTTGTATGGAATAGAAATCCTTCCATTCCGGATTCTCGACTTTTTAACCGCCTTGAAACACGTGTGTATAGGCGCATTTTAAATAACCTATCAATCAATCAATCACTATAGAAGCCAAAATTTGGAGAAAGGCCCTAAAACTTCCCAGCTGTGTTCCACTCATAGTGATTTGCTATGAACTGGGTGTTCAATCATTAAAGTGTAGAGCTTGTTGGAAATTTCTATCTTTATTTTACAAAATGTTATGCCCAACAAAGGTGTCATTTTTTCAAGATTTTAATATGATACAGGAGCGGAAGGATGAACGATTCATCAGTGAGTTTTGTAACTTTTGTATTAGTATATTAGAAGAACTTGGTCTCTGAAAGACAGATTTGATCCCCAATCCGTTACGTGTGAAGCAACTTCTTGATAAGGATGATTGGGTTGAAACTATCACCAGTATGCACTCCTACAAATCCTTGAGTCATCTGTGTGGGGAACACAAGAATGTGGGGGTAATCGCTCTGTATCTTGCAATTTATCGTGACAGGAGTATTAGACAATGTTTTATGCATTTTAGACTAAACCTTCTCTCTACTCGGGTTCTCTTGGTTAAATATGGCCTGATGCTGTCAGACTTTGTGACAGGTCGTTTTTGCAAAGTGGAGACCCAGCCTGAAACCCTCAAACATTTGTTGATTACCTATAGTGTGTTGGATGGGAAATGGTATTTTTACCTTAAGAAGTTTTCTAATGTCTTTGACTTGGGTGACAATTAATTAGTGTTGTGCTGTTGCTTCACAGGATAGACCATGTCAATGGTTCTTGCCGTGTCTGCTTTTTTTTTATTCATTGCTATTGCAACAATCTGTTTAGAAGAAGTGATAAAATGAACTTATCTGTTCGGTTTTAACTAAGGTTCAATATGCTGTTATTGCTGATAGGTGTTATTTGGAAATAGTAATGTTCTTTAATGCTTTATTCTCATGAGAATTTTTGTTTTATGAATTTTAATCATCTATGCAGAATTTGCTATAAAAAGTATGTTTTTAATTGTGATTGGTAATGCATTGTCTTTTCATAATTGTTAAAGGTCATTTTATAACCATATGACAATCAAAATACAAAATTGGTGTTACTGAAATCTCAAAGGTCCCTGAAATGAGACTGGTGTGGCCACATTGAGTAGAAGAAATGTTACACATGGATAGCATTATGGTAGACTGCTCTGTTGCTTTCTGCTAGTATCCTGAGGTATGTGGGTATGAGAAAGGCCAACTAATGATAATGCATGCATCACGCAAGATTATTATACATTGTACCTTGGTTAAGTGTACCGCTTCCATTCACATATATGTGATTTCCCTCTGGTGAATCGGTGGTAGGAAACAACAGGACACCATGCATAATGTTGGGGGAAGACATAGGGGAGGTCAATCTTATAATAACAATCAGGCCAAGAAACCTATCAGTTTCGAGATACTACATTTCCACAATCTCTATTGATTAGCTAAGTCAGGCGCGGGACGTCTTGGGAGTAAGGTAAGTGTTTGTTTTGGTGTGTGCATGTAAATGTATGTGAGGGAGAGGTGGATTAATGCTTGTGATTTACTAAAACGTCCACAAGCACTGGCGAGGGTGAGGGTCTGGGCCCAAAATGCGATATTTTGGCATTTTGGAGGTGACACCAAAACGACCAAAATAAATCAATCTTTTTTGTTGTTTAGGCCTTCCAAATGCAGAAATATCAGATAGAGCCAGAATGACAAGTGGCAAAAAGGAGCCCAACTGCACACTACCTTCCTTCTCTACCCTCAGCCACTCTAAAAACGACCTCAATTTCAATCCAGCTTGCATTCCACATTCACCTTCTACATTTCACCATGCTCACATACTCATGTCACACATCTCCATTTTATTTGCTCAATAGTTACACAGACTTTGAATGCAGCAACTTCATCCTTTCTGTCCCATTGTCTTTTCAGTTGGGGTGAAATGGCTGGCTTCGGCTAGCTTTGGCTCCAACCCACAAGTTCATAATCCTGATGGTTTGACGTATGTCTGCGGTGTGACTAAGTGCCCTGCCTGTGCTTTGAGGTAGAGTGTGGGTGGCCCCATGACTGGGTGCCTCCACACGCTGCATGATGGCAGGCCCCAGGGGAGTGTGCACAGGATTACCTGGCTTACTCCATCGTAGTCTTTTGACAGCGGCTTCTCACAATGATCAAGAACTTGTGTCGGTTTCTTTAAGAGAAAGTGCAACAAGGGAGGAACCCTCAAATCACAATCATACTTATTATTCTAAGTCTTCTTTAATACAGTAACTGTGGGACCTCCATCTCCCGCAAGGTGTTCTTACATGTCGTTCATAACTCGTCACAAGCTATTGCTGTGTCCTCCCAGAAAGAAGGAGTTTTGCTGAAGTCGATGGGGAATGAATCCACCGAAAGTAAACAAATAAAGAAATTTGCCCTAAACACATGGAAAACATAAAGAGGTAAGTGTTGTACTATGCTAGTTCAATTGTACGAGATATCTCACCCAGTATGCCAGAGACCAGATCTTAATGGGTATTTCGGTATTTTTATGTCTTTTAGAGTTCTTCACATGGAAAAGTGTCGAGAGAATCAACAATAAATTACACCTATTATAAGGTCTTTCATGTCCTGATGAAGGCCCCTTTTAGGAATTGATTGGGTGTGTCTAAAATAGACAGCACTCTTAGTGGTGGCCAGAAACACAATGTGTCGACCTATATAGTCTGACTCAGGAGTTATAAAAGTCAGCAGTTTTTTCATTGCCTGGTTAGGTCTTTCTCACAACGTGTCACCTCCTTGCACGCAGTAGATCTACAGTGAAGTGCCTGTATAGACACTGTGCCATTTGAGTATTGTCCTGAGGTATATCTAACGTACAACGTGAGTTTGGATATTTTAGGTTGTGTCTTTATCAGAATGGTTTAGGCTGTGATGTAGTATAAAAATAAGAAATATTTCAAAAGAGTAATATTGTCACAATTTTATAATTTTATACTTTTACTAAGTTTCAATCTGTCTTGGGGCATCTAGGCACCTAGGTTTTGTAATATTTTGTGTGATATGAACTGTTTTCACCAAGATTTATGAAATATTAAACTGTTTTTTTAACAGATTTCTGGCAATAAGTGCAGTGGGATTTTTCAACCATAGCACAGAGCATAGTCTAAGGCTATTAGTAGACATGGAAAAGGCAGGGATAGTCTGTTTCCTTTTTGTTCTAGATTATATTGTCTCTTACCCTTACGAAACAGGCCCCCAACATCAAAAAATTGGGAAGTACCCAGAGTATTTTCTATAACTATTAGGTAGATAATAGCCTTTTTTAGTCAGCCAAGCTCTGTGTTTACATTTGGACATTTCAAAGATTGTTGGGCAACCTTGTGGACTGAAAAAAAACAAAGCATATTTTAAGTACCAAATATTATTTTCACGCAAACGGCTTTGAGATATGCCGCTCTGCATTTACTATTAACTGGTTAAAAAAAAAGAAAATGGATAATATTTTCTTCGGGGTCGCAACATGTGGTACAAGCAGCTGTAAAAGTCGTGTTCCAAGCATAATTTAACTATTTTAAAGGTAGCATGCCTAGTCAAAACCGTATATACAAATATCTTATAAAAGTTGGGTGAAACCAGATATTTCTCATATTAATTGATATATTTATTGGATATTTAAAAGGCGCCTATACAACTGAACAGTGTTTCAAGGAGCCACAAGGCAAAAGGGTAGGGAACAAGGGAGGAAATACTAGCAGCGGTCCTACTAGGCTTTGTGACATTTGGAACGTGCAAGTGCAGTGGAAAAGGGGAGGGTCCCCCGAAGGGTCAGAGGGGTGCAAAGTGCAAGAGGTGCCTCTTGGGGTGACAACAGGTAAGTGCAAGGGTGGAAGGATAATCCAAGGTGGCAGATGTCTACCGCCCAGCAGACAGGTGTGGCCCAGCGGACAGTGCAGGAGATCGTGCTGGTGGGGACTAGGCAGATAGCCTGGACCCTCTTGGATGCAGGAGCGACCAGGCCGCCAGTCTCAGCAGCAGTGAGTTGGATTTGCAAGGGAAGGAGAGAGGGAATAAGGTGGAAAAAAGAAAGGTCTTAATCAGTTTGCAGAACTTTAGGTGGTCTGGTTCAAGACGGATAGATGAAGGGAGGCTGTTCCAGAGGAGGGAGCTAGCCAAGGAGAGAGATCTGCCCCCAGCTCTCTGCTTGGAGAAACGTTTGATCCCAGAGAGTTGGAGCTAGAACATCAAAGGGATCTGGAAGGAAAGTATTTAGCGAGAGAAAGCTGCAGATAGCATGGTCCCAGGCCCCAGAAAGCCTTGTGGATGATGCCGAGGGTCTTGAATTTGATACTTGCAACCACTGGGAGCCAGTGGAGATATTTTAAGACTTCAGAGATACGGTCTGTGGGCTTGAAGCCAAGTTCTTTTTTAATAGCCCAATTGGCGGTGACTTGCACCCCAGTGTTACAATACACCAGTGCCCTCCTCATCAACATTGAAGTGCATGCAAATTATTCAGGTCCCAAGGATTCCATCATTTGAACAGCTTTTGTAAAAATGTGTTTTCAGTAGTTTCCCATATTATTGATTTAACATTGCCCCAGAGTTCGGAACCATAAATAGCCGCTGCCTAGCCAGCATAGTCAATGGTGTAGGATCATGAGAGTTGCAGTCCAAAACATCTGGAGAGCTGCAGGTGGTGTACCCCGGCAGAAGCGCTATTCCAGGTGATATGTAATGGGAGGTGAATGCCGCCGGGCAGAAATCATGGTTGTGCAACAGGGGCCATTATGTTGTCACAAAGCAGCATTCTGCTGGAAAGGTAAGATGCATAAAGTAAACCTGCGTCCTTAATAATGTTTTTCCTGTAAGAAATCATGAGCATAGTGCTATCATTTGTCAAGTGAAGACATTTGAGTGCAAGTACGTTTTGTATAAGAGCATATACCTACAGTTTGAAAATTAAATGATTGAGTCACTAGTCTTCGTTTTTTGAGGCTTTATCATACATTAAAATGCCATTGACTACCCAAGTGCCCCCAAAATGTAGTTTTAGCGCCAAGAGCCCATTAGGAATGTGTTTTAAAAGGAAAAGCTGACAGGAATATTTGAAAAGTGGTGCCCTTAGCCTGTACCTTCAGAGTGTACTCAGGGGTCCTCCGATCCCACGATATAATACTCGTAATCAAAAAGGAGCACACATCGGGCAAGAAGCAATGCTGTTTATTACAGCCCAGGTGAGCACAAATCAAACAGAATAGTGGACTGGAACTGATTGATGAGAGCTGACATCTACACATTCAGTGAACCTTTTCTTTTTATACTACAAATGCAATAGTCAAGGAATTAGAAACAATTGTAGCTCAAACTCTTCGCATTTTCTCGTGGTTCCCAAGAAGCTTATTGGTTAGACTATATCATTTCCTTAGAGCTAACATATGTTAGTAGAACGTGATTGGAGCTAACAGATGAACAGTATCCCAACTCATCGCCTCCCCGTGTGGCGCTGCATCGATTCTCACCCCTCCCAGGAACAGTTTGCAATTAGTAAAATGACATTTGTGCTGACGGCCGCAACTTTATCATACTGCCATTGGTCAGCACCATTGAGGAAAGAACACGAGACACCCTGCTTCTGGTGGGAAGGGAGACATTTACACGGTACCTGCTAGATATCGGCCTTCGCAAACCCTGTAGTGGATACTCCGAAGGCTGGCCACCTCCCAGACACATCGAAACTTACCTTTTCATCGGCCCTCCCATGACTGCCCCTTCATCCAGTTTCCCCATCGCATAGCCACCTGCTGGTAAGAACTTGTGGCCATGTGAACGGTTCTCAGGCTCAAGTCCACTTTCCCTCTACCCCTGAGTGCCCACAGGATTTGCTTGCCGCCCTGTCATTACATCACCAGTGTTGTCTTACCTGCTTCAGTCTTGCCTGTGACATGCAGCTTGAGCTCTGTCTCCCGCATACCTGGCCCGCGGAATGGTGATCATTTAGAGAGGGGCTTGCCTGGCAGGGCCCATCTTTGGTGCATCCCTGCTGGATGTGTTTAACTGGGTTATTTGTCCCCTATCTGGTACTAATCATAGAAAGGTCCCTTGGGCTGATAGTACACATAATACATTCCTCCCCTGTGTTTCCCCGCGAGGTCTTCTTTCACGGTGTGACTGCAGTTTGTGTTCCTGTGTTTTTCCTCCCTAGAGGGTAGCCTGTCCCCCCTGCTTACTTTCGAAGGTTGAAGGTGTGCCCCCCTATCTGGTGCTGAATTAGCACCTTTAATACAAGAGAAACCAAACCCACCGAATTAAAGCTTTAAAAGAGAAGGTGAGAAACGCAGAGCGTATCGACAGACAGGAGAACGGTTAATGCATGCTATTAATTATTCCAACAAAGTGGAGCGCTTTCATGCATACAGACCTGAATTTACATAGAAACTGTTGCATTCCCACTGACAGTCGATGTGGTCTCCTCATCGGAAAGATTCCAGAGAAACAATGTGTGCCATTAGTAAAGTGAAGCAGTGGGCGCCATTAAAGCAATCACATAGACGAACACGACAGAGTACTTTTAAAGCATTCGACACAATGTTGCTATACTTTTAAAAGTGCAAATGCAAAATTCTTATATCTGAGAAAAAAAAATAAAGCATCAAACCAGCTTGCCATTCTCTGCCATCTCATTACAACCTGTGTGTCCGGACTCATCAAAGGCTTCCCCCTCGAACTCATTAAGACCTATATGTCAATTTAAGTGGTACCCATATCTTTATATGCATTCAAGATTTTCATTTGTTTTATGTGAGGTGCTACTTGATGCTTTACAGCCGCTTCAGTGCGCTCTTGGATGATACTAGAGGGTACCCAAGGATTTATCAAATAGTCCAGAGCTGGGCTAGCCAAGCGGTCACCTTTCAGATGATTTGGCCTACAGCTGCCATGATCTTTCAGCCATGATGATGATGGCTGGAGCTGATGAGAGTTGTAATCCAAAACGTCTGGAGGGAGGCTGGCTGGCTGGCCCCTCCTCTAGAGTGACTGTGAATGGGAGTAGGAAATAGGGTAGACATATACTTTGGTAAAAGTCCTCTTTTGAAGTTTGAAATCTGTGCTTGACATTTTTATAGTACACATTTAGTGCAAATGTAGCTATCAAGCAACAGAGTGCCATTCATTCTGAAAAGTGAATGATTTCACGCTGACTGTCACCTTGTTGTTGGTCCCTAGTGCAGCTCTTCTGTCCCTATTATGACACTCAATGGCAGACATACAGTAGGGAGCAGTGGCCGAAGTGTACAAAAAGAAGTAGTGGAACTAAGTTCCCTGCTGGCCCGCACCCACTCCCTACAAACCCCATCACCACGCCCCCACCCACACACAATACAAACCCCCAAACTCTTGTATCTGCTGTTTAAGGGAACGTTCAGTGCAGTGCACTGAAAGTGCAAGTTTCAACGTCTTCCTACACTTTCATTTCAAAATGAAACCATTCCGGAACGGTATCTTTTTCAAATAAAAGTATAGGAGCTGTAAATGGTCATTTAAAAAAGTAGAGGAGCACCGCTCCCGACCGCTCCCGCTCACTTCGACAACTGGTAGGGAGCCATAATGGCTAAGTATGAATAATGTCCATGTTGTACATGGGATATAGGATACTCTTAACACCTTTCAATACACACAAGCACACCTGTTCCTACTTAACTGGCAGCAGTATTCAGCACTTTTCAAACCAATTACATTTCTCACAAGAACTGTGAAACTAACTACACGTGTTACGTGGTAATGTCCCAAACTTCCCTTCCATAACTGCCTTCGAGCACTAGCAAGACCCTGGGATGAATGGTCCATCTCTATAAATATTGACTATGATTGAAAAACCAGCTGGGCATCCTTTACCCCTTTTTCTTATTTCCTAGAGATCCAAAATGCAACTATCAAGTATAGGGGTAAAACAAAGCTTTACACTCTCAATCCTTGATACTCAAACAATATCATTTAAACGGCAATTCGTTATACAGGAAAATAAAGTTACTGTATGCTAAGCACAAGTATACCCACTGGAAATGGATGGGATAATACTCATCTCAAAGGCTTAAGTTGAATCAATACTTTGAATAACATTTCATAGAAATTCTGCATTATTTATAAAACTCCCACTTTTACAGTATGTGTTTGTATGGATGGCTACCTATCTGCACTTGATACAAAAAATAATATTAACTAAGTAAACCTTATTAGGTGCATATAACTAATGTATTTGTAAAGAAAGACAATGCCTACACATGTTGCACTCATTAAGGCTTTTTAAATGGGAAATGAAACAATTAAGAAAAACTTTATTTACATACAATGACATATGTGAGTCCTTTTTTAAGTGAATCTTAAAAGCCATTTATTTACATGGACAGTGTCATGTTGATACTTGTTGTTAATTTGTCTCTATTACTGTGTGCCTGTTACCGTGTGTAGGAAAAAGTCATGGCAAACGTCTCTAAAGATGAGTGCGATTTAAATGCAGACATTTGGAGAGGATACTCATTCGGTATTGTTGTCTGTCCCGTGCACGTGTTTCATCTATCCAGGATGTTGCAAAGCAAATGAAAGAGTAAAAATATATTTCTCTACATGCAACACATTCTTAAACATATTAGTAATAACGCTGCATTCATGATAGTGTAACTTATATACAACATGCAGAGCGGGTCTTCTCTACATAAGTAATCCAAAAAGTAATCCAAAGAAGAGTACACACTGTGCAAGAAATGACATGATGTTATTGGCCCCCAACAGCTGGGAGAAAAGGTTCAGGCAGTCCCCTGGAACTGAGCTGGGTGAAGCATTCTCAAATCTGCCTTCTGGGGCTACACTATTTATACACAGGAATCAAACATTAACATAATGTTCCACTACTTACATTTTGGGGCAGTTAAAATCAACTGATTGTACAAGCGTCATAGAGCCCCTAAGGGACCCTATACTTTAATGAATGCTAATTGGTCAAAAACATTTCCTGTAACAAAACACAGAACACCCTTTCATTCTTATCCCCGACACCCCTCGATTACATCATTAAGCTGACGAGCAGAAAAACTCTTAGCTGTAATTGGCTGGCACAGTTCAACATACAAATGGATAAACAGCTGCAAGCTAATTGGACCCTATGGTTGGAGCTAGAAGGAGCCCAGCATCCCAATAAAATCATGAGGGAACAGCAACAAGGTCAAAGATGTTGCTACACACCGTGAAACATTATATCCCAGTTCCATGATTGGATCCCTCCTCCCTTGCCCCATGCACCTCTCAACTCCCTGTCTCTTCCCTTGCGCTTTGCCAGCTTTAGTTAGAAAACATTTTGCAGGACACCTTTGGTGAATTTCTATTTCACCTATTTAATTATTCAGTTTTACTGTTATATTCGCTGTCAGGTCCCTCCGAACCCAGCATGGTGTCCTTGTAACGTATCTTGTGAGGCTGAACTTGGCGTCTGGCTGGAGCTTTCCTCCCAAGAGAAACTTCTCCCTTTGTAACAGTTAATTAGATACTGTGGACTTCTTTGTGTCTCAACCTTGGTAAGCTGATCTAAGTTTTCTCTGTAGCTTCTGCCTGGTCTACCATGGGCCAGCTCAAACATGGCTGTGATATAGTTCATTAATATATATGTCATACACCCCTAACAGTCCTATTTCTACTCCTAATACTAACTCTACCTATCTCAATGTAATAATATAAATGTGGTTACCTCATGTGTTAAAAACAATATAAAATATATCTTGTAAATAGAACCTAGGAGCAACAGTTCTGCTCCACTTATGCTAATAGAATGAAAAGACAGACAGAAGGAACGTATGTGCACACATAACAAAATAATGCATGCATGTGCTATAAAAATAAAAACAAATGAAGGAAAATGTACATATGTTGCTGTTGCTCAACGTGGCCTTTTCATCATGGCAGCCATGCTCATCTTTTTACAATTGGTTATTTATAACGTGCTTAATACCCAGAGTTTTCTAAGCACGGACCTGGGGATCGAACCTTTGTTGCTGTGCATTTTCTTGTTTCCAAGGAAAGCACCTTGCTTTTGAGCTATCCTCCCGAGACAATTTATGTTCAAATCAGGAACACATAAAGTGTGCTGTATTTTCACATGCACATTTCCCTGCACTGCGCCCTGCTCCCTGACATGTGGCACACTAGGTATATTGTGCGTGTGTCGTGGCATCAGCCTCCGAGTTACTTTTTGGCATTACTGTGTTATTTCTTTAGCTTGTATGTTTGCCCCTTTCCCCAGGAGACCGTTAAATTACACCTTCACAACAAACACATGAAATGAATTAACAGTATTACGTATTCAATCAAAATAACCATATGCAGAGAAAAAAATGTAACTTAAAAGGTGCAAAGAGAAAGTAAAAAAAATAATTAGGTATAAGAAATCATGCAAATAATGAGTTCCAATTTGTTATCAAACATTAAAATAAAAATATATCACATACAAGTAATAGTAGTGGTTAGAATTGAAGATAAATCTTACTCTTTTAGTGAGCATAAGTAATATCAGTCAGCATCTTTGGTTTAAAGTTAATAAACTAATGTATGGTTACTTCACTATTTATGAGAAGGTATAAGATCTTAATTATTGGCACTAGTGTTATTGTTGTATTATGAAAGAAATATAACTTATACTTTCTCATCAGCTAATGATTTATGCACCAATCTTACAATACTTTGCTCTTATGTCGATCTTAACAATTGTTTAATTACAGTGATAGTTTCATGTCAATCCTAGTATGGATATACTTTCTTACTGTGCGTGTTGGCATTTTTTATTGGTATCAAGGTAAAGCCAGCATGATAAATGTTATAATGTTGCTAGACTGGCCTTAATTGGTGCAGCCAGTCTATGTATACTATCCTACTGTTGCATGACATTCTTACTGTTATGAAGGTAAAACCAGCATGGTGAATGTTCTAACATTGCTAGACTGGCCTTCATTGGTGAAGCCCATCTGGATATACTTTCTGATTGTGGTATGACATTTTTACTAGTATGAAGGGTAAAGCCAGCATGATAAATGTTATAACATTGCTAAACTGGCCTCAATTGGCGTGGCCAGACTGGAGATATGTTATTACTGAAGCATGGCATTTCTTTTACTGGCAATGTCAACACGTAGTGCATTCTTATTTGGTAATACGGGCATGCATTGGTGCAGCCTGTATTGCCTTGCATGGCCACAATACTGTTGCATTTATTGTGGGCAAATACCTAATGGAGATGCATTGGAAAATGCTCCTGTGCATTCTTGGTAAGTTACATCTATTGTTTTTTCAATGTGCTACCATAAAAAAACTATTATAAACAGCAGCTTTTGACCAGCTTTTTCACAGAAATATGCTGTAAAACACACGACTTTAACCCATTAATTTAAACAGCAAAATCCACCCGAACCCCCTTGTTATGTTCTGGTTCCCGTAGTAAGCTTAGTGGCTCACTCCTATTTCGTGGCAAGCATGTATGCCCCTACAATTGAAAAATTCACCAGACTTTACTGGTGTTTGGGGTTATATTGCGGTACCATAGATGATTTCAATTTTCTGCAATCTCCTTCGACACATATCTTAGATTGTTTAAAGCCATATGCAGGTGAGTCTCAATGGACCATTCTTTTATTGCATTGGGGCAATCAGCGAAGCCAGTCAGGTTGGGACTCTAATGACTTGTCCTTTGTGCCCTGATCTTTAGTACCTTATTCAAAATTCCATTGTGCCTCAGCGTGTGGTCTGTGTTAGGAAGTGACATACGGCAGGCTAAGTGATGGGACTGGGCTGAGCCTAGGGTCTGGGATGACAGTAGATCGGCCAGGCGCCCAAGTCCATCATAGATTTCTGTACCTGCTAATCAAGTCACGGTTACAATCACTCCCCTATTAACTGTTACTGTAATGTGAAAGTCACCAAATGTTGGGGGAAAAATCCACTAAATTGTAGGCCCACCACCAATTGCTGCCATCATTTCCGTAGGTCAAAACTGAAACCAATGAACCCCAAGAGAGACAGAGATTTATGAGTGTTGTTCCAACTCACCCAAACCCTGCGAGCACCGAACTAGAACTGGCATTAATACATCCCAGTGACATCATTACAGAAACAGGCAATGCTTACCGAGTGAACACAAGATGCAGATGACCACGTGATAGCTTCGGCTCACAGAGCTTCATGTGGTCTGTAAATCAATATGAACAAAGAGAAAGTTCCCAATTAGGGAACTCGCGTCCCCTGCACACTATCAGATGTCTTGAAATCCAGACCAATAATTTACACAGTTATTCAAATGATGCTAATTTTCAATAATCTTAGTGTTTAGGACAATGTTTAACAATGTGTATATTTCAAGAATTGAACCAATCATAAAAAATGATAGTCAATCAATGTCGTATCACAAAAATCTTCTTTTTATTCATGATGATGTTAAGTAGGCCCAACGCGTTTCGAGTGTGACTCACTCTTCATCAGGGGTATAAATGATTCTATAGGGAGAATATATGTAGGATAATTTTAGAAAAAGAACCTTCAAAATCTAACACAGTAATTTTAAACAAAATAATAAAGTCCAAAAAATTCAGACCACATATTCTACAACTATCGGTTCAACAGACATTCCACCTAAGGTGCATGCAGATTGCCATTGCCTAGTAAATATTCCAAAATTCACCATTGTTTTTTAAGAACTGGTCTATTCCATTTCAACTCAGTATGTTGTGACTACCGACCACTCATCACCTGGTTGTTACTGTAAAACATATAACATGCATGCGAGTTTACAACTCTTAATATAGTCCTCCTACACAGTGATTGCCCGTGGGGTTACTCAAGTCATCTGTGAATCAGTAGACCGGTTCTAAGAGAGGTCCTTTATTGTAGAAACTAACAGGGGAAAAAAGAAGCATGAAGGGCTAACCTTTTGATATGAAGAGATTGATAATAGGGAAGAAATAAAATCCTTTCTGCTGGTTCTTGGCCGAATCTAACAATTCAACAGAAATGCTGTAAAGTGAAAAATAGCTCTGTCAGTGTACTATACATGATGAATGGATATAAAGAAATATGTCTTGCATCTTACCTTCTAATTGGTGAGTGGTACTGGTGTGTTGTTGGATAAGTAGGGCTCAGCCTTCTGGCCAATTAATGGTAGGTAGTGAAATAACTCTTTCTTGTCACTCTTAGGCAGAGTCAATATCCCTAGATGGTGAAGAGAGGTGTCTAAGTTAATTAGAACTGCTAGGGCCAAAAAAGGCATTAATGCCTATCTGTTGAGGTAGTGTTTAGCATCACACTTACATTCTCCAGGGTTGTTAGTTTAGCCAAGTCAAAGAAATGTCGAAAGGACTGGTCCCTCCTCTTCTCATGGAAGTCAGGGTCAACCCAATTATCTATTGTAGAAGAAGATAGAAATATATAAGTCAGAGTGTCTAAGGATAAGAAGTTTAATAGGACATGCCAGGAAGCTGTGAAATGTAAACTTACTTGGGAAGTTTTTAGGAAGAGATTGAGAGGCTGGAATCCCATTGAGCCGCGAGTCCTGCGCTGCACCTACCGCCCATAGGAAAGGCAGCTTTTGTTTATCTGGTCTGCCCATGAGGACGTCACTACGCGCATGCGCGAATGACAACATGTACAAGTGTAAGTCAAAGTACTAATAGAGGCAGCATAATTCATCGATTCAATTGAGTGATGTACCTAGGTCTAGGAACCTAATGTGTGTAGGGTACCAATACCCAAAAGAACACTATTTGTCCCGTTTCTACAGCCCTCATGGTGACGTCAGTGCGCGCATGTGCGAATGACGTCATTCAACTTGTATTGTTCTCGCAACCCGTACAGAAGATAAATGCAAACATAGCTTTTTTTGATCTACCACTTTGGATCATCCTCGTGTTAAACTAGATCCTATCCACCTAGGGACCTAATGTGTGTAGGGTACCAATCCCCAAAAGAACACTATTTGGCCCGTTTTTACAGCCCTCATAACGACGTCAGTGCGCGCATGTGCGAATGGTGTCATTCAACCTGTATTGTTCTCGCAACCCGTCCAGAAGGTAAATGCAAACATAGCTTTTGTTGATCTACCACTTTGGATCATGCTTGTGTTAAACTAGATCCCATCCACCTAATATTCTGTATAAGTTACATCCATCAGCAAGTGAGGTTCTTACTCATGCCAAAGGTGGCATTAAATTGAGTGACCTCCTGTGAAACAGTGGGAAAAAAAGGATTATATGCACATGAGAACGAGGTTGAGAGTTGCATACAACAATGGACAATAGTACATAATACATCGGCAGATGTAAAGAAAGTGTCTGTTATTTACACAAATTATATGGCAGCATCCTGCTCGCTGTAAAACATTAGTGATGTCAAGGAAAACATTGATCACTCTAGAATCTGTAGTCGAATTCATACACTTATACAAATTCACGTGATCTGTCCTACAGTGGGTTCATAATCTAATGAAGTCCTTTATATCTATTCAAACCTTGACCTTTGATTTGTGAGTGTGTAATATGTTCAAGAATGGACTAGACCTCTGAATGAGCCTTCAGTGGGGAGGATATATAGTGTGCGGGGTACTCATAGAAATGGTCCTAGATAAAAGTCTTCATTGAGCCCTAAAGGCATCATTGGATCTAGTTTGTGGATCCACAGTAGTTCCTTTTGGGAAAGTAGTTTATGTAGATTGCCTCCTCTTGGTAGAGGATGAACCACTTTCAGTATCGCAAACCTCATTTGAGAAATATTGTGGTGGTTGTCTCTGAAGTGCCGGTATGCTGCTGATTTGACGTTGCCAGTTCTGATTTGGGACTTATGCTCAGTCCAACGCCCTTTCGCTCATCTGGCAGTTTTGCCAACATAGTATTTGCCACAAGGGTATCTTATTGTGTAGATCAAATTCTTGATTTCACAAGTAGAATAATTCTTGAGCTGTATCTTCTTTCCTGTGTTTGGATCCTGGATGTGGTCTGCCTTAATGATGTTAGAACAGTGCTGACAGTTTAAACATGGGAATGTCCGGAATTTCTGTCTAGTCAGACTCCTTTGAGTTGATTTCTTGGGTTTCTCTGCTCTGATTAGTGTGTCTCGTATGTTTTCCTCTTTTGTATGCTAACATTGGTGGTTGTGGGAACAACCGGTTTAAATTTGAGTCTGATTTTATTAAATCCCAGTTTTTGTGAATAATTATTTTGATCTGGAAACTCTGGGCTAAGTATTTCAATGTATAGATCAATTCTGATTTGATTTTCAATGTTTTTTCTCTTAATACGTTTTCTCGTGTGTGGGTGTCGGTTCTCGATATTGCTGTAGGGACTACTTCTTCTGGAAATCCTCTGTCCAGGAATCTGGAACTCATAGTCTCATATTCTGTTTGTAGATTCTCTGCATTTGAAGTGATGCCTTTCAATCTTAGTAGCTCACTGTAGGGCAGATTCTCTTTCAAATGCCTTGGATGGAAGTTATTATAGTGTAGGGAACTGTTAACATCTGTAGGTTTTCTAAAAATTGATGTATTGAAGCCTGTTTCATTCAATTCGACAATCACATCCAGAAAGGTTATCTTAGGTTTGCCAATTTCAATAGTGAATTTGATGCTTGTGTGACATTGGTTGATGTAATTCAAGTAGTTTCTGTTCAGTACCATTACAGATACCAAAAATATCGTCTATGTACCTTAACCAGCAGTACACTTTATTCTTCCAATGGGGGTGTTCCAAAACAAACCTGTTTGTAAAACATAAAGATGTTGGTGTATGATGGGGCAACTGCTCAGCCCATAAAGGTCCCTGAGATTTGAAGGTAAAATGTTTCATTAAACCTGAAGTAGTTGTTATATAAAATGATGTTTATCAATTCAATGGCAAATGCTTTGTGTATAGAGATCTCCTCTTGTCTTAGAATGAACCACTCTAGTGCAGATATCCCGTCATCGTGTGGAATGGACGTATATAAGCTGCTTACATCCATGGAAAATAAAAGAAGATTGGAAGAGTTAATGTTGAGTGCTCTGATGGTTTGTACAAAATGAGTAGTGTCTTTCAAGTAGGTCGGGATTTTTTGTACCATTGGTTGCAGCGCTTTATCCAAGTAATTTGCAAGTGGTTGGAAGATACTGCTAGTCCCTGCGACAATTGGTCTGAAAGGCGGATCATTGATGTTCTTATGAATTTTGGGTTACCCGTAGAATACTGGTATTACTGGGAATTTGGTAATGAAGAAATCTTCAGTTCTCTCAGAGATCCAGTCTAGTGAATTGGCTTTATCGACTACTTGTTTAATCAGAACTAAAATTCTGTTTGACGGGTTATTATCAAGTGGGAGATAGGTCTGTCTGTCATCGAAAAGTTTGAGGCAACCAGCATTATACAGTGTAGTGTCCATAAGTACCAGGGCACCTCCCTTGTCAGCTTGTTTGATGGTCAGTGAATTGTCTTCTGCTAAATCTTTAACTATTTTTAGTTGGTGTCTCCGAATATTCTGTTTCCTCGATCTTTCATAGTTGACCCTTTTCAGGTCTTTAGTGATCTTTGTCTTGAATAGGTTGATCAGGGGGTTATAACCTGAGGGTGAAAACTACTTTTGTTTCTCGTAGTCGTGTTCTTTCCCAGATGTTGTATTGTCCAAGTTATCAAAAAAGATTTTCAGTTCCATTTTCAAATTAACTTAAAAAGGTTTACCTCTTCTTCAAATAATAGGGATAAAGGAAATCCCTAGGTTTAAAGTGTCCATTTGTTCTTTGGACAGTATTTTAGATGAATGTTAGTGATTAGTGATGATGTTATTTGTTCTTTTTCCTGGGTTTTCTTTTGCCCTCGTCTGGTTTGCCTCCTCCTAAAAAAGGTTGTGCTGGGGTTGCAGGTGTATCTGTGTTGCTTGGTTGTCGAGATGGCGTATCAATAGGCTCTGATGGGTTTCGATATTTGCACTCGTACTTGGGCGCTCTTCCAATTCGCCACTGGTCACCTCGCTGCTATCTGTGTTGTTGTTCTGGGTAGGTCTCTTAGGTGGGCCTGGTGTACCAGGCCTTGGTTTGTAATTGCTGTAATACTCTTGCCAAGAGTAGACTATCTCCTTGGCATAGTCCAAGGTCTCAGGCCTAAATTTCTGGATCTTGCGCTGCTCCATGTCCCTTTTATAGTTCTCGAATTTGTTATTGGTGTCTTCAAGGATCTTTTGTAGCTCAGCAGCAGATTTAAGTTTTAAAAGTTGTGTCAAAACTTCTTCAATTTCTTGATTGATGATGTTAAGTGATTTGGCCAGTTCCTCAATGGTCGTAAATATTAGATCCAAAGAGCATTTATTGAGAATTTGCTCCCACCTTTTTACAAATTCCTGATTGTCTTTACAAAGGGTCGGGCGTCAATAAATTCTGAGTCCCCTTGGAATTCGCTTGGCTTTGTAGTATTGAGTCAGGGTAGTTGCATGCAACTTCTGTAAAATTTCTCTCCGAATAGTCTTTGTATCAGAATTTCTGGATTTGCCTTGCTTGTAGTTTCTTTACTTGTATCCTTAATTAGCCCTAGAATCCTAATGGCTTCTTCGTCTGTAAATGCCATAGTAGTGGCTGATTTATCCGTTAGAGTCTTCATTTTAGAAAATGACATTTCTAGGCGTGGGGTGCTGGTGCTTAGAACTGATGCCAACCCCCTTTGGGGGAAACAAAACTGCTAACCAAAATGATATAAACACTATGCACACCCTTGTTTAAATAGGTATAGTACTATGTGTAGTTGAGTGGTATTAACAAAGCAAACGTAGTTAGTTTAGATATGATTTAACGCGCAGAGGAGAGAAAAATAACCTTGACATCTAGGTTGGATGAAATATATGAACAAAGAGAAAGTACCCAATTAGGGAACTCACGTCCCCTGCACACTATCAGATGTCTGGAAATCCAGACCAATAATTTAGACAGTTATTCAAATGATGCTAATTTTCAATAATCTTAGTGTTTAGGACAATCTTTAACAATGTGTACATTTCAAGAATTGAACCAATCATAAAAAAGGATAGTCAATCAATGTAGTATCACAAAAATCTTCTTTTTATTCATGATAATGTTAAGTAGGCCCAACGCGTTTCGAGTGTGAGTCACTCTTCATCAGGGGCATAAATGATTCTATTGGGAGAATAAATATAGGATAATTTTAGAAAAAGAACCTTCAAAATCTAACACAGTAATTTTAAACAAAAGAATAAAGTCCAAAAAATTCAGACCACAAATTCTACAACTATCGGTTCAACAGTGAGGCAACCATAGTGAGGCAACCATGACACCCCGTGGGGATCAACTGCACCAAAGAGTCTGACACCTAACTCTGTTCAAAACAACCCAAGGGATTAGGGGTTGTGGCGCCAGGTGTATTCCAAACCCAGGAGGACCTAGGAAACATTCTGACTAGACCTGAGACAACAGTGAGAGAAGACCATGGACAACCAGGAAAGGCCCACTAAAAGAGGAGAAAGAAATTGGAAACACTATGAAGCTTAAAGACTGCAAGAAACTGTTTTGCCTCCAGCAGGGTGGACCAGCTTCAGCAGAGAGAAAGAAAGACCGAAGACCACAGTCCTGTAGACAGTCGGAGTGAGTGCTACTATCCATAGCCCACCAGCGAGCTCATTTGAGACCAAATTGCCTGTTTTCGTTTGTGTAAACTAACAAGAAACCAAACATATCTCTGATGTCTAGTCATCTGTTTAATCCCTCTGTCATGCCATCTATCATCAAAGTAGCACCTATCACAGAGTACCAGACTGGTGTTTCCCCATCCAGTGTGCCTCACCAGGTGCCCTGTCATGAATGCAGTGCTCATTTTGGAGTACTATATTCAGGCGATATTACACAAGGCAGCGTGCTGACCCTGCTGATAATGGGACACTGCCCAAGTTAAGGGGCAGAACGAACTGAGGGTCCCTCAACGTAGGTGGCGGTGCCATTACCAGCCCAGTCCGCTTGGCACTGACAGTAATATCACCATAGGCACCCGCAAAACTGCAGTGCAGGTGATAAAGACGAAAATAAATGTTAAGAAGCCAGTTATGTGAGAGTTGTGTTAGGATGACAAAATCAACAATGAAAGCCGACTCACAGAACCGGAGTGTCGCGGGATGAAGGTAAGCAAAAGCTTTTTTAATAATTTGTTTTAATCCGTTTGCCTCTTTATGTTTGTTAAAGGTGCCATAGAGCAGGGGTAATATTTTGAAATTGCAAGTTACTAGCCAACCATAAAAAGTCACTAGCATCCTCAAATCTACACACACACACAGCACACCACTTCTTACTCTCCAAGAGTCCATTATCACTTGCTAATCGCTAGAGGAGAGTGCACATTTTGAGCCTTGTCATCGAGCACAGGTGGGGGTGGGGGTGAAAGGTGGGCATGGCTGGGAAGCTTGGAACATGGGCTCATGCCAGTGAATGCAGCCCACGTTCCAGACTCCCTGATTGGCTAGCTTCCCTGCCTAGGTGCTGATGGTGGTTCAGCTTTTTGTGTGGCGCAGTGGGTACATTTTTCAATATTGAGAGTTCCCATATTAAACACTATGCTGTGTTGTTGCCCAGGGGAGTACTGCTGGGCCATAATCAGTAGGATTATGTAACAGTGCATGTATTCTCTGAGTGCAGGTTGTGCTGGGTCAATGTGCTATATGGTGTCCCTACTTGCACACTAGTCTGATGCTCCAGTGAAATTAAGGTGGTGCTGATGTCTTTGATTTCAGTATGTTTCTGCAATGCCTTTTCATTTTCTAGTGATTGAATGATTTAAGGGAGGATGAGTCCGGACCCGTGATTGTGCTGCAGAAGGAAAATTATTCTCTTTTTCCGGTAACCTTGTCAAGTTAAATATCTGAGGGCAGAAGTGTGCCTCATCCCACCCCTCTTGAAATTATTTAGAAGGAAAAAGTCAGGTTATTTATAGTTAAAAAGGATTCGATTTGTGTTTTGTTTACTGTGCACATGTATACAGTAAGTACATATATATTCATTTATATTTCCTATAGTTAATAAAGTTTCAATTTCCACTGACGATTGTCAGTGTATTTCTGTTGGCACAGTCTACAGGGGTATACCTACTGTGCTGGAAAGATCTAATTTTATGAGGTGACAAGAGGCTATCATTGTGACCTACGCCTCGAGCACAAAGAGTCGGACTGTGAAAGCAAAGTTGTTGCCTTCCACGATATACCTGAGAGTACATCCCAAAACCAGCATCACTGCAATTTGTGCCCCGCCACATCCAACCTCCATGATCCAACAGCCGACCATCCGCCAAAGAGCAGAGGAACTGGACAATGCCGATAATTGGTCCTCCAACCTTGACTATTGATTTTTATTCAGTTGTCTTCTGCCTGCGGTCAGTATCATGATACCGCTGTGGTCTAAACCGTTGAGTGGAAGCAAAGATTTGGAAACTGGAACAGATTATGTGCAGCCCACCAGGATGGAGTGCGAATGAGTTCACATACATGAGTCTGCACCATTTCATCACGAGGGAGAAGTCCCCTCAGGAGCCAAGGTAGAAAAAGTCTTTCTGTCCGCCTCCACAGTAGTAACCTTTAGTCCTTCTCACCAAGCCCCCCAGGCACCTATCCTGCACCTACTGCTGCACACTCTACCTATTCCTCAGAAGCAACCCATGCTTGTGCCCTCTTCCGAAGGGGTATGCATTCTCCCGTTTGCCTACACCAGCCTGTTTTCAGGAGAGAAGCCAGAGGACTGGTAGGGAGAATGGTACGAAGAGAGGGAGCCCTTCAATATCCCCAGATTTCTCCTCCATGGGCTGTGCAAAGTTTATGAAGAGTGTACATGCCATTCTGGCTGGGTAGAACCCAGTCTTTGTTTCTCCAAGGACCAACAGGCAGAATTAGCCAGGCGGGGTGGTGTACCTGGTGCAGTGTGTACCTTGTTTGGAAATTCTGCCCCTGTGGTCAATGTCCATCACTGAGTGGGAGATCGATAAGTGGATTCAGGGGGGGGGGCACAATAGTATGTCTGGAGGAAGAACCAGGAGAGTAACCTCGCAGAAGCCCAGACACGTTCATAAAGTTTGTGAAGTTGGGAAGAACATCTAAATGCACTGTGTGAAGAACATCCAGGCTCAATGCAATGTCCGAGTCATCCAGGCACCTGCTTTGGATGATCAAGGCAACCAGGTATTCAACCCTCAGTCATTGCCACACAAATGCCCACCAATGTGCTATGAGGACGGACATTTATTGTGGGATCATTGAATGCTTCGTTTGATCCAGTTCTATTCTTCTTCTCAACTTTTGGGAGTTTTGCCATTTTGACTTAAATGTGTTATCATTGGGAGAAAAGAAGTCTGTAATCTTTTGTTTTGTCATATCGGAATGAAACAGTTAACCACTGGACTGTTATTCTGGATTTATGTATATTTTGTAATGACAAGACACAAAGCAGTGTTGCTTGCACTGTTCTTCATTCTTATTTTTAAGGAAAAACATGTGTTACTGATTTTCATTTTTATTTCTACTTATGTGTTAATTTTATATTTCTGGTTATTTTGCACTCCATGTAATGGGATGGTTGCCCAATAAAAAAAAATGATATGTTGTTTTCCATTAAAGAAAATGCATCTTAATGTATAATGAATGTATTTGTGTTTCATAATTGCAGGTATTCTAACGTTGTTGCCTTTAGAACAGATGTCTTTTCTGTATCAGGTCTTGGAGGATAGCTCAGGGGCAACACGTTTGTCTTGGATGCAAGACAGCGCAGAGCAACACAGATTCAAATCCTAGTACTGTGCTTAGAGACTGGTCTCCGGTTTGAATCGTGTTATAAAAGATTAATTGATGGGGGGATAACTCATTGGACTTTGAAAAGAGTATTATGGAGCCTGAGTAGAGAGTATTGGGGGTAAAGTCAGAGCATGTTTCATCTGGGCAGCAAATCTTTGAAATTCCGTCATTGTCTCCTCTCATTGAGAGTTGTGAAAATGAGTTTCATTTTAGGAAAATTATGTATTATTGAATATAAATGCAATGGGGGGTAAAACATGTCAGATATATTAGAAGGCCGTTGTGTGGATTCATCTTTACTCTGAAAACAAAGTAAATTTAGTGTTAGCGCTGTAAGAAAAAATAAGAAAGATTGGAAAAATGGGGTAAAAAGGTATTAAGGTTTCATATAGAAAAATAAATCTACACTATTTATCAGAGGTTTTATTTTTCATTTCAAAAGGTGACACACTTGTGCAAAGAAAAGCGGTATCAGTACTAGGCAAGGAAGGAAGGAAGGAAGGAAGGAAGGAAGGAAGGAAGGAAGGAAGGAAGGAAGGAAGGAAGGAAGGAAGGAAGGAAGGAAGGAAGGAAGGAAGGAAGGAAGGAAGGAAGGAAGGAAGGAAGGAAGGAAGGGAGGGAGGGAGGGAAGGGGGAGGGGGGGAGGGGGGGGGGAGGGAGGGAGGGAAGGGGGAGGGGGGGAGAAGGGACGGAGGAAGAGAAAGAGGGAGGGGAGGAGAATGCCTCAGGAACAGCCTGGGTATAGCCACTGACAAGCTTTGGTGTTAGTTATCATTGATTAACATGACTTGACATTATCAATGACAGAGGAGTGAGACTGAGAGGACTGATTGTGCTAAAGGAAGAACAGGTGACCTCTTTGCACTGAACATACATATCAGAGACGTCTGGTCAACTGCAAACATTCATACCAAATGTGGTAAAGACTTATCAACGCTTTTAGCTTAAAACTATTGCTGAAAAAATAAAACAATATTATTTTTGCATGGGGCTATCCAGGTGAACACTATTTAGCAGATGGTATCTGTTAAGTTGTCCCTTGGGGCTGTACTTGGGTATACCTCAAGCAGAGAGGGTCACCCAGTTGCAGTAGTAGTTGTGAGTCTTTATTTGCTCCAGTTCCCAAAGTACAAGCTGGGATCACCAGAAATACCGGTGCCCAGCACCCAGACTGGTCGTCTCTCAGCCTCTCTCAGGCAACCGACACTCTTGGAACCTCTGTTTTAGAAAATGCCACCTAGGTTCCATCTATTACATCAGCCATGACAACCCAGTCCCTCTCCACTGCAGTATTCCCCTCAGTTTTTCTAGATATTTGGCTCGCACATATGCCCTAGGTTGAAGCAGTGAATACCGCAAAAAAGTTAGAAAATAGGACAAGCAAAACCCAAGGTTATTCACCTTTTACGTCCAACAATGTATCGAAATGTCCAAGAACGGTCAATATGCACGAGGGTCAAACAGAATAAAAAATATACAACAAAAGCACATACACATCTGTACCCACGAACACACACACACAAACACATTTCAATCATGCACGGTAGAAATGCAAAGCCGAAATTTGCAATATGCGGCGAAATTAAATATATTCTTCAAAATGTACAATGATAATTGATATTTCCTGACGTGTAGTAGGGCGTCCTGGCATGAGCGGTAGGTATGAAGGGACAAAAGGGAATGTAAAATTTACCCCAAAACATAAAGAAACATCCTCAGCACCCAACACATACCCCTAATCAGTCATACAGAGTAGGGTGAGAGGGACAAAACAAAATGAAAAACATAGAGAAAAATGAAAAATATCCTGCAAAATTAAAAGTAGTCAGCGGTATACATATGATGAGCCACCACATCCAACTATACTCGCAAGACACCTGGAAAACCGTAGGCCCTACCTTGCCTGCATTCTCTAATACGTGTGTACATCTGCCAACTATTTATTCATTTATTTATGTATTTTTCCATTTATAAAGCGTGCTCAACCCACGGGCATCAAGGTGCTGTTACATTACATGTTACTCAAAGAAGAGACAGGTAAGGGCATTTGTGGCAAGTGGTTCCCCCTTCAACTACATTCTCAAAACGGTGTCCCGTCAAAGTTTCAAAAACATAGTTTCGAAATACAATAATTTCGAAACAAAAGGATCGAAACATTTCTTTTGAATGAATGTTTTTAATGTACATGTTTATTTTTTGGTTCGTATAGTAAAATTAGTGTTTCTTCCCCAAAAAATGGGGGTTTGTGGGCGAACACCCCCCAAAAAAAACATGCATTCGAAAAAAATAATGTCAATCCTTTTGTGTCGAAACTTTTGTATTTCGACACTATGACTGTCGAACAATTGACTATAAACCTCTCAAAACACCAGGAACACAGCAGGTCCTACTTTGTCTGGATTATTTAATACGTTTGTACATCTGGATTTAGGATAGCTCCTCTAGATTTTTCTGTATTAATCAAGCTAAATGCAGTGCACTTTAACAACTAATCCTCAACCTTGCAGATACAAAATAATTTACCAATGTAAGAAAAATGAACACAAAATATAATAATAACTCCTAAACAAGACATATTCACGGTCATATAAAAAATAACACACAAATATCAATCCTTAGACATATAAATACATATAGATTCGAAGATTAACTATTAACTATACAAATCACTGCTTAAATAGTTCTCAGATATATACAAAATCATCTTTAGGAAGATTCATTTATGATTATGGAATATGAACCATCATATATGTGTCAACATTTTACATGTTTCTGGTCTCTATCGTCAGTTCTAGACATTCATCATGGAAATACAAATTAACAAGATATTTAGTGTTACGATGTTGATAAGCTTTTTTGTGCTATTTAACAAACGAACACACTTGTATCTGGGAAGGTGTGAAGAATTAATTGATTTTTTGTTTGCTGTAAGGGTTTTTATGGAATCGATAACACATGTGAATGCAGAATTTATCTTTATGTGAGGGGGTGAATGTATTTGTATGGTGGAATACGGTATGTGATGTAATATGGAATAGATATGGGGTTTTTATGAGTAAACAGTATATAACAATTTTTGTAATAAATTCGATTTGTGTATGTAAGAAGTGTGAAAGACATATTTTCCAACCTCATAGCTAAGGTCCATTTTTGTGTATTCCTGTTTATACACATATATACATATGTGTTTAAAACATCTTCAGTCTTGTTTTTTTTAAAAGTAAATTCTCTGAATGTCAGAAGAGTTTTCATCAGCATATGTATTATATATTCTGTTGGAGGCTCTTTAGCACAGTTGTGGCCTTGGAATTATATATGAATCATACTGCTTTTTTCACATGTTCTGTTCTAAGGCTCCGTGGTGCAAACCTAGCTTCTGTGTAGTTCATACTTCTTTTTGAATCGCTTGTTTTTTCACCACTCCTGTAAATAATAAACCAAAAGGTTTATACGTCTCTGTTTGAATAATATTAGGTAATTCAATATTTAATTGGATGTGGTTTAAATTGATCATACCTTAGTGCTTTTCTTGTTAAATGGGCCACAGAATGAATCCACCAATCCCATATGCATAAAAGCATAAATACAGGCTATTTTCTTGCTTATAATCAACTGGAAGTAGCGCGGTCGTAAATGCAAAGAAGGGTTAGCGGGACAAAATAAAATGCAAAACATTCTGTAAATTAATTATTTTTCTATAAAATACACAAGATGATTGGCCACACCCAACACCTAGTAGGGCCACCCTACATCTGCAGTAGGGCCAGAATGAAATCTAGAATATACAGTGAAATGAAATATGCACAGTGAAATGAACAAGATGATCTTTCACACCCAAGACAAATCTGTCTACAAACTCATATACAAATCATACGATATCACCTTAAAAAACAAAGACAACTATAGGAAAAAACACATCTTTAAAAACAATAGTTAAGGTAACTATAAAAGTTACAAATCTAAAAATGCTGGGCATGCCAAGTTTTACCTATTATTATTTGCCATTTACTGTTTATTGGTTTCATTGCATATAGACACAAAATGTCAATGATACATCAGCTATTGTATCAAAACAAATCAAATGACAATGAAAATTGCATGATATTTCTTTAAAGATTCCAAGGCGTTACAAACACTAAGGTCTTCAATAACATACATCAAGAATACAGTTCTACCTAGAGGCTTTCCATGTCAATATCTATATTATCATAATAATGTAAAGGAACATAAATCAGGAGGTTTGCGGTGCACTCTGTTGTGATCTCATAGTTGAAGAACAAACTTTGAATAAAGGTGTTCCAATCCTCGAAATATTTTTGCATCTCACCCCTCAGGGAGGCCCCAAATTTAGTCATGGTGGCACCAAACCACAACCTAGCGTAGGTTTTCCAATTTCGAGCCACTGTGACACGAGCCGCCACAAGAAAATGTGTAAGCAATTTGGAAGATTTCTAATTCAGCCCATATTGTCCCCCTGGATCCTCATTACAAATTAGAACAACAAGCAGGTCCATTGGGAGATCAATTCCAGACATTGTTTTAATTTGTGAGAGCACCTCTTTCCAATATATTTGAATAAGAACACATGACCACCATATATGGAAAAGTGTGCCTGAGCCTGACCACATCTCCAGCAAACTGGGTGAACTACTGAGTTAAGTCTATGGAGCCTCTCCAGAGTGAGATACTCGCAAAACAATATTTTACAGCTATTTTCCTTCGTGTGGACACAATTCACAAGTCTTACCTGCCCTAGTCCAGATGTTATACCAGGACAACTCATCAATAGGCTCTACAACTCCTCTTTCCATTTTGACATAGAGGTATTTGGAGGTTTAAACTGACTTGCATTGAGGACCTTATATAATGACAAAGCCGTTCTTGTAGGGGATTCACCTAAGAAAAGGTCTTCTGGCTTTGTTGCTTCTCTGTTAGGATTCTGAGTTACTTTGGTATTACTAATCCAGTGCCTTAGTTATATATATCCAAATGTATCAGCTTCACATAACAAACAAGCTTGTTTGCAATCTTCAAGGATAACAGCCTACCTCCGCCAAACAATTGACCTAGGTAAGTCAGACTCCCATCAAACCAATGAGAATACTGTCTGGGAAACAACCCTGGAGGAAATTCTGGATCCTTCCAAACCGGAGTTAAAGGTGATGGAAACGTTGTACCAGCATATTTCTTGATTGCCCTATCCAAACATGTAATTAGCATCTTAGTCATTGGGAGAATTCCAGGATGGCCACGCCAAGCACTCAAAGAACACCAACACCATTTATGCAAGGGAACTCCTAATCCGAACTGCTCTATCATTTCCCATTGCTTGCCTTCATGGCCAGATATTTCACTATGCAAAAGTGGGGCCAGTTCTACTGCATATAAATAACTCTCTGGGTCCAGCACCCCCAACCATCCATTCTCTCTATCTGCTACCATTGTATGGCGCGAAACCCTAGGAAACTTCTTGGCCCAGCTATTAAAGAAATGTGCCTGATGATCCAGTGTGACCTTATTTGGAATTCGAATCGGTAGAGCTTGCAGAACATACAGCCACCTTGGTAAAGAGGTCATTTTCACTGCTGCTTCTCTTCCCAACCCAGGGATATTATATTAATATAACAAATCTTCTCTTGGAGCAAGGTGATTGCCCAGGTACTTCAAAGAGTCCAGAACTCATCAGAATCTAAAGTCTGTCTGTAAAACATTAACTATTCTGGGCAGTTCTGACAAGTATATAAGATTTCATGATATTTATTTTAAAGCAGATAGCATGCAAAATGATTCCAAAAGGGATACTATAGATGGTAAAGTAGTCTCTGATTCCGGCATGGAAAATAAAAGTTAATCTGTGTATAATGCGTTTTTATGATTACGATGTGCTGTCTCAATCCCGTGAATAAGCTTGTGAGATCTAACTCTTTGTGCTAACGGCTCCATTGAGAACACGAATACTAAGGGAGATAACGGGAATCTCCGGTGAGTTCTCTTAGTAAAAAAAAACAGCTTAGAAAGCATCCCATTAAGGTTTATCTTTGTAGAAGGATGAACCAAGTTAGCTGACACCCTATTTATAAAGGTAGCCCCACATCCAAAGCCCTGTAACACTTCCCTGAGAAACACCCAGTTGATCCTGTCAAATACCTTCTCAGCATCGACAGATAATAATGCCAGGGATTGGTTGGTCTGTCGTGCACATTCTATAACAGTAATTGCCCTACGTGTATTGTCTTGAGCTTGCCGGGCAGGATTTAATCCAGTCTGATCCATAGGGATCTGCTAGCTAACATTTTTCCCTCACCTCTAGCCTGCCTCCGCCCCTCACATACTCTGCCTCCACTCTAGCACCTCACCCATCATGGTCACATCCCAAGCACAGCTGCCCAACTGTCTAAATGCGCATAAACATATCCAATGTAGGTTGTCCTTAATCTATGTGTGTCCACTTATGTATTGTCCCCGCTGACTGTTCCATTTACTCCCCTGCACAACCTGGTCAGAATGTCCCTCAAACTCACCCTGTTGTAAGAAGCTCACTGTGTCCCGTCAAATCTGATTTCTTATCTATTGTACATTCTTTTGTGTGCAAAAGAGTATTGTTTCTCCTGTATATGAATAAAGAAATGCATAATAATAACTAATGCCTGGAAGGACCACTGCTAGTCTGCTAGCCAACATTTTTTTATAAATCTGGCCCTCATGATTAAGAACCGCGATCAGTCTATATGATTTCAGTTTTCCAAGAGCAATAGCACAGATTTGCCCATCGTAGCCCTCTCCCATTCCCCCCTAACACTTGTCCTTTCATTTGACGCACTTTCATTCAAAATCTAGATTTGCATAATAACCTGTTATCCCTGCGGATAACCCCGGTTATGTGAAAATGTTCAAGCTCTGAACTTGGTCCCCATCCCCCACCCCCTAATTCCCACATTTCACATGGTGACCTCTTTCTTCTCCCCACCTCTAGCCTGGTGCTATTTCATCTGTTTTTCCTCCTCCAAACGGTATTTTACCCACTTTTTGTTTTCGGCTAACACCAGTTATACCCTTTATAACTGTGGTTATCGCAGCGAGCAAAAAAAAAAAAACGGGGGGTTTTCATTTCTAAAAAGCCTTGCTGATGCATTGTGGGACATATATATAGCTATGATTTTGGGAGAATGGGTCACCCCATTCTCTGTCAAATATTTTAACAACTACTGGGACGGAATAACCCCCGGCCCATCCCAGAAATGTTACTAGCCTCTCCCAGCCTCTCTGCTGCAAAGCACCAAGACCGATATAAAGATTTTAAGGAGCAGGAGGCAACCAGTTCTTTGTCGAATATTTTAAAAACTTCTGGATTGATTTGCCCCAAACTAGTCAAGGAACTTAAGTCAATGCTTTGTGCCAAATTGTTTCTAATTTGGTCCAAATCTTTCAAGCAGTTTTAACGCTACGGCTTTTCAGAAACTGCACTTTTTCCGTATAGGAAAATGAATGGGAGTAGGCTGAAAACTGTGTTTTTATCTTTTCATAATAACTTTTTAATTTTTTTAGGCAGGCCATGGCTAGTGTGGCCAAAGGAAAGATAGTGCTATAGCAACAGCTGAAGGCAATGGCTAGTGGCCCATTTAGGAAACCCATAGGAGCAATATGTAGAGTGGCCACAGCTGAAGGCTGTGGCCACCGTGTGGGTCCAAAAGAAACATATTGGTGAACATGTAAAGTGGACACGGCCAAAGGCCATGGCTAGGGGTCCGGTAATGTTTTAAAATATACAGTGGGCACTGCCAAAGACCATGGCTAGTGCGCCCGAAAGACATGTACAGTGGGTTCAAAAGAAACACATATTGGGTAACATGTAAAGTGGACACGGATGAAGGCTAGAGCTAATGTCCCGAAAGTGTTTTAAAAAATACAGTGGGCATGGCCAAAGACCCTGCCTACTGGGCCTAAAAGACATGTATAGTGCCCATGGCCAAAAGCCAGAAAAATGAGTCAAATGAGTGCTGCTATCGCCGCACCCTTGGACACGGACGCTCATCTATAGTACACGTGTTTATTCATGCGGAGCACATTGTTCAACGAGCAATCCATAATGTAGGCCCTCATTTTCCTGGCTGCCCACACATCGGTCATCCTGCTCTGCTCCCTATAAAGTCCTGCAAGAGCTCAACACTGGGGCTGGTGGTGCGGCCTTCTCCATCCTCACTGCCTTCCTTTGTGACTCTCTGAATCAGCACACTATGAAAGCTAATAGCCAACTGGCCTTCTTCATGGACACCCTGCCTCTATTCTTCCTTGCAATGTGTCTGCTGTTCTTCCTTAACTTGCCTCCTAGTGCCAGGGGAACACTGTGAAAGGGTATTCCTTATTTATAGACCGCATAAATAAACAGATGAATACATTGTATATTATAAAGAAATTAAACAAGTGTTATCCCTATTAGTCAACTTCTAAAGATGTTTAGAGATAGTTACTGCACAAGCCAATAATTGCAAGTTGTTAAAATGAAAGCACCAAAACAGAATACGTCCTTCTGTGTTTGAGAGAAGGATTTATAAATAATGGCATAGTGGCTAAGTTTGCCATTGGCTGGCAACATCTGGCGTCTTCTAAGCATCTGCTTCTCCATGTAACATATTCCCTGGACTTTGGAGTTACGGTACCCCTGCAGGTGTTCCAGGGTGTACTTGTATTGTGACTATGCTTTACCGAGGTACCAGGCTGCGAGAAATTGCTGCACCAGAATCCCGAGGTTGGCGTATACAAAACTAGTCTTTTGGGCATAGCAGGCTTCTCGCCAACCAAACCAATAATACATACGCCTGACCAGACCTGTACTATGGTAGTCTTTTCATGTGCTGGACGACTCATCAGAACCGCTAGTCCCTAAAAAGATACCCAGTAATATCACAACATATTACATTCAAATTTGGAAACACATCTGGGGAATAACTCTTGTTTTATGGTGGGACCGTGTGGAAAAACAGCTCCATTTATTGTTTCTAAATGTCATGCAATTCGAATAGGATGGGAAGAGCAACGTCCAATCAAATTTGCAGGGTTTAAGGCATGAAAATGGAAATATGCGCTCTGCTCCAGATAAAAGGTCCTGTTTATTTCCTGCATCAGTAACTGGAGACACATAGCCACTGACGCCTCACTCCCATGTGGGCTATTATCGTAGAAGAAACCAATGAATACGATTAGACTCACTCCAATGTTTGTTCCATCCATAATAGTGTTTGCTTAGGTCTGTCTCACTCATATTATCTGAATCTATATATTATGCGTTTAAATAAGACCTTTGCATCCCACTGCATCTCCGTCCCTTAAATGAACCATTGGGATGCGAGTCTGGATGGTCTGTTATTTTTCTAAACCAATGACAAGTTCGCCCCCACTGCGCAGTGTAAGGAGCACCCAATCATGAATATAATGTATTTTGTAATCTTCGTCAGTATTCTGTGTGGTGGGCCAAGAAACAGATTAACCGGATACACGACGGCAGTGCAGATCAATCCGAAGTCTGGTCTAGACAGCGATGAATTCTGGGCGGGGGAGAATGGAAAACAGGCCATCATAGCCTAGTGTGTCTGCTTCCTGGCTGTGTACAGTGGTGGACCTTTGCAGTATGTGGCATTGTCTATTCATTCAGACCACATAGTCTTATGGGCAATACATATGTCTCCAATTTGGTAAAAAACATAATTTTAGATAAAACATGTTTCGATACTTTTTTCAGCGTTATTCATAGAGAGACGCGCGCACACACTCTATCAAAGGCCAAAACTTCAGCCTCTGTCTCGCAGGAGCTCAAGAACTGGATCCACTTCCTGAGTTCAGGACGACTGTGTTGCTTGGATCCCCTCAGAGTCTCACTGGGTACCAGGCTCCTCCATGACCAGTCTCCCCTGCACTGCCCCAGGCCCTACACGCACTTTTAGGGAGCTGTAACCGTAAGCCCTACTGTCCCCTGCCTCCTGTACTCCCCCAGGCCCACGCTGCCCTGGCGGCACTTAGTCAGAGCAATGCTGCCCTGATTACACTACACCCTTCCCCTTTCCCTTCCCTCTCCCTTGCACTGGCCGCACACTTACTCAGAGCAATGCTGCCCTGCTTGCACTACACCCTTCCCCTTCCCTCTCCCTTGCACTGGCTGCGCACTTACTCAGAGCAATGCTGCCCTGATTGCACTACACCCTTCCCCTTTCCCTTCCCTCTCCCTTGCACTGGCCGCGCACTTACTCAGAGCAACGTTGCGCTGATTAAACTACACCCTTCCCCTTCCCTCTCCCTTGCACTGACTGCACACTCACTCAGAGCAATGCTGCCCTAATTGCACTACACCCTTCCCCTTTCCCTTCCCTCTCCCTTGCACTGGCCACACACTTATTCAGAGCAATGCTGCCCTGCTTACACTACACCCTTCTCATTCCCTCTCCCTTGCACTGACTGCACACTCACTCAGAGCAATGCTGCCCTAATTGCACTACACCCTTCCCCTTTCCCTTCCCACTCCCTTGCACTGGCCACACACTTATTCAGAGCAATGCTGCCCTGCTTACACTACACCCTTCCCATTCCCTCTCCCTTGCACTGGCTGCGCACTTACTCAGAGCAATGCTGCCCTGCTTGCACTACACCCTTCCCCTTCCCTCTCCCTTGCACTGGCTGCGCACTAACTCAGAGCAATGTTGCCCTGATTGAACTACACCCTTCCCTCTCCCTTGCACTGGCTGCGCACACACTCAGAGCAATGCTGCCCTGATTGCACTACACCCTTCCCCTTTCCCTTCCCTCTCCCTTGCACTGGCCGCTCACTTACTCAGAGCAATGCTGCCCTGATTGCACTCCACCTTCCCACTTCCAGGCACTGGCCGTGCACTCTCAGAGCTATGTTGACCGATTGTGCTCCCTCTTCACTGCCCCCCACACTTGCACAACCTGAATGACACAATGGCTAGTAAGATCATTTGCGTTGTCCTCCCTCACTTGTCATGTCGCGCCTAGAAACTTGTGCTTTGTCTTTCCCTGCACCATGCCCTGTATGCATGGAACACTGTGAGTGACTGACATGGAATGCTGTGTGTGAGAAAGTTATGTCCTGAATGGGTTCTGTGAATGTCAGCAGAGAAGATGCGTTAACTGAGAGAGGATGCAGGTGGATGTCTGTCCTAGTAACTTACCTGATTTGTGTGACAAATCAACTTTCAGGGCACCAGTGGTCCAGGGATGAATATCGGTTTCTAAACCATCAATCAGCCCCAGATCAGAACACATTGGAAACACAAGTAAATTATAAACTTCCTTGTCCAATTTTGGTAACGTGGATGGAACGGCAGGCTTAACTCTGTAAGGTTGTGGATCGTTGGTTAGTTGCAACACAGCGAAAATACAATTATTACCCAATGATAAAAGGGACTGTCCAGTTAAGGTTATATACAAATATCTACTTCATTGTTATAACAACAGACAGTTCTAGCACACTACAAAATACAACCCACCCTGTAAAGGAACACAGAGGACAGACAGTTTCATGAAGGAAAGGGATGCACTCTGGATAGTGACAGGAGGGTGGTCGGTAAACAAATCAGTCTTAAATGTTCATGGTTATTTGGTTTCAGCATCAAGGGAGCAAGGGGTAGTAAATGTCACTAGGGGCCTTCGGAGAAGGACCAGAGGGACAGATCCACAATGTCCCTGGTGCTTAAGATGTTCTTGATGCTTGACAGTGTCGAATTGATTCCAGGACGTTTTGCAGCTTCTGCGACAGAGTTATAGACGGGAGACAGCTGCAGGTATCAGGCAACAGGCAGTTCGGCAAGCAAGGCTGGACAGACAGCTGCAGGCTGGCCTACACTGCGGCTTGGGGTTGAGAATCGTCTCTGTGCTGGTTGGCAGATTTGGAACGCTGGTCGAGGCGCCTCGGACGACTTTAGTGACTGCAGCGTGACAACAGTCAGTGGTACAGCCAGTCGCAGTTCGAGGTCCCGATTGCCTCAAAAATGTCCTTAAAAGATGGACGCTGGTTGATGCTTGTGTGGCACTCCTCCTAGCTTCTGCGCAGGGATTGTGGCGTCCTTTCAAGGCAGATGGCCCAAAGCTGAGTAGAGTGTTTGCAGGCAACAGCATTGTGCTTTGTTCAGAGACTCCCTGGCACTTCTCATCTACATAGCTTGATGGCAGAACCTAGCAGGGCACGCTGTCGGCTAGCTGGGTGTTCTGAGTCCGTTATCTCCCTCTGTTCCCTGGAAAATGTTTAGGGGAGGCATCTTGCTTCCCTCTTGGAAATCCTGGCCTTTCTTCACTGGCAGAAGCTGTAAGGTAGACTGTACCTTCAGCCAGGGTCCACTGCTGAGTTTGTCTTCCCTGCTTCTGGCAAAGCCTTCAGATGATCTGCTAAGTGAGGGGCTCAGCCCTCTTTTAAAGTAAAATGGGGCCCAGTGATTAGTGCCGGCTAAGCCTACCTTAAGGAACCAATCTGGGGTCCCCACCAACAAACTTCTCTTATGTGTGAGGTCAAGACCAGAGTGCTCTGTGTGAGGTCAGGACCAGGAAAGGTAAGAGGCGACAACATGTACTCCTAAGTCTCACCCATATTCCTGTCTGTTGTAGATCAAAGTGTCTCTCTTGTTAGCTTAGCCCTATGTGGCTCTTGATCAAAGTGCAGGTCTCCCTTGAAGTTTTGTGGTGAGAACAGACTTCGGCCTCCCTCAAATCACATATTTCGTCCCTTTGAAAGGGAGTTTGTCTACTGTAAACAGTTGTCCCAGACACAACATTCACTGCATTTCGTACAGAAGGGTGGGAGCCAGCTTCAAGGTGACACATTGCATATCAAAGAGGTGTTAGTTTTTCTGCCCATTGTTAAGTTCTGTGACCAGACCTATTTGCAGGCCTGCTTTAATTAACTCATCAGTATGTGCCAAAACCACACAGAATGTAGACAATAGAACAGGGCAGATCCATGGAGTCTTTGATATGTTAATTAGGCTGCCCATGGCCGGAGCAATGTGTTGCCTTCCCCCCTCTTGAGATGCTTTTGATGTATCTGTGGCTGTCACATTCCAGCTGAACATGACAGGGGAGGATGGCGCCTATTGGCGGTGTCCTCTCGGAGTACACGTGACTATGCGTTTCGTGCGGTGAGCAGGGAAAATGTGTGTAGAATGGCCTCACACATTTTCAGAGGTTCAGCTCCCATCATTCTTTTTTATTTTCAGAAAAATAAAAAAAAGACCAGGCGAGTGCCCACTCCGATGTGGATGGTCAGATTCCTCACTATGTGGCCTACATTTCTACCCATACCCTGTCGCTGGAGCTGTGACTTAATAAAGAGGTTTCCTGTTCCTACTACAATGTCAGTGCTTTGACTGGCATGAGACCACCTTAACAATGTTGACGAGGGTGCTAGCTATGCTGGGGGACAGCACCTAAATAGAAGACGGACATCCACTGCCCTCTAAATGAAGTGAAGATCCTCTCAGAGGTAGGAGCACTGCAGGGTGCAGTGAGGCCAGTGGTGCCAGTTATATGAGGAGGCAGCATCAGGGTCAAGGGCCAGCGAGTTTGCCAGTGTACAGACAGGAAGAGTGCCAGGGGCAAGGGCCGGCGAGTTTGCCAGAGAGAGCACCAGCGCCAAAGGCCAGCGAGTGTGCCAGTGTGCAGACAGAGAGATTTCCTGAGCCAAGGACCTAATAATTCTGCAAGGGGCAGAGAAGAGAGGGAGATTTTGTGGGGCTAAGGGACCAGGACAGAGCTGTCTGCCAATCATTGATTGCCCATTATTTCTGATGCACTGGGATGCAGAAGGTGCTTGAAATGTGGAACTCTGGGGACTGGGATTGGGGGATTCTGGGCACTGGAATTGGGGGACTCTGGGCACTGGCATTGGGGGACTCTGGGCACTGGACGCGGTTGTACAATAAATAGACACACACTCAAGAAGCAATGTCCAGTCATGTGATTTTCTTGACACAACAGGTATATTTATCTGGTGAAACTATTTACATGAATGAACCCTCCACCCGCAGTATGTCAATGTCTACCCACCCCCCACCAGCCCCACACACCAATGCCCCTCAACCCCCAACCTGGTCACCCCTAAATGCCCACCGTTCATGGTTCATAAAGTGGACACCTGTTCATAGCAACCTTTTCTTCCTCGTTTTAATGAGGTGATTTGCCCTGAGGTTTTCGGGACAACCCTGTAGATAACGATCTGCACACAAGTTAAGGGCCGGAGAGCAGTGAATGCAGCCTGCGTTCTGAGCATTTTGATTGGCTTAAAAAGCCAACCAGCGTGCTAACGTGCCTCTCTCCTACTCTGCCTCACTCCCCATCTTTGTTCTTTATTTAAGCCTCTACAGGTCATTTCCAGCACATCTAGGTTAGTTGCCTAACCCCTGGTTTATTACTTTGGCCTCCACTGTTCTGCTAGACTGTCCTGGATCCTCCTTCCTCACCTTACCTCCCACAATCTTCCCCTTCGCTTTGGATGTGACTCATGATGCATTTCAAGATAATAGCAGGACTTGTTGACTTATGGTGTTGTGTGCATGCCCAGAGCCTGTTACAGTTGCTCTAACGAAAAGCAAAGCCTACAAACAGAACATTTAGCAGGGATTAGATACAGACACTCACTGTATCCCACCCCAAATTCATCCATGTTATTACATGTGCCCCACTCCTGCGCTGGAAAGCCAAGCACCAGCACAAAAGCGGGCGCATTTGATTTCAAAAGGGTGCCTGCCACGACTTCACCCACCACGCCAGCTAGAGGGAACACTTGAAAGGTTCCCCCGAGAGGGCATGGTGGGGGGCCAGTGGCACCCTGGGCGGTCACCCAGGCAAGCCTGACCTAAGGCCGACCCAGAGTACCATAGTGTATACAGACACAAAGGGGAGGTGGGGAACTTTGATCAAACCTGGTTAACTTTTGCTAAACATCTTGCGTGAGGTGATTTCCCTTGCAAAGCTCTGAACAGCCATATTTCATCTGCATTTATTTATTGAGCATTTGTTAGGCGCCTATACAACAAAAGTGTGTGTTCCAGGCACCACAAGACAGAGTGGGGAGGGAACAAGGGGTGTAAATAATAATGGCAAAACAAAAAAACTGTCATTATACAATCATGGTCCCACTAGGCATTGTGCCATTCGGACATGCAAGTGCAGTGAAGAGCGGTGCAGGAGATAGGGGAGGGAGAGTGGGAGGGAGCAAGGTATGGGCAAATGCTGCTGAGAGATCAGGAGGGAAGTGCTCAGAGGTACCACGGGGGGAGGCCGCTGGATAAGTGCTAGTGTGGAAGAATCCCAAGGGTGGGGTACACAGCTGCCAGGTAGGGGGCCTACTGGGGCAGTGCTGGGGGGAGGGTTCAGATGTTGCCTGGGCCTAGTTACCTGTGAGAATCATGAAGGTCCAGGCCACCAGTCACAGATGCAGCGGGTTGATTAGCAAGGAAATGAAAGAGGGAATGAGGTAGAGAAAAGCAGAGTTTTGAGGAGTTTCCGGAACTTAAGGAGGTCTGGCTGAATTCTGGGAGGGGCAGGGAGGCTGTTCCAAAGAGAGGAACCAGCCGAAGAGCGAGTGCTGCCCCCCACTCTCTGCTTGGAGAAGAGTTTGACAAGCAGAGAGTTGAAGTTAGAGGACCAGAGGACACTAAGAGGGAAGTATACATTGAGCTTCTGGGGAAAGGTGACGAAAGGGAGAATGCCTCTAAGGAGGTGAAGCTGGAAGTAGGCCTTCTTGGCAAAGTCCAAGATGTGAGGGATGAAGGAGAGAGAGAAGTCAAAGGTGACTCTGAGGTTTTTGGCCTCACGGGATAGTGAGGGTAGAGGGCCCAAGGAAGGAGGCCAGAGGATACAATGGAAACAGGGCCCAGGTGGCCCAATAAGAAGCATCTCTGTATTACTGGCATTAAGACAGAGGTCGTTAGCTGCACACCATGCCTGGATAGCGGTCAGACAATCGGGGATGAGAGAGGAGGAAGAGGATATAGTACAGGGAAGTTTGAAGGAAAGCTTTCTGTCATCAGTGTAACACTGGAAATTAGGAGAGAAGGAAGAGATAGGTGAGCAAGAGGGGCGAGATAGATATTGAAGAGCCATGGCGATAGGATACAGCCCTGAGGGACGCCACAGGTAGAAAGTGAAGTGGTGGAGGTGAAAGTCCCCAGCTGCAACTGGGAGGAGTGGTTAGTGAGGACAGAGGTCAGCGAATCCAGTGTCCAGTCCATGATGCCAAGGGTATCACACAGCCATTTTATGAGGATGGAATGGTTGACCGTGTCAAAGGCAGAGGTGGGATTGAAGAGAATGAGAACAACAGGAGAGTTAGAATCAAGATTTGTGAGCATATTCTCACAGGTGTTCAGGAGAGCAGTTTCTGTGCCTCTGGATGCCTGGATATCCAGATTGATGGTCATGGAGGAAACTATCAGGTTCAGTATGAAGGATCAGTTGGAGGAGGACCAACTTCTCCAAGAGTTTACCTAAGAAAGGGGTGGTGGAGTTGGGTAATAGTTAGCCGTGCAGGAAGGGTCAGCAGATGGCTTTTTTAGGAGAGGGTGCACAAGGGAGTGGTTGAGGGATAGAGGAAAAGAACCAGTGTTGAAGAATGGTTACTGAAATCGGCCATAGCCGGGACAAGAGAGGAGATTTTGTCCTTAATGGTTCTAGAAGAGCAGGGGAGCACCCGTTTGAATGAGACCTTCATAGAGCGGAAAACTTTAGAGTCCTCATCAGGTGCTTTGGGCAGGAAGAAGGTGAGTGCAGGGTTGGAAGGAGGAGAGCCAAGGGACGCAGGAGAGCAGCAGCGAGAGTGGTGGCGGGGGTGGTGGAGAGTGAGGACAGCATGTTCTGAGCTTTACATGTGAAATGGGAGGCCAATGCGGTGCAGAGAGCCTCCGAAGGAAGAGGAGATGTGGAGACTACAGTTGGATTGGTGAGTTCCTTGCAGATTTTGAAAAGTTCAGTCATGTTTTTAGTGGCTCCAGAGATGCAGGCTTGCATGTGGGCCCTCTTCTTGGAGCGGATAGAAAACGATATTGCCTTTGAAGCAGGCGACAGGCCACCTTATCAGAGGGTGAACCCGAGGTCTGCCACTTCTGTTCAGCAACTCTGCACTTACGTTTCAGAGATGCTAGATTGGATAATACCAGCCGTTGCACTTGGAGGCAGGTTTCAAGTGGATCCTCATGACAGGGCAAGGATGTTGAGGGTGTTAGAGATGGAGAGGTGCAGGTCAGCAAGGAGTGTCTCCGAAGCAGGGGTGGGAGGGGAAATGTAAGTGGAAGCAAAAGCAGTGACTGACACTCGCTTCATCGGTCGAATGACGGCGAAGGAGGCTGGCAGTGTGGGGAGCGGCTCAGACAGAGGGCCCAGGGGCCCCAAGCGGGAGGAGAGGAGAGATTGGTCAGACCAGGAGAGGGTGGTGGTGTATGTGTTACAGATAGGGATGTCTCCATAGATGAAGGCATCCAGAGTGTGTCTGGCTGAGTGGGCCGGACTGGAAGGAAGTATAGTGAGAGAAAGGGAGTCACAGAGGTCACAGAACCGTGAGGTGGCTGATTCAGGAGAGTCGAGGCAGATATTGAAGTCACCGAGGAGGAGAAGTTTGGAAGAAGAGGTCAAGAGGGAGGAGGTGAGGTCAGCCCATTCAGAGAGGAAGAGAAAGATTGGGCTGGTGGGGCCTGTAGATGGTAGCGAGGTTACGCGAGAGAGTAGGAGAGACCCTGAGCCTACAGACGAGGCATTCAAAAGAGGAGTATAATTGAGTTGGTATGATAGAAGCAGGGACCCAATCAAGGCAAATCAGGGCCACTCCACCTCTGGCCCTGTTGGGCCTGGGTTTGGAGAGGATTTTGTATCCCTCAGGAAGAAGAGTGTCAAGAGCAGTGACAGAGCTGGCATTGAACCACGTCTCGGTAAGGGTGAGGACGTCAAGGTCTTCAAAAAGGAGACAGATGTCAGAGGAGTGGTTGACAGCATAACAAGCGTTCAGAGTCGCTAAGTGAAACTGATTACCACCTTTGAACATTTTCTGTGGAGGGGTAAAATGCCGTGGTACTCCGGTTGGTGGTGGTGGAGAGGCTAGAGGAGAGGTGGAAGGAGGAGTAACAGGAGAAGGGAGGACGTTACTAAGAGATGGCAGGTGCCGGTCAAGGAGGAAAAGAGTAGATTAAGAACCTTGGGCCATGAAAGTACCATTGTGATAGACATTGACGATGCACCTAGAGTATGAGAAGGATGCCAAGAGTAGTTCCCATCTAGTGCCACCAGTAATGGGTGAAGAGGAGAAAGTGGAGATCAGGTGGGGAGTTTTTAGAAATATGAAGGTGTCTAACGTACTAGGCCAGAGGGATCTGTCATCCAGGTGGCCAGGACACAGCCATCGTTATTGCATTCAGTTCCTGGGGATGAACCAGTGCGGGAGGATCACCTGGATAGGGGGTCCTCGGGGAGTGAAAGTGGGACGCCGATGGGTGATCCCCCTTCTTTTTACACCTTTTCCTCAACCTACCATGTAGGATATTCAAACATTCTATCCCCCAACCCGTCTTAGCCAACACTAACACTTTCACACACCATGAAAGACGACGGACAAACACCAGCGCCGTTTACCTGACATGTCCCAACACAAGGGTCAGGCAGAGTCAGGTAATTGTCCAGATTCACACACACCTGACGGCCCTTTCCCTTCCCCAGAGGGATAAAAGGTGGAGCATGAGAGCACAAAACGAGCAAGGCAGACCGCACGACGAGAGAGCAAACTCAGCAAGGCAGTTCAAGAGGAGGAGAAAGACGGCATGAATCAAGCCAGGCCCGTGAAACCTCCACAGAAGGAATCGTAAAACCACAAACAATAGCCAGCGTGTGTTACAGCTGATTTCAACAGTACATAGGGCCCTCTTCCGCTGATAACCAAGTCAGGGAGAGATGCTTTCCACCGTGGTATTGGCCTTGACTCCAGAGACAAGAAATGCCAAGCGGTTCATCATAGCCGGTGAGTCGAGGGGAGAGCTGATAAGAAACCGAACTGTGTTGAACAAAAGTAGCAAACAGCTAATTGAAGAAAGTAAAAATATCTGTCAATACAAGAGGTGAAAACCAGCTACAGAAAGTCAGGCACTACGTGGGTGTTCACTGGGCAATTACCCTATTATTGAAACTACAGTTACCAGAAGACCTTGGGAGAGGTGCAAGAAAGGGGTCAAAGTGGTCATACAGGGGTCTAGTAAAAACCTCAGTACAATCGAAAGTCTTTCACCAGCAGATTATTGTGAAGCTAAGGCAAATTAATCCCGCATCGTAAGAACTTTTCAAGAAATTGTGTGATTGGCAAAGTTGACAAGTGTGAACCCGATGGAGGGATGCCAATCAAAAGGGGTGAAGCCTAAAGCCCAATAAATAGTGTGTTGACAAGAGTGAACCCGGCCGAGGGATGTCCTCAAATACATTAAGATTTGTGAATGTCACAGAGGAGAGTGTGTTGAAAGCCACAGTGAACCCGATGGAGGGAGGCTAACATTCGAGAAGGGTCTGAGCACGGAAGAGGGAGATCCAGGGGGAAGAATCAACACCCCAAGTGCAGGCATAATGAAACAGTTGCTTATTTATTTTATCAGGCCCTTGGAAGCCAGAAACTTAACCACCAAAGGTCCTAATATCCCTAGGAACTTTTGTGGATCTGAGTCTGGAAGAGTGGAATCCAATGGGTGAAAGGTCATCACCCAATGTACATTTGGGAAGGAACTTTTGTGTTTATTATTTTGACTGTGTCAGGTCCTCGGAGGCCAGAGACTTTTTGTAGAAAAGAGACTTAACCACCGAAGGTCCTGATACCCGAGAGCGGAACTGCAGTCTTCATGCTGGGAAAATTTGAGTGTGTGCTGTGCTCTGGAGTCCCGCCTTGTCCTGTGCTCAAAACATGGGGAAAGGAGACCGTGAATACCACATTCTGACTTATTGTTTGAGAACACTTCTTTCTTTCTTGTGAATCCTATCCCACATTCTTTTTTGTATTTAGGGTAAGGATTGGCAATAGGTTTTTCTTAGTATGGCCCTTTTATTTGACAAGACTAGGACTGCCTTATTATTATTTGATGGTCGTAGCTTGCTCCCATCTTAGATTTAGGTTTAGATTAGGCATTTTCCAACCTGCATATACAGTTTAATAAACACCCTTGAACTGTGATCACTTGTGTCTGTCGATATGAAGACCCTGGCAACCTTTGTTTCAGGCCTACACAGAAAAAGATCTGGAAAACTTGGGTTAAATTAAGACACAACAGAGGATGACTGGAATGAGCCCATCAACCTTCTCTGCCACAATAACAAGCAGAATCTAGGTCCTTTTAATACTCTCTGTGACTAACCCGAGAGGCTTTTAGGACCATCTATTCATAGACCAATAATGAAGTGAATAGGTCTGTCAGTAAATTGGGTGAAATGAATCACCTGTCAGAGGAAGACAGGAACTAAAGAATACATTTTTATAATGTGGTTTTTCCATTAGTGAGAAGGGAATAGTCTGTAAGTAGAACCCCTTCACCTCTCCTTTGGTGTCTTATCTTCCTCTTTCTTCTTTTCGTATACCGAATTGTGCAGAAAATGTATTTGACTTTGTTTTTCTTTTATGCATAGTATGCATTGTTGTATATGAATGTAAAAGACTATCATGTGCTGCTTTAACAATATTGCTCTATGTCACGGTCAACTATTGATGTTTGTTATAATATTTTTGTAAAGGAAATTTGGTATTAAAATTCACACACGATCCCTTTTGATTTGAGTTTTGGGGCACAACATCACATGTTATTTTATTGATTCACATATGTTGGTAATGTTGCTTCCACACTGTTGTGTTTTTACATGCATTTTCTGGGATTGTGCCCACACAATATGCTCAGCATACTTAGGGTGTTTTTAACCACAGAGAACACTCTAAGTATGATAAACTATCCGTAATTGACAGGGATGAATGGAGTGTACACAGTACCTAGTGTCTAGTCCTGGGATCCATAATTGACAGGACCCATGGAAATCAATAGAAAAGCCTATTGTGCATGGCTTGCATCAAAAAATACTCTTAGAAGTATCTTCAGAGGTACACCCTTATGTTGATGTTCATAGTTCAGCCCTAGTACCTCTGTTAAATTGGGCAAACTCTTTCCCCCCTCGTGTTACCACGATTCTTGATACCATGCCTTCCTTACAGGAGTCCATATGTCCGGGGAGGGGCGAGAAAAGAGGATGTTGGTAATAGTCTGCCTGGAAGTAGCATTGATGTAGGTGTCAGCAATAGGTTAGGCCTAGATTAGAGGACAGGGGAGCTTGTTTAAGCTTTTTTCTTTCAGACTTCATGAGAGAGATAGGATAGGTGGTAAAGAGAGCAGCGGTTGGAATAGATAGGGGAGATAGAGAGTGTCTGGTAGCTGGGGGGGAAGACAGGAGGGCTGCACAGTGCACAAATAAACTCACCAGGCGGCCTAGCAGCCAAGCAGGCACAGATGCAGGAGGTGCTTCAAATGAGATTTGCACAGGCTAGCAGAATTTTAAGTACCCAGACTGGGTGAGCACTAAGCCCAGCTGAAAACAGTTAATGTGCAGGTTTAAAGGCACATCTAAATTGAACTTTCCAGCAAAGCACTAAAATGCAGCAGAAAACAATCAATGCGCAGGTTCAAAACACTGCAAGATTCAAGTTCCGGGCAGTGCAGAAACTACAGAAATAAAAAAGGTTTAATGAATCAGAGCAAACAGTCAGAGCATGCACGGCAACGGATTTTAGCATACAAGATAATAGAGAAGAGAGGCAACGTTAGACGTGGGAGTTGTGGGGGAGAGACAGATACACAGCAATAGAATACAGGCAACAGATCATTTCAAAACACCCAGATGTGAAAAACACACATAAATGAAAAATGCCAGCATTCAAGCAGGGCAACAGGTTTTAGCCATTATAACATTTGGTGCAGGCAGAGGATTTAAACAGCAGGATTCGGTATTCAGGAATACAGACAGCAAACAGCTTTTAAGTAAGGCCTGCTGAGGTTAGAACAGCATCTGGATTCGCATTTTACATGAACAGCCAAAAAAGCATCATTTAAGTAAGCCTGCTTTGCCGAAGAGTTCGAGGCTAGGCAGATGCAACTTTACAGCATTCAGAGAGGAGTGAGGGAAGGGTCTACAGTTCCCAAGGAGGCTCATTGAATGGCTGGCGGATAAAAGGCGAGAAGGGGCAGACATGGAAAAGGAGTCCTGTAGGAAGGTCAAGTGCTGTAAATGTTAATAAACCCAATGTTTCAGATGGTAACGGCACATAGTCAAGTGGAAAGTTTATTATGGTGAAAGGTGTAATGGTCGAGCACCAGGAGAGCAATATGAAGGATCGAGCATGGATGAATAAAACCAGAGATGTGGAGAGGCGCAATGGAGGGAGGCCAGAAGACCCATGGTGTGGGGTGCAACCCACACCAGGATGTAAGGGGAGGAGGCACTTACCAGGCGAGGTTGCTGTAGCTGTGTTAGCACGGATGTTGCGGCAGGAAGGAGGGTCCCTCCAATGCCCTGACAGGCCGAGACAGGGATTGAAATTTGGCCCTTAAAGTGGGCCCTTAGAAGGGGGCCGGCGTCGCCTGGCCGGCTCCCCAGGCCCAGTAGAATATGTGCAAGCTCCAGGCAATCACGCAGTCCTTCCGGGCACCGAGGGTGCTGCAGGAAGCGATGAAAACTCGGCAACCAAGCTTGAGAGGCCTCACCGAGTCAAAGGCCCAGATGCTCCATGCGGCCACAGGCTAGGAGAAGCGCATGGTTGCTCGTCGGATGAAAAGAAATAAATGTTCTTGTAGCTATACTGTCCTTCTTGTAACTAAACTGTGATGTGTTGTGTATGAGCTGCTCTGTTTTTCCTTTAAGCGTGTTGTCTTCACACTTATTTGCATTGATGTATTAAAAAAAACACCAAGGACAAAAAAAATAAAAGACATTGGGGGGTCATTACGACCCTGGCGGTAGGGGGTTAACGGCACCGGTAAGGATGCCAGTGCCATTACCCCCCTACTGCCCTATTACAAGGTCCCTTAGCGGGTCCCACCAGGACTGACTGCTTTTACCAGCCTGTCTTAGCGGGACCCGTTAAGGGACCATGGAGCTAATAACGGGCCCGCAATTTGAGGGCCCATTATTAGCTCCTTCCCCATTCTCATTGAGCCCTATGGGGGCTCGAATGGGAATGGGGAATGGTTTTCTGAATGGGGACTTATCGGTTCCTCCAAGGTTGGAATGACCCGGTAAGTCATCATTCAGTGAACCTGGATCCGGACACAGGTTTGGAGGCAGCCATGGTGCTATTTGCACCATGGCTGCCTCCAAACTCGTAATGACCCCCATTATTTGTCATGCTGCATAGTGGAACATACATTTAGTTCTCTAGTTACTTTTTCCCCTTGGCCAACCAGTGTTAGGAATAGTGCAAAAAATTGATTGTTACATTTTTCTGAATGTTTTACATTTTTATTTTTAAAAGTGCATATGTGCCAGCCTTGTCATTATTGATATGGAAAAACCAAAACATATTTTCTTGCTATGTTGTTTGAGAACAGCCACATTCGCGCTCGACACTAGGAGATGTCGGAATAGAAGTTCACTCCAATAAGACTTGCGAGATCTAGATTTGTGAATATTAACAGGTGTTTATTTAGATTTGCGGACACGTGTTTCAACCTTCAGAGGTTATTTTCAAGGCTAATCATTACAACGCTGTACATTCAATATAGCATGTATCACCCATATGTCTTTCATCCCATGTGTGTGAGCAATGGCATGTGTGATACATATGTTCAATAAAAACAATGAAGGGTTGGCAAACAGAGATAAGTGTGTGCAGGAGTGGCATAGTGTAGGGGTGGTGGGGAAATTAACAATTAGGACAGGGCATACAGAGAGGGAGCAGAGAGGAAAGGGGAAAAGAGCAAAGAATTGTTAATAACGTTGGTGGAGTTCACCCCCCCAGGAGGGGGGCAGCCAAGGTTCTAGATTAATGCTGCAGCCTCTTATGACTTACAGAGGTAGGTGTCGTAAGACTTGTTAATGTGTCTTATGGTCACGAAAGGGGAGGCCCCTGTAGTATTTTCTGGTGGGTAATCCATCCCTGTAGTATTTTCTGCAGGGTAATCCATCCCGATTACCCACCAGAAAATACTACAGGGCCCTTCCCTTTCTTTGATCTAGATATAAATGTTTTCGTAAAGTCTGAATGGATTTTGATTTTTTGACAAGTGTCATAATGTAGGTACACAAAATAGTGATTTACCTTTGGTGACTGAGGTGTGGCCTGTGGCCATGGGCAGTGGCCAGATTGTTCGGGTCATGGAATAAGGTCATGATCCGGACATTCAGGCTACTGTCCATGACCACGAGGGACAACACATGGGGTTAAAGTGGCCATGTCCACCTGGGACTGGCTTTGTGGTAAAGTTATTCGAAATTGGGATAGGTTTGAAAGGGAAGAAAATGTGCTTGTGGTAATATGGTCATAGGGTTCTCTTTTCGCCTTCTGCGTGCTGCCATGGAAAGCGAAAAGGCGCACTGTACGGAACCTGCCTTCCCTTTCCATGGTGGCCATCTTGGAAAAGGATTTTCCTTCCTACACCAGGACGCCACAGACCCCACTGGCGTCCCAGTGTTGGAAGAAAAATCCTTTTTTAGCACCCCGGTTCCCACTTTGGGCCTTCATCCCCCATTACAGGGGCTAGAATGGGTGGATAATGGTCCGGAGACCTCGTTATCCACCCTTGCTTTGCTTGGGCTGATAACTTGGGCTGCCAGGCCGGTATCCACTGTTCCATCCCTGGAACGGGGGATAAACGCCACAACATTGCCATTAGCATAACACAAAACACAAATGGAAATGTTGGAAAAGCTTATTGAGTCTATGTACTTTACTGAGAAATATAAAGTAGATGGAGGCTATACGTTTTTTTTTTAGTTCTATGTTTTAACTATGAAAGGTGGTTCCTAAAGGAACATTTCATTTATTGTTTTTGGATGCATTTTTTTTTTTGGCAGGAGAGCTTAGAACAAAAGGTGGGGAGAGAAATGAGGGAAGAGGCAGCAATCACTAATATGGAGGGGCAGGTGGGCAGGGGAAAATGTTGCGTGTGTGTTATTTCTAAGGTAGGGAGCAGTGTTTCTCATGCTCCTTGATTACAGCAGTGTGGTGTCCCTTGGGGAGGAGGGATGACATTAGCTGATCCCATTTTAAGATAAATAGCAGCTTTGCTAAAAGTATGTACTGTGTACTAGATTGTTAATGGATGAGTAGGAATAGGTGCTGGAGCTGTGCAAGGGAAAATTTGAAGTTGAAAGTTCCTAGATCAGTAGAAAATGGCGTTCCGAACTGTCTGCGAAGCACGGATCTTATCATGAAGTGTGGACGGGTACTCAGGCACGTCATCATGCCGCGCGCCAGCATATGGTCATGTGGCACTGTCCAGAAGGTCCGCAATGAAGTCAGATGTTCGTAGATGTTATGGTTAAGTGGCACTAATAAAAACCTATGAAATTCAAAGAAAAACTTTGTTAAGGGGACGTTATAGTTAAGTTGCACTAATAAAAACCTATGAAATTCAATGAAAAAACTTTGTTAAGGGGACTCTATGGTTAAGTTGCACTAATAAAAACCAATGAAATTCACTGAAAAAATGTTGTTAAAGGGACGTTATGGTTAAGTTGGACTCGTAAAAACCTGTGAAATTCAATGAAAAAACTTTGTTAGGGGGACGTTATGGTTAAGTTGCACTAGTAAAAACCTATGAAATTCAATGAAATTCAATGAAAAAACTTAGCTAAAGGGACGTTATGGTTAAGCTGCGCTAATAAAAACCCATGAAATTCAGTGAAAAAGGGACGTTATGGTTCCAAGTAAAACCCAAAACCCCCTGAAATTCGCCAGTATGGTAAGCTAAGCAACCATAACTCGTGCCACCATTGTGCACTGCTAAGACTAACACCCAGAACATCAAAAATGAGAAAGGGGGAAACCTGTGACAACTGTCTAGGGATGGCCCGGGGACTTCCTAGAGGAAAGGACCCAGCATAAAGCTGGTCATGTCAAAGACATAAAGGAAGGACAATGAACCGTTTCTGTTTACTTTAACACACAAGTAAGTGGGCCTGAGTGTAGTTTATGGTCAATATGTCAGTATAAAATAAGAAAACCACCCCAGCCTGTGGCATCTATTGGCTCAGCTGAGTGACAGGCTAATATGGTCGCATTTATTAAAAATACTGCGGCTCAGGCTTGTGAGCGGGCCATTGAGACCAATGTGAGAACCGCAATGAAATGAGACATACCAGGAATGGCTTTAAGATTTGGTGAATCTGGAGCAATGCAGTGAAGCAGGGACTGGCAGATAACGCTAATATAATACGACATGGGGATTTCCTCTGTGCCATGCAAGAGGCCACAAAAAGGCACTATATCTATTTTAGCCAGTCAACAGAGATGGCTAGGGACTCATAATCCAGTATACACAGGACTGTGGTGCTTTCGATTGCATCTATGGTTGGTGACTTATGTTCACCGGATGGGCCCTCAGTCTTAGGGAATGACATATATCTGCATAAGAGAACAAGGTTGGGGGCTCTAGAGACATCGTCCACGGAGGAATTGTGGAACCTGCTGATGATGATGTAGATTCTCCTCTCGTAATTGGATATCCTGAGGCTGACCCAACTGATGACTGGGTGGATCTGACAGAGGATGAGCCTTCCACATCAGGAGTGACGGATCATATGGGAAAGCCCATGTTCAACTCATTTGACTTTACCCATCCAAACCCTACTGAACGGTTTGTGCTCCCTCTTTTTGAAAAGTTTTGCACAATTCTTTCTCCAAAAGAAACTAGACAGTAGTTCCAGGAGGAAGATTATGGCAGAATGCCAAGAACCTCAACAGCAGGCACAAGCCTTTTGATGCTTCATTTGGACCCTAAGGTGGCTGTCTTCTTCTTCCGTTATGGGAAGTACATCTCGAAAGGTGGTGATAAGGTCTTTGGTACATGCCTGAATTGCTTACTGTGTTGAAGATCTTGGATATATCAGAGGAAGCTCATGTGAAGGATAAGCCCGTAGACGGAAAAGTCATCTCAGGCTAGGCACAGTGAACTTTATGATCCATAGGATCCAAAGCTTCTGTAATACAGTAGCAGAGAAAAGGGGTCTTGTTGAAAACTAACCCCAACATTTCGCATTTCGGTCTAGCCGAGGCATCAGTTCAGGGTGAATTGAAGGAAGTCTTCTTTGGTGATAGGTCAGCTAAGTACATAGGTAAATTCATGTCCACCTTCACCACACTTGAACTGGGGACTTCAAGCCCTTTAAGATGAGTAGCAATACCCTTGAGATGGATGGGGATGCAGATTTTAATCAAACATCAATAATTCAGATGACACAAATAGCTTGTCAAAATCTGTGTCTGTTTTAATATAAGTAAGTAAAACAGGGAGTACAACGAACATCAGCAATCGCTCGATACTCAACTCTCAACTCATTTAAGAAATAACATATTTTTTATAGACCAAATGTGTCATTATTGACGTGTAGACCTGTGTCATTACGAATGTCATCCTACATGGCAAGTTTCTAAAACCTATTGGGAAGAGAGATTGGCTCTAACTGAACTACTAGATATAGGTGTAATATCTGTATAGAGTAACAGAGAGAAATAATTGGATAGTCAACAGGTGGGACAACTAAGCCCTCCCTTCAAAATGGCCACTATGAACGTCAGTAAATGTACGACATCCCATTGGCTACACAACTATAGGACCCCCAACTGCGTTGTGTTCTACAATTGGCTGGCTACTAACCCCCGTCATTAACTTTACACCTACGTGAGCAGCATGCAGACTGAACAACCAGGTGCGGGTGAGCTTGTCTCGATATCAGCTTCCCACCAATTAAAAGGACACTCCATCATCACCTCAACGTTTCAATGTCAATTAGTGTCTGAAGTTGGCCTTGAGTGTGTTCTGTTTTCTGTGATTTTTTAAGGAGTATGAGTACTGTCTGGCTTCCGTGCGTAGGTGTGATCTCCTCATGCTTTCTTCCATGATGTGACTGGACACCATGAATTGAGCCTTTCTCGTGTATTTAACTGTATTTTCCAATAGTCCTCTGATGTCTTTGTTTTTACTTGACCTTCTTGAACAGAAGCTTCTGTTCTTTCATGTTAATTGTATCTAATGTCAGCCAATTTTAGTTCTGATAAGACCTTGGCTCTTTTGGCTCATCCAACTCCTTAGCTGAAATATATTCTGTTTAATGCAATTGCTTTTATAACTGCAACACTGAATTCAAGGCCTTCCTCGTTGTTCAAGACTGCTATATACGTAGTGGAACCTCCATTCTTTATTCAATCCATATGTATCTATGAGGTATATATGTATATGTTGGTGCTTGCCGCAATCTATTTACTATAAGCATTTGGCTAGCTTCATGATTTCTTTGCTGCTTGCGTTTACTTGCATTTGTACATGTTTAAACTAAGTTTCTTCATTGGGTTTGTGGCATAAGTTTCTTCATCTTGATCCCAAAATGTCAATTATCCTTAGTACTTCTTCATTCTTCATAAATCATCTGCCTCTCAGGTCTGATTATCTTCTATCTATGGAATCTATTCAGTTTTGTCTGACGTCACCATTCATCTTGGTCATTCAGTTTCTTTGTTTCATCAGAAATCGCATTTAAATGACCATCACAGTGTCTTGGATGTAGGTATGGTTTCCTTAATGGATACTTAACATCCCATATTCTCTTAGGTATAGGCATTCCTATGGGTACTGCACAGAGTTGTTGCTCTTCTTCTTGCCTTCTGTTTGGTGTAGAGTATGTCACATACTTTGATTCATACTTCTCAGGTAATGTAGGCAGGGTAGGTGGAGTAGGGGTACTTGGCTCCTCCTCTGCACACTGGATAGAACTCACGCTTCCCTCAAGAAGCTATTTCAACTACAGGTTTCCACTTGGGACCATTGTTATAGTGGTCGCCTGGCCAGCCGTAACAAGGCCTTCATGTGAGGCAGTTATAAACCTGGGCAACAAGCCTTCCACCTTACCCAGGGTTTTCAGCAAACAGGTGAGAGGCAGAAATACATTCTTTTCCCAAAAGGGTCAACGGAGAGAGGCGCTAGGCAAGACAGTGGACAGCCCATGGTCAACTATAAGTATTCCCCTGGTTCCGCTGGCTCGCATTACGGTGGGAGGGCAAATACAGAGGTTATCATGTGATCCCTCAGTTTTGGAAACCGTCAGGGTCTACCATACATCATTTCTAGAAGAACCTCAGATGCTTTTGCCTTGTTTGGACTTCATGAAAATTGTAAATAAATAAACCCTGACAGACTTATCTTCTCCCTCCTCTCCGATGGAATCAGATATGGAGATGGGCGATTCACATTGAAATTAGCTTGCTGATGAGGAAGAGAGCTATAGCGGTCTGGGTCCTGAGTCTTGGCAACTTTTGGAGCAACATCTAATTTTGGCCGGTATTCAACCTTCGGGATCTCAATCACTTTATTCTCAATCGTCATTGCAAGACGGAGACAATTGCATTGTTGAGAGACGTATTGAGGCCCCATGATTGGTTAGCTCGCCTAGACTTCAAAGATGCTTACCTGAATGTTCCAATCACTCCTGAACACCAGAGTTTTATTTTTTCCGTTGGAACCGATGCCTGTTTCAATTCACCTACCTGACATTTGACCTATCTTTAGCCCCCTGGTGTTTTTCCAAGTTGTTATGCCTTGTAGTGTGTTATTTACAGCTCAGGAGGATAAGATTGATGACTTAGTTAGATGATATCTTGATTATGGCACCCTCACAGCAGGTGCATGGTCAGCTCCTTCAACTAATGATCAACCTATTAATGTCCCTGGGTTTTCTTATCAACTCTGACAAATCAGAGACTTTTCTCGTGCAGAACTTTAGTTTCTGGGATTTATGATAGACTGTTTCCTCAACACTCTGGCCCTCCATGTTGAAAGTACACAGCATCAAGCAAGAGCTGTGGTAGGCAGTGAGGGCGCATAGTACCGTCATGGAAGATTGCCCAGATAGTGGGTCTGTTAAAGGCCTCCATTTAAGACTTATTTCTAGGTCCCCTTCACTACAGAGCCATGAAGAGATTGAAGAATCAGGAAATTCAGGGAAACAGAGACCACTCCACCTGGGTGCAACTTTCTTCAGAAGCGTGCAGCAAATGGCAATGGTGGCTCAAACACATGGAGGCATGAAACAGCAGGGCCATTTTTGGTACTGCATCGTGTTTTGTCTTAAAATCAGATGCCAGCCTCAGCAGATGGGGGATCACTGTGGTGGGGTTTCTACTAGAGGTCAGTGGTCCCACGTGGAGTCCGCCAAGCACATCAATTGTTTAGAGATGCTTGCAGGCTCCTTTGCAGTATCGAGTTTCACAGGAGACAAATGACATTGTACCATCAATCTTCGAAATGGACATCCGGTTGGCTGTTTGGGTCATCAACAAGTTGGGAGGTACGAAGTCTAAAGACCTTTCAGTTCTTGTACAGACCTTTGGGAATGTTGTCTCCCCTGGCAAATAAAGGTTCACACTGTCTTCATTCCAGGGTCTCCAATGTGGCTGGTGTTCTAGTCACTGGCTGGATCCAGCCAACTGGCATCTGTCATCAACTGTGTGCCAATCCCTTCAAAGAATATAGGGACCCTTTCAGAAAGATCTCTTCACTGCCTGACTCAACACACAGATTCTGGTGTTCTTCAGTTGGAAGCCAGACCAGGAAGTGATGGGAACAGATGTGTTTCGTCATCCTTGGAAGAGGCGTCATGTACGCTATCCCGCCTTTGTCCTTGATTCCCATAGTTATGCTTCAAATGGTAGCTCAAAGAGAAGACCTGGTGTTGATTGTCCCATTATGGCCCACAGAGCCCTGGTACCCTGCGGTATTACACCTCCTGGTAGATGTTCCTCGGTTACTCCTGATGAATCATGACATCCTGCAGGGTACCGACAAGGAATGCCATCCGCTGGTTCAGGACCTCTACCTCTGTCGGGTCGCCTGGCTGATCTCAGGGATCTTTGACCTCCATTCAGCATTTCTGGCCAACTTTGGCTTTAGTCACACAGTCCTGTGCCCCTTGCACCCTGCAATCCTATAAGTCAGCATTGGCAACCTGAGTTCATTGGTGTTATCGGGAAGATCATGATCCCCATCATACGCCCTTACTGGTCGTGTTCAATTTTCTGGAAGAATGGGTTAAGTCTGCCTCTGACTGTACAGTGATTCTTTTTCGTTCCGCCATTTCCACCCATCACGACTTGGTGGAAAGTTTCCTAGTGGATGAACATCTGTTAATTTGTAGATTGTTGAGAGGAGTTCAGATGTTAAGGACATGTTATTTTCTATTTTGGGACATGAACTTGGCGCTCAGTCTGTTTGAGAGGTGGCCAGATAACAGTCACTTGTCACTCAACCAGCTTTCCATGAAAGTGGTTACACTGATGTGTCTGGTGGCATTTAGGCAAGTGGCCGGCGTTCGTGCCTGGGAGAGTAAAGGTTGAGTATTCACGGCTTTTGGTACGTCCTTTCACTTATATCATCACACTAAAACTGCATCTAAAATTATAGATTTTCCTGCATTTCCGTATAATTCTCTGCTGTGTGTAGTACAATGCCTTAAGTGTTATGAACAGGCCATGGTTGGTTTGAGGAAATCCTCTGGGGTGTTTCTCTCCTTCTGAAAGCCCTTTGCTCCTGTGTCCTCAGGTGAAAAGGTTTATGGGGGTGGCCTGGGTTCGTACGGAATTATTTGAGGCCCACCCCGTTAGCGGCAGCATGGTCTCTGAAGCTTTTTGGGCAGTCATAAAACTGCAGGATATTCTCAGGTGAGCCGACTGGGCCAATAAATCAATGTTTTACATGTTTTATTGAAAACCAGTTGTGTATGCTTGAGCAACTCTGGTTTCACAGATTTGAAATGTTCATAATCGGAGCCTCCATTCCATGCCTTAGAATACTGATGAGCCCTAGGATTTGATAACAGTCGCGATTCTCTTAATGGCAGGGAGGTGAGTATTATTCAACCGTGGAACGCCCTGTGCCTAAGCTGTCAGCTTTTATCTCATTTTTGGATTCCAGAGATGAGGGCGGATAGGCATTTTACTAGGATCCTTGAATCGGGACGTCATGAACCAGCATTTTGATTTGTCCACGGGTGTTCTACTGCAGTGCTGTTGGTGTTGTATGCAGAAATGAGGCGGGTAGATTGAAGGCTGAGAGGTTTATGATGCAAGCTGGACATGGATTGGAGGAGGGAGAGGGAGATGGAGAAGCATGAACTAAAGTGTGCTTGGAGCAGTAGTTTTTTCTGATTTTTTTCTGTAAAAACCGACTTTTCTTGATGCTGTAAAATAAACATGAAAAGAGAGAGCGTAATACACACTTCCATGCATTAATAAACTCAATATTGTCCATCAGATCCTGGGACTAATCGATATTATAGTAAATGTACTATTCACCAACAATATTGTGTCTTGATAAAAAAAAACAAGAAAAAACCCTTTTGTCTGCAATGTGATTCTGCACACAAAAAAAGCCACACACATGCACATCGCCACCTAGTGGCCATCGCTGAAAGTTAAGCTCCAGATCAGAGCCAGCAAAGCACTATGCTAACGTACATACCCACAGTGCATTGCTGTGTGGCTCTCATCTGGAGGTGAAATTCCATTGATAGCTACTAGGTGGCACTGTGCATGTGGGCGGCTTTCTACTGAAATGGCCTACTGTTATATGTTAAATGTTAAATGTTAAAGGTATTTGTACCGCGCACCGTCACCAACGGAATTGGTCCCCAGGCACTCTGGCGGATCTGTAAACGATAAGGGGGGATGGGTTAGTAAGGTGAAGAGGGAGTAGGATAGTGAGAGGAGTGGTGTTCTGTTGGCAGCTTCAACTCGGTATACACCGGGTGCTGAGCTTTGGTGCGGGTATTGGATCGGTGTCAGTCCGCGTGTGCTGTTGCTCCGGCTTATGTGTTGTTGCAGTGTTGTTAAGTGCGTGCGGCTTGTGGTGCGAGAGATGGTTGTGTGAGTTTTTGAGATAGATAAGTATGCAGAGTTTGAGGTTATATTGTTTAGTGGGTTACCTGACCTTTAGCATGCTAACATTCACAGTATTGTCTAAGTGTGGCACTTGTTGGCCTTCACAATCCTATCTAGATGCGGCGCAGGCCAATGTTCAGAATTCTATCCAGGTGTGGGCATGCTAACATTCACTTGCCTTATCTAGATGTGGCGCAGGCTGATGTTCACAGTTCTAAGTGTGGCACATGCTAACATTCAAGTTTCATCTAGGTGCGGGCATGCTATCCTTAAGTCAAAATCCTATCTAGATGTGACAGAGGCTAATGTTCACAATTCTATCCAAGCGTGGATATGCCAACCTTTACAATTTTATCCAAGTGTGGACATGCTAGCATTCTCAATTCTAACCAGACGCGATGCAGGCTAATGTTCACAATGCTATCTAAGTGTGGACATGCTAATATTCACAATTCCATCTAGATGCGAGGCAGGCTAATGTTCACAATTCTATCTAAGTGTGGACATGCTAATATTCACAATTCCATCTAGATGCGAGGCAGGCTAATGTTCTCAATTCTATCTAAGTGTGGACATGCTAATATTCACAATTCCATCTAGATGCGAGGCAGGCTAATGTTCACAATTCTATCTAAGTGTGGACATGCTAATGTTCACAATTCCATCTAGATGCGAGGCAGGCTAATGTTCACAATTCTAAGTGTGGACGTGCTAATATTCACAATTCCATCTAGATGCGAGGCAGGCTAATGTTCACAATTCTATCTATCATTAAATTAAAGCAAACATGCTAGAATTAGTACTGCCAGTGTCACAATCAAAATAAATCAGACCAGCTGTGCTGGCATCACGAATAGTGTAAAAGCACATCTGCTGGAAAAAAAGCTAATACTGTCCCAAATAAAACCAAATCTAATGAAAAGCTATAGGGACACGACCTTTTTTTTTACTAGATGTTTTTCTGACAGACATTTTAGATTGGAGCAGCTGCCTGCCATCCAGTCTCCTTAACCCCGTCCATAACCCTCGGCTACCTCCTTGGATGGAGAGAGGCGGCAGCAGTACTTGTCTCACATTTCCAGCACGAAGTGTCATGGAAGACACTGGCCTACCTCGAAATAGAGTCGGCGCGGGTGCTGCAAAGAGTTCATGTAATCTCGCCAGAAACTGCGCACTCGCGAGATTGCACCACCTCTTGTGATTGCTGGGCCAAACTCCTTCAAAGAGACCGCGAGAGAGTAATGTCGGCTTTAAAGAAAGCCTGCGCGGAATTGGCATTTCGGAAGCCATGAAAGAGTGCTGTGCGGATCAAAAGTTGTTCCCATCGTGAATAGTCTCTCCTGGGGAAGCAGCCGCCGGAAGGCAAATACTCGTGGTGTGGGAAGAGACGCCATGGGCTGCTCTACAGAAGCGGCCTGTTCCCGCTCGCTCCTGAGAGCTACTGCGCAGCAGATGAAAGGTAAAGGGGAAAGCAGCGGCTGATCGCGTTATAATCGCTGCCCTCCTGCGCGACAGGCTAGCCGCCCTCGAGCCTGATAAGTCCCTTCAGTGACAGGCGGTGATTAATGTTCTCATCTTTAATATTCCGATATAACAGGGCCTCCCACAAAGTTCATGAGCTAAGGCGAGGCGTTTAAGATAATAGCATTTTCACGCGTGAGCTTTCGCTCTATTTGCTGATAATGGTGAATTCGCTGTGGTGTTAACTTTTCACACGTCTTGTGGAACTTTCCGGTTTTGTGAAATAGAAATGAATTTGGGGGCGAATGGGAGCCAGTCAGGGTGGGCCCTGGAGTGAACCCAGGAACACCCGGAGCAGTTTTGCTCTAGACTGCAATCCTGTTGTAGGTCCCCCGAATCATATACAGCGAGTTATTGTGCCTTGTGTTAATACAAATTACATTATTTCCAGTGGCCCTTCTTCCTGGTGAGGAAAAGGGATGTGCAATAACAAAATAAAAAACTGATTCAGTCCGAGAAAAAGTTCAGATGCCATGCAAAACCTGCCGACCACTGACATGACCACTATTGGTAGCTCGTGCATGCATAACACACCTGCAGCAGGGCCAGATCATGACTTCAGATAGTACATCACATATGACTTGTCCAAGGAAATAATCGAAGACATCTTATACAACTGTTGGGCAGAATTATATGCAGTACCCTTTAGGGGTGTCACGGTATTAGTTTTATGACGATACAATAACCTTCTTGCCAAATGACGGTATATCATGGTTATCGCGGTATAGCAGGGGGAGTGAACTAATCTTAACAAATATTTTCTAAAAAAGGTCAGATTTATCATCACAAACAAAACCAGGCACCAAGGGCCAGAATTGGGCTTTTCAACATACTTTCCACTGAAATGCCACTCCTTGCTTCCACCAAACACACGTGTGGAAGAGGAGGAGGGGAGAGCCCTTCTGCGACTGGCAAAGCAAACTGAATAGCTCTTCTTAAGTAGTCATTTAGGCTATTAGCTCCCCCACTGGCTACTGGTGAAGATGAACATGTTGCCATCTTTATAACCTGCATGTCACAGATCAATCGAGGCTGAGTGTAGTATACGCTTGTGCGCATACACACACACACTCTCTCTTTACGTTACAGCCTTTACTTTACTTGCGGGCCAATTGGTGATCAGTAATCACGGACATGTTACCCTTTGGTATGGCAGCAGAGAATACCCACAGAGATGAGTGAATTCTGTGGTGTGACTTATTATATGTAAATTGAATGATGGAACCAGGGAAATCCCTGATTGTCATATGTTTAGCAAACATTATCCATTATAAATATATAAACTCCAAAGCCGCCATCCCAAAGTAAACCCTTTTCCTTCTTGGCACTGTATTTATTCTTCCTATTGCTAACATATTGATTTTATGTCAGGCACGTGTAGTTTATGGAATGGCATTAAAAACTGCTTCAACTGAAACTACTTGGCAGACGGCACATCCAACAGTGCAAGACCAAGACAGTGCAGCACTTGCTTACTGCAGCCTTTCCAAATCAGATTGAAAAGCACACTTAACGGTATAAACGGTATACCGGTATAAACAATGTGACGGTTATTATTGTTCAATTAAGTGGTTCACGGTATACCGTTATACCGTTACATCCCTAGTACCCTTTGGGAACACCACACACAATTAAGACTACAAGTGACAGTACAAATTCACCTTTAGTACAAGCCTGTACTACACAGTAAAGTGGTAGTGATGGCTGAGCAGCCAGACTTATCTCAAGAGCAAGTGAGCAGTATCAAATAGTTACACAAAGGACAGCAATTACTATGATTCAAGCAAACACTGACTCAAGGTTTCCAAGTAAAAGAATATTCATTTATTTACTCTTTAGTTATACACCATTTCACTATCATAAAGCAGTTTAAAATCACAATCTTAATACACCACACCACTCCCAATAAGTTCCAGACAATTTAAGCTCACAAAATGAAGTGGGAGCAAAATGGCACTCAAGAAATTCAAAAGGGAGGAAAAGACAAGGTCAGGCAGAAATTGAACCACACCAACAGGTAAGCTCAGGGCAATTGAGCAAGAGGAACTACAGTGATATAATCAGGGTAATAAGGCTTAAGGCCAAAGTCAATAGGTCAAAAGTCTTTTGCTCAAGATCACACGGTTCAAGGTAGTTCGCAGTAAAGTTTGTGCCATGGGTTCCGGACGAGGTTGGTTGGCATAAAAGTTAGTTCGAAGAGAAGGGCAAGCCCTCGGATTGGAGAAAGATTCCACACACTTTCCCCGTGGCTGAACTAAACTAACACAGGATTTGCACAGTACCTTAAAACGGAGAGGAAGCTGTAGCTGAGACGGACATTCCTGGTAGTTCCAGCAGGCTCACGGTTCCTGAAGCGACTGTCGGGCTGAAACGAAGTAGGAAGACTGGAGGGTCCTGCACCACCCAGGGAAGAAACAAACAGCAGAGCAAAGCAACAAATAAAAGGTGCACTCCTTAAAACCCAAGCAGGGTCCGACCTTCCTGGCTATCCGGCCCACTGTAGCACTTTACAGCGAATTTGAAGTTTGGGCGAACTGGTTGGTCACACCAGCTCAAGGGAAGAAGATTCCTGGAGGATCTTCTCTGTCATTGGAGTTCGAGGATTGGGACCTGCAGCAGGGCTTCACTGGGTGGTTCAGTCATGGTAGGGGCCCTCTTCCGTCAGCTCCTAATCGGTTCTTTCGTTCCAGTGGCGACTCTGCCTTTCCAATCCCAGAGACCTGCTTTTTATGCAGTTTTCCCCCATTCACACAGCCTGGCTGTCATTCACACAGCAAATCAAACAGGAGTGTGACCTGGGTTACCAAGGGAACCCATGGCAGGGGTACTAAGACCCCTCCCTCACATCCTGCCTACCCAGACTTTCAGGCACCTTAAGGAGGGCTTCTGTGCAGAAGCCTGAGAAAAGACGGCAAACAAAGGGACCAAACCTGGTTTGGAGCCGAAATAAAATATATTTGGTCAAGCGGGTTTATGTCCGAGGCTACTAAAATAGCCTAAAACAATACCATGGTTATTTAAGATAACCACGGTAGAAAACATAGGGTAGTTACCACTGCCACCAGCCAAGTCTTGATGAAAAGGGAGCGAAACAGTGCTCCAAGAGAAACAGACAAAAAGGGATAAGAATTAACCCTTTCCAATACTCCATGTAAGATGGGTTGTACTGGGTCTGTGATTTAAAGAGACTACATAAAGTTAATGGCAACTTTACATGTTTCTGGGAGACAGTAGTCAGTCCCAGAAAAATGGAGTCAGTGGGAAGTCTAAAAGACAACCCTGTGTCACTGTACTGAAGGTGCTTTGTAACACACATAAAAATGATGCTCATGGAGTAGGTGAGGCTACAGAGCCCAAGATCACACAAATGGTAAGAACACATACAGCAAAACACATGTAAGAGTGGGAAAAAGGCTCACACTCTTACCAGGTGAAAAAAATAAACCATAGAAATCCAGCAAAGCTGCTGAGGGACTCATTAGGTAAGGGAAATTAGCCATTTATGAGAATTCCCCCTAAAACTCGTATACAACACTAATGACATTGATGATATAAATGCAGCCATGTTCCACTCACTAGCACTGCACACAGGACATCCCTGCAACCATCCACTTAGCGTATTATCCTGGCTTGTTGCTGGAGGTAAATCCTTGACTTTACCTAAAAAAATCAGCAGATTTACTGTGCAGTAATTCCACTGGTGGTAAATCCATTAAAAACCCCTGTGGAGTCATGTGGACTCCAAAAATTGGCAATGTGTTTCAGAACTTAGCAGCAGCCACTGAAAAGCTTGGCCACCAGTCCTGGATAGTCTGAAGCGCAGAGACAGAAATAAGTAGGGCTTCCTGAGGGAGAAGAACTCGCCCAGGAATGTGGGGCCAAAACTTGAGTTGCAAGTATTACGTACCATGACCATAAAATTCTCAATTGACAATACGCGTGGCTTTGAATTCAATGCGTTTTGAAATGGGAAGCTAGTGCAATGAGCGAAAAACGGGAGAAATGTGAGAACCATAACGAGAGTCAGTGGCAACTCTAGCCGTGAGATTCTGGAGAAGTTGCTGGCGGCATGTAAAATAAAGAGGCTGCGCTAAAAAGAGGGAATTACAGTAGTCAATGCTACTAAGAACAAGTGAAGGAACAACAGGAGCATGCAGCTGTGAGGGGAGGAAAGGCAAGACCTTACAGACTAACCTAAGTTGGAAGTAACCAGTTTGACAATTTGAACTAACATGGGCTTCCGCTGAAAGGGAGTAAGAGATTTTAAAGCCCAAGTCCTTGACAATAGAAACAGGTTTAGGAAAAGTTCAGCATATAAAAGTCAGGTAATTTTGCGCTGAATCTTGAATTAATTGTTCAATACTCAAATGAGGTACAATCAATAATGACATTTTTTCCTTCACCTTTGTCCTTATACCTTTAAGATATGATATGGCATATATAGCACGCCTGTACACAAATGTTTCAAGGCGCGAAGAGGCAAGGGAGGGGGAATAAAGGGAAGACAGACAATGATCCTACTAGGCCAGGTGTCAACTCTTATACAATCTCAGGATTATTCAAGGGTGGGGGCATTGCACAATATTCATCCAACTTTCTTATAAGGTTTAGGAAAAACACCAAGTGTAGGGGGCCAGATCATAGGAGTCCACAAAACCATAGAGTAGGGGGGGCCAAACACCAACACCTCTGTCTTGTCTCCATTCAACCTAAGCCAGTTGTTTCTCATCCAACAACCCACCGCCTCCAGGCAGCCCACTAACCTGAGAAGCTGTATCAAGATGAGTAAGCTTAAGCCGAACTATAACCTAAATATCATCAGTATAGGAGTAGCACAGGAGGCCGTGTGAGTGGATAAGCGCAACAAGAGGCTGAATGGAGACATTAAAAAGGATGGGAACAGAGCAGAGGCCTTGGGGACGCCACAAGATAAAGGTGCAGATTGAGAATGAAAAGACAAAAGAGAGAGAGATTGACCCCTGTCCGTCAGGAAAGATGCAAACTAGGACAAGACCAAGTAGGACAGTCCCGCCTAGACCAGGCGGTCCAGCAGGAGGGTGTGGTTGACAGTATCAAATACTGCTGAAAGATCTAAATCCTGACTGAAAAGGATCAAAGAAGTGAGAATTTTCTAATGTAGGAGAAATCGATGATTAAAGCATCATGAAGAAAGTAAGAGGAGAGAATGGACGAAAAAAAACCCATTATAGTGGGGACTAAGGAATGTTTTTTCAGTAGGGAATCACCAATGCCTGCGGTGGCTAGAGTGTCCGCTGTTGTAATCTCATGGAAACTCCACAGGACAAATTAGAGGTAACAGTAATTTACAGTGTTTGGTGGTATATCGGCAGATTTATTGTGTTCATGACAGCTGTGTCTATGACATATTCCAGCATTGGCTTGTAAAACACTTACAGTACCTGTGCCCAAACATATTCCAATATTCCCACTGTACAACACTTTCACGATGATGTCCAGAACATATGTCAGATTGCCTCTGTAAATCCCATTCATGGACCAGAATCTCACAATTCATGGTGCCGGTGCAACACAGTCTCACACACACTCGCTCAAGCTCTGTGTGCATACACACAATGTTTTAAAAACACACCTTTCGAATGTGGTGTTGCCAGAATCTTTGCACCCTACAGTCTAAAGCTCCAGTCAGTCCACACCAGTAATGCAGTTGTTGGAGGCTGTGTCATGCGGCCCATGGGAGGGGGTTTAAAAAAAAATAAAGGCACACACTAGAGATGTCCTGACCAAATGGGCAGGTTGGTTCAGTGGGGGTATGCTAGCGGGCATTTTTAAAAAGTAAAGGGATGCAGACAAATTTAGCACTTCAGAGCCGACATGCCACAGCCAGTCGTTGCTCTCCTCCTAGCAACAGCCCAAATCAAAGTACAGGGCCTGGGGAATGGGAAAGGCTCCACTGGCCTTGTTGCAATGCTTGGGTTGCATGCATTGTAGCTGCAAAACTTGTTGGACCTTCCCGATGGCAACTGCAAACTGCAATGCTAATGCAAGTGAGGGGTTAAGCAAGCAGTGAGGGGCTTCACCAGCAGTGAGGGGCTTCACCGTGGCACATAGAGGGGTCCTACGGGGTACAACAATGCTAACTGAGGATCAACTCGGATAGACATCCAATGTTATCTGTAGTAATAAAGCTAACTGTACTGTATAACTTAAATCAAAAAAGCATTTGTTTATTCTTAATTTTTTCAAATTATTTCCCAGGAGTCAGGACATAGTAACATAGCATCACAAATTACAGTTTAAAAAAAGGGTTTTATCAAACACTCTACAAAACTCACAATTGTGATAGCACACAGTGATATATTAGCACTCAAATAATGTTGGCAAACAATATTCTCAATATTGACAAAGAGTATGCACAATATTAACAAATGACACAGAAAAAGAGTACAGAAAATCTCTCTTGTTTCACCGAGTAAGATTTTTATGGGAGTGGTTACATTTTTATTTTCTCCCCTATATCATCTAAGCTGTTGGATGTACACTTTTGGGAGCATAAATTGTAACCTGTTGGCAATGCATTTAGACTTTGTCATGAGAATGCAGGCGATACAGAGTGTGTTGGCCTCTTTGAGCTACGGATTGTGTGCTCATTCCCATAATGTATCGCTATTCTTCAGGACTGTGATGGTAGAACATCTCCCATAAATGGATTCCTGTGTTGTGTTATTAGAACTGTTGTATTTGTCTATACATCTGATAAGGATTCTCATGAATTACTGTTCCCCAAGTAATTCTTTGTTTGTTGCATCGCTTTAAAGTGATTCCTAACGTACCTATGCATTGTTGTTCCCATATGTGATGTCTCAGGGCTACTGTATTTATATAACCCACATTGTTTGAGGCTCCCCTGCACTGTACATGAACTGCCTTTTGCTTGATTGGCGTTCCTGGTCTCCTCAAGTTATCTGAGACCCTACAGGGGCAACTGCTGCACTTCATCCCCCCTTCCTCCACCACTGTTCCTCCGGGTGGCCTTAAATATCTCTTTTAAGAAGAAAGAAAACACAGTCCCACGAAAGGTGACAATGCCTAAAGACTTTCTATTGCTATTTCCTGGTGCATGCCAAGATATGTTGTACCATAATCCCACGTAAACCTGGCACTGTGGTTAGGTTGTCTTTTGGTATCAGTGGGCCAGCAGAAGGATAGTACTGGGCAACCGACTGCACATTATGAGCCCTGAATCTGTGCCCTGGCATAGCATAAACTGGCTTAGCATGACTTAACATAACATTGTATAATACACAATACCAAGGAATAAAAGCTGCAGAAAGAATTGTGCATGTGAACTGTGAAGGCATCCTGAAGTAAGACACAAACAACAGAATCACCGTTATAAAATAAAATTGTTTATTTCTTAAATGTCAGGATATAGTCAGGCCTAACTGGCCCTATGCTAGGGTGGGATTTCCCCACCTAAAGAAACAAAGGATAGTCTGTGCCATTAAGTTCAACTCAAAAGTCCATCTGTGTCCAAAACCTATACCTGCCCTCACAACTAAAGATATACAATGTTTAGGGATGTCAGCAACCAAAGAAACAGTGTTCAAAATACAGTTCTGAGCTTCTTCCAGCTCCTGGCTTGCTTATCAGCTTCCTCTTCCGCTAGTTCAAAACAGTTCCACAAAAAAGACCTCGTGGTTCCCTTCCCCAAGTTCATCATAGTTCCAAATGGTCTTGGGGTTCCCTTCCCCAAGTTCATCACAGTTCCAAATGGTCTCGGGGTTGCCTTCCCCAAGAAGGCAGTTCTTCTAGCTTCAAATTCACAGTTGATTCAACTTTCTCAGCTTTCAATATCGATTCAAATTCCACTTTGTAACCTGACAGGCTTTTCAACAATTTACTTAGCTTGCTTTTATCTTCAGTCACTTTGACACTTGTTAGGCAAAACAGCTTCGGCCTCTTGACTTTCCTTGGTTCACTCCAAGTAGGGGTTACTCGGTCTAGGCCCAGTTGTCAGACCACACGGAGCACCCATCGCAGGTCACAAACCGATAACCCTTGGCACTTCATAATGTTCATTGATTCTCCTTGGACTTCCTTGCCAGCACAGGCTTCCTCTCTGCAACTGTGCCATTAGTCCATATGTACTTCTGTCTCTCCTTGGCAGTCTCTTGACTCTGCCACACGTGATTTTCACACAACTCACTTCATGGTGTATCATTCCTTGTCACCACCTTGCTTTCAAATATTCCTATAGTGATTATCATTTGCCTTTCACTTGCTTCACAAGCTCTCATTATTGGCTTTCACTAGGCTTGTATTGTTTCCATTGTCCATAAATGCTTTTGACCGGTTTTCACTTAGTTCGTAAATGCTCTTCGTGCATTTATTTCATATATTTTGCATATCTTTTCCTTAGTGCGGTATTCAATCTCATTATGAACTCTGCAGCTTTTTCGGTACTCAATATTTTCTATTCAGTCTCCAAACCGATTCATTAAACGTTTTCACTTGATCAGCATCTTCCTTTGCCCACACCAAGCCCCTGGAGTACCCTGGCATGAGTGTTCCCTCTCTGTCACTCACCATTGTACGACTGCTCCGCCAGGTGCTTTTCGCTTTCCTCTCTGGCTTTCGCCCGCTTCCCTCTCTCTCGTCTGGAGTTACGGCGGGCAGCGCTCGCCTCTTCCAAACCTTCTTGCTGCTCTCTGTGGCATAATGGAGACTTCTGTGTCCCCCAGCTCCAGCTGGGGACACCCGGCTCAGGGATCTGCAGTGCTCTTGGTCCTCTTGCGGCCTGTTCTGGCCTCAGCCTCGTTCTCGCTCTCCTGCAGCACTCAGGGTTCTTTTCACTGGCCCCTCTCCAGCCTGCTCCACATCGACCTGGTTTCCCAGGCGGATCTCTCCTTTTTATATGCATCAGTAGTCTCTTCATTGGATGCAGGTGCAAGTCTGTTGCCTGACCATAATAATGTATGTCAATGCGACATGCCTGACCCTTTTAGTGGTGTTCCACAGTCTTCTTCCTCATCCCAGTACCAAAGGGGTATGCACAGATGGAAGTGTGCATTACTCCTAGTTGCCGCTTCCTTGTCCCAGTCTTAAAGGAATATGAATGTGGGACAGTTGATATGTGTGACAGTGGAGAAGACTGGTAATGACCTACAAACGTAGGGGGAGGGTAGAGAGGGGGATATCATGCCTCACCATGCCTCACCTAAAGGCATCTGTCCTCAACTCCCAAAGGTCCCTCCATCCAGGTGATCCTCCCTCGCCTATCCAGCCCCAGGGTCGGGATCCAAAAGGGATGGCCCTTCCCTGGCAACCTGAGGGGAAGACCTAAGGGGAGTAGATGCGAGGATGCCCCCAGGTTCCTCACAGAACATAAACCACTAAATGCAACCTCCTTTGATTTTTCCAAAGTCAACAAAGATTTTCAGTAGTCATTGGGTGGACTGCAGGACAAAATATGGCAACAATAATCATCTCTAAATCATTCTTCCTCCTTCCCTAACCGACAACAAACCGTTGCTCATTACTCCAACACTGAAACAACATAAGTGATGATAAGTGTGCTTTATGCCACTGCGATCACCAATGCAATGGTCTTATGGCACTGACACCTCATCAGATAAATAGTGGCACAGTGACCCCACTAGAGATACCTAGGTCGTGGTCCAGAGTAAGTAAGAGTAGTAAAGTGACACAAAACAGTAGAGAAATAATGATAAGAGATAAATTGAGGCACAAAGGAATGAGCACAATGGGGAAGGGGCAAGAGGTGGCGTCATTATGATGCAATGATAGATGGATGCATGCAGAATGATGCCATCTTAATTTATCTACCCAGATCTTTAGAATCTAGCTGAATGCACCGATTCTAGGCATCCCTTTACATGTAACCATTGCATTTTTCCTCTTGCACCCTGCGTTTATGGAATTAGCCAAAGACACAGCCATACTCCTGCACGCATCTGCTTTCACGCACAACTCAAATGACACTTCGCACAACACTTCTAGGATAAGAATGCAGCTACGTTTCACATCTACATGGCTGGTTATCAGGGACTTGGCCACCCCTCATAACCTTTAATAGCCATTATGCACACAATTTCCCATACTTTGTACTTCGGTCCCTCGGTCAGCGTTCATCCGACAGCGCGTTCGGACCATACCAATGGTGAAAGGCGCTTTACAACTGACGAAATTAAACTAAATTAAATAAAATTGTATATATGAATATGTATTGTGTAATTGTGGAAACATAATCAAAGAAAAGGAAAATGTGATTCCTCATCGAAACTAGCATTTTCCCACAAATAAAGTTTTCCAAACCTTCAGAGAGAAATGTTTACGGAATTAATGAATTCTTTACACACCCATGTGCCAGGCACCACAGACAATCGCACACAAATCACATTACCAACCCGAAGTACACACATTATTTATCATTTTTTATTATTAACCAATGCTCCAGAAAATCTTCAAAATACCTAAAAGGTACTCACCACACAGAGCCCTGCGTTTTTAGATCATTACCGCTGCAATAAAGCTGCCAAGTGTCCTCTACTTCTACATTAGTGCTCTAACCCACCGCTTGCGCTTGGAGATACCAAGGTGCCAAAAGACCACGAAATGGCTAAAGATGTACCATACAAGACCCAATAATAAAATAATCACACAGCAAATAGTTGATCATTCTACTATTGGGCAGCTCTCTGCCATGGGAGGAAATGAATGTTGGGTCTGCTGCAGCCAGTCAACTGTAGTAGAATCGCTGGTGCCCTCACTGGTGCCCTCACTGATGCCCTAACTGGTGCCCTAACTGGTGCCCTAACTGATGCCCTAACTGGTGCCCTAACTCGAAAAGGGACTGAGACAGGCTGAGACCACCTGCAGAGGAGCACAAAGGGAGACCGTTTTTTCTCCTAAAATATTAGATCTGCCCCATTGTAAGGGAGGATTTTCATGAATCAATTCTAGCTATTCCCAATGTTTGCAGACAATAAGTACATTGACATTAAATACGTTTCCCAAGATAACACACTTCGATTAAGTAGTGAAGCCAAGATTGTAACCAATTGTAAAATAATGTAACCACTTGACACAGTACATTCAGAGCTCTAGTTGGTACACATATTTAGGTTTTGGCTTTCAATACGTACAATAATGCTGTTTTAGAAAGAATGCTTGCAAAGTACACAAATCACATAGAAAAGCGACCATAAAAATATATAATTCCTTATAGACCAATGTTAAGCGAAAAGAGAATATGTGTAGCTATTTTTTTGCATCCTGAACAGACGACTAAGGGGGTTATGTCCATTCTGATGCACATCATAAAAGAATGGCAGTAAATGTGTTAATGTCATTTTTCCCCCATCTGCCTCATTTTGCTACATTTGCATGGGACAGTTAGGGAGCCGGGATGGCATAAAGTTTACCCCTCTGCCATACAAATGTGGGTCCATTAAAACGAGCATGGATTTTCATGCTGGTCTTAATTTAATGCATTCCATAGAATCCGGCTGAAATGACACCGGGTAAAAAGCAGGTGGATCACCCATAAGAATACACTGCAAATGCTGCCTGCAAAGCTTACACTTTCCCACTAGTGTGGTGGAAAACCGACGAGTAACGGTGAATGTACCTATGTTTTACACCACACTTTTCCATCACTTCCTAGAAAAAAAACAATTTCAAGGAGAGGACGTTTTTCACAGTAGTAGTAGTGCAAAAGGAGCCTGTTCACTCTGGCGCAATTAAAATGGGAATGAAAATGAGCCACACAAATTCCAAGAATGCAGGATATTATAAGTGTGAATAGTCTGCTCTGTTTTACTTCACTACAGGATTACATTACAGTCATTGTTTAGTACAAACATTGAGCTTGCTGTTATGTATCTGTGCAAAAGAAAACATGACTATTCAGAGCTGCCAAGTTTTCCTTGGCCATAGGAGGACATCCAGTAATGTTTCTTTACACTTTCTATTCTGGGACTTTTTGTTTTTTCTTTTCCATTTAAAACTGAGAAAAACTGAGAGTCCCAGAACTCAAAAGAATAACGGATTGCATGGCCTTCTCACGCATGACCACGGGAAACTTGAGGTTTGTGTATTCAGAAAAAAACACACTTTTTTGTCTGCTGAAATAGCAGACGTCATGCATATATACTAATGCATATATACTAAGCTTAACAAAAGGCATTCTTCTTTTTGACTCACTTTTTCTTAAAGGAAGGCACATATTTGGAGTTACTGAATCTCTTCTGCAGCTGTTCAGATGGACGTGCTCCATTACCGTTTCACTTACATGTTAACTAGGTAATTGCTAGGCTCATGTTAAGTGCTGCATCAATTGTCCTGGACATTGCACATTGTCGGCCTGTCCACAAGAAAACTCTGAATTCGGAAAGGTGAATGGCCCGAGGTTAGAGGGCGTGGATGAGGCCTCTAAAACGCAATGGTGTTGCTGGCCAATCAGAAAGGGCTCTCAAATAAAAGGTGCAACATATGTTGCAGGTGTTCTACATGGAGAGCCATTAGTAACTGTATCCTTATGAACAACAGTGGATTTTGTCCGCGGCTCCCTATATAGTTGATTGTTAATAATATATCTTAGCTGTTAAGTCAAGTCTTCCTGCCTTCATCCTCCAAACAAGATTTCACAGTTCAAGCTAGGTGACGTGGTGAAAGGTTTGTGTGGAGAACCTACCTCAAGGAATGGCTGTCCACGTGTCCAGAGACTGGTGGTTGATGCACTGATTGGCCACGATATGCAGGGATTCGTGGTCCTTACAGGAGAGTCAGGCTTGGCCTGGCTGGAACATCAGCTCTTAAGAGGTAAAGTATCGGGAGATGAGAAGCCATTGTATTGGGTCCCTGTTGTATCACCTTGCTGGGCCCAACGTCTGGAAGGTAAGGCTACGATTTGTGATCACTTTAAATATGATAGTGATCTAAAAACATGGCAAATTAAGCATGCTATAACTTGCCTAACTAGATTTGTAGTTTATGTAATAGAATGGTCTTGCAAACTTATCTGCATTAGCTAATTATCTTAACTTTGCACTTTGCAGAAGCTCTTGGCAGCGATGTGAAAATGAATGACTTTTTCTCAGCCATTAAACATATTCCAGAACATTTGGGAAAAGGCAATACAGAAATTAAATTGTGCCAATAAAATCTAAACTAATTAATAGTTGAGATTGGCCCATTATAACCAAAATGGACATAATGGGGATGAGGAGCTATTTGTCTTTCTTAATGAATCCTTCAGAACTTCTCAAATAAAGAATAATGATCATTTGTTGAATCATATTACACAGCCACGCTAGTGGCTCTGTAGTTATGGTTAAGTTGCTGTTTCCATAGGAAGAGCACTTTTTGGGCGGCTTATAACTTCGCTCCCCCTGGAGGAATCCACACCAAACATTGCTAAAATGGTATATGGCCACTCTGAATTGTTTTGCAAAGTTTGGTGATGTTTGGTCCAGGGGGAGAAAAGTTATAGGGGGGGGGTCTCAAAACGTCTTTTTTTCCCATAGACTGAATGGGGGGAAAAACTTTGCGCACGCCTACAGGTGAAACCGGTGGAAGGATTGTTACCAAATTTGCGGCAGGGGCTTGGTGCCGAAAGCGTGCTTTTGTAAATTTGGTGCCAATCTGTCCAGTAGTTTCCTTTAAAACGACCAAAGAATATGTCTAAAAAAATTGTGATATCTATGTCCGCTCCGCAGTTACACTTCCCTGTTCGCTCTGCGGACAAGATACTGATTGGCCGGGGGGGTAGCGTCATGACCGCGGACACGCGCCGTCTTCGCCGATTGGCTACAGCGGGCCATGATGTGCATCAGAATGTGTGGATGCGCCCGACATCTTGGATCCGAAGACAGCGCGGTCGCTACCAGAGGCGAAATGCTGTTTCGGAAAGTGTATTGCTCTGCTAAAGTGCGTGGGGAGGATTACAGAGTAAGAGATGGGTTAAATACTGTACTTGTTTGGGCGGTAGGTGTTAATGCTGTATTAGCCATGCAAAATGGTGTTTGGGAAATTATTTTGATCTAATATAGTGATTGGGGAGATTTAGAGAGATGGATGTAATACTGTACTTGGTTGGGCGGCAACTGTTAATGATGGATTCTCCATTGCCGCCTTGTTCAGGATATTTGTACGTCCAGAAAATGAGGGGTGTAATAAAGGTAGTATTTCAGTACATGCTGTGTGCAGGCACCTTGAAAATGATCGAAGGACACGTGTGCTGTTAGTGACCATTGAAATTGAGTACATGTTGTTATTACATTATATTTTCCTATGGGTCTCTTATTGATTAGTACGCCACCATGGTTGTGACATGCTGCGGTAGTTGTGGGCAGGGCCTAGAGTCTTGGATGCATGGCCGTAGGCCGGAGGCTGAAGGCCATACTTCCAAAACTGTAGGCCCTGGCCACAACCACCGCAGCATGTCACAACCATAGATACACCTGTAGTATTGATTATGGATTACATGGTGGTGGGGAGTGTGTGCTGTGTTGGGTGCTTGGCCGAAGGCCATGCACCCAATAACAAAGTTATAAGGGTTGGAGGTATAAGCAGTGCACACCAACACAATCATACCATATCTATGGACATACAGCTAGACATGCAGTCTCTGGCGAGATCAAGTGAGCATACCACTCCTATCAATACACCCCTACCACTGCATATCACTGAGGTGGGCAGGATGTAGAGTTTTGGCTGCATGGCTGCAGGTTGTACCCGATATACAATACTTCTACAACCCTAGAACTGTCTAGAACCACCACATCATATTACAGCAATGCATGAACCGGTAGTATAGATTAGCATGTTAAATGGTTCTGGGGAGGGTGTACAGTGTTGCCGAAGGCCATGCACCCAGAAACGACCTTATCAGGAGTGCAGTTATAAGGCAATGTACACGTATACATTCAAATGTTTGTGCACACATATCCAAATGTCTAGGTCCAGCCCACAATCACTGCAGCATATTAGACAGTCACGTTAGTGGCTGTGTTGTTATGGTGCAGTTTCTGTTTCCATAGGAAGAATGCTTTTTGGCAGCCTTATACCTGTGGTACCCTTGGACGGTTTGTTACCAAAGTTTGCAACAAAAAAAAATCTCACACTCTGACTTTCTTTGGAAAGTTTGGTGATGTTTGGTGCAGGGGGCCGAAAGTTATAAGGGGCAGGGGTTCTCAAAACGTCTCTTTTCCCATTACATTAAATGGGGGAAAAAGTTTGTGACCGCAAACATGTGGCTCTTTCCCTCATTGGTTGTAGAACAGCGTGAAATACATCATTTTTCTTCTGCGGCCCCCTTATCTTTTATTCATGTTTTAGTGTATGCGCATATCGCCAGAAACTCATGCAAAAGAAGACAGCATTGGACTTGTCACACTCATGTAATAGCGTTTCAGAAGGTGACCTTTGAGGGGGCCAGAATGGGATGTGGAAGCACAAACTGAAAAAGTGGACTTTTCTTGTCACCAAAGTGATACGTTTAAATGGAAGTTTCTGTTCACTGCACCACGACCAATTACGGCGTGTGACTTACAATGTTTTTGAAATTAAATTGCGGTCAGACTGGCGTCGTAAGTTTACAAAACTAAGACCACCATCTGCAGTGTTTGCTGCAAACAGCGCTTCTGGAGGTGTATGGGAGTAGCAGTTCTCATAATTGGATTGCAATATGTTGCTTCAAAGAAAGAATGTATTTGGTTTCTCAGTGAAGGCCACATGAGTTGCTTTTTCGGCTGACCGCTCAATACTCCCGCGCATCCGAGTGAATGTATAAGGGGCAATTGTTTTTTGACCTTGACCGACAGGGAAAGTTACTAGCAATTCACGGAATCAAAGGGTCGAAAAAAATAACATTTGATAAGGTTATGTTTTTAAAAGTTTGTAAGGGACTTGCAATATCAGTATACGAAGACTCTTTGCTGCGAATACATTGGCGTGTGCCTTGCACAAACAGAATGGAGGCAGTAAATATTATGTACGTTTATTTTTGCCCACTCTACAGCGAACCGCGCTTTATTGTAGCATTACCTCACATCTACTTGTGCTAATGTAATTGCCATATTATCTTTATGCACTGTTACAGTTTTCCTGTAACGTTGCAGAGTGCCCAGGTTGTACGTTTGTATCTTATGAGTGCACTCATTCTTTTTTAGCATTAATATTTTTTATTTGAAATGGTAACTTTGTCCACATATCTTTGGGTTCAACTTTGTACGTTTTTTTGGTATTCTTTGAAATCAGGAAACGTAATTTTTTTAAATTGTCCTTTATATTTAATTTCATTAACGATTTATCCTCTTCCTGTGTAGTTGGTATTTTTTTTATCTTACGGCTAGGGTGGCCAACTGTCCCAGATTTCGGGGGATTGTCCCGCAATTAGGTGCTCCGTCCTGCGGTTTGCAGAGTGGCTGTGCGGGACGCAGGTTGTCCCGACTTGCGTCGGAACAACCTGCCTACAGCACAGCCACTCTGCAAAATGAAGGGGCCATGTACACAGCACGGCGCTGCCGCCTGCTGCTTCTTTTCTCCGCCGGCTCTGCAGCCCTGGCTCCTTTTGAGCCTACAGTTGGGACTGTAACGCTCTGACACCTGGCTTCATTGAAATGCTAATGCTTTGTTCCTGGAGTCGTGATTGGCATCGCCTCCCAAGGACCACTTGACAGTTCAGAAAAATGTGTAGCACTGACCCCTCCCAACTCGAAACTTGGCAGACAAATTGTTACTTGAGCCAAATGTTATAAAGCAAATAAAAAATGTGCAGTGCCTACTCCTATTCATTTTCAATTTTCAGAAAAGGGGGCTTCCATTGAACACGTGCCCTGCGAAAACCACTTGACGGATTAGCACCAAATAAGAAAAAAGTTTCACAAATATTCCTTTTTTGGTGTAAATTCGTATAGAGGTAACAAATTGATGGAGAATGGGGTGTCCCCGGTCCATAATAAGTTACATATATCACCCATGGTGCATTGCACCAATTACGTTTTTCAGAAATGAAATGGCGTCAATCTTTTGCTCAATGCGACCAACTACCACAATAATACTATGAGAATTTGAAAGACAAAACTGCTCAAAATGATATTTGTATTAGGGAAATGAAGGTTTCACATCAGAGTGGCGGTGAAGATGGGAAAGGAGACCAAACGGTTAGTTGGACATTTTGGGAAGACTGGATTACCCGTTTTGAGTTAGATCATTTTTGTTTTAGCGTGGGAATCCTGTGGAATTCCCATGGGAACATTGCCAGGCATAATCTGAAAAAGTACATCATGAGAAATAGCAGGGCAAAGAGGATAATAGGAGGGGGTGAAGAGTGATTTAAAGATTGGGGGAAAGCAGGGGAACCTAAAAAGGAGGAGTGCACATAAAGAGTGGCAGTCAGGATGGGAAAGACTTTTACATTTTTGAGCAATTGCCAATTACCGAGGTAACTGGAAAACAGAGGGTGTCCGTAGAAATGATTGTCATGGGAATACAAGACAGCGCTACAGTGAAAAAATATACAGGGAAAAATATCATAGGAAAAATATCACAGGAAGGAAAGGAGGTGGAAAACGTGCATAGCCATGACCAGACACCTAAGGTCTTTCAGCCTAATTGATGCAATGTGAACAGTGGCCATGGCCAAAGGACCTGGCTACTGCTGATGGCCAAAAGCCATGACCAGAGTTCCAGTTTTTCATTGACCACATACTGCGCATTCACAGAATCCTGTGCGCTATCTGAGGATCCTGCCTGCAAAACGAATCTCTCTGGGCCTACAAAAACCATGAACTGCCTGTATCCTGGATAGAAGTTTGGAAGCCATTTGTAGCACTGTTATTGGCTTGGCTCCCAGATGGTCATGTGATGCACTGCCTCCCTTATTGTGTGTTCCCTGGCTCTATGCAGGTAAGGGCCAGAAAGATCCAAGGGCCAGAACTTCTTCTCAAGCCAAGTTCACCCTTTACCTGGCTCTTGCTTCCACTCATAGTCATCCTTCCACCCGTTGACTAGGCATTCATCGCATATCTTCTGTTACCTCACAGGACCAAGGAACACTACTGTTTTGGGTCTGTTAACTGTCATTTGATTAACTATAGCACCATTCTAGACTAACTCATAACTTACACCTGCTTCTTCTTAGCCAACCATCCCCCCTTCACTTTCCTCTAACCCACATACTCTCTATCTCTTGGGCTATTCTCTTTCTTCACTGTCTTCACTTTTTATACCCTGCATCATGCACTTTGACTTTGCTCCATTCCTCCATGTACTCACTTTTCTTTCCTTCTCTCGTAGCCTTCAGCCTCAACTCAGTCTATCTCCCGCCTTGCCGCCTGCACTCACACCACAAAATCACAACACTCCTATGCTCGCAGGATCTCCAACCTCATCATTCCCCTCACCTACTGCACATCATCTGCTTCTAACCCTCAACTCCTTTCACTCTTTCACTTGGCCTCTTGAAAGCACAACTCTTCTGCAACAAGTCTTCTCACATCACTGATCATTGATTTGATGGAGGGCTTTCTGGTACGTGAACACCTTCTGATTTATTGTCTCTTTGGGGCATTCAAATTTGTAATCACACTTCTGCCAAGCGTTCAAGTCTATGGGATGTTGATTGTATTTGTCCTTCTTCAGAGAATGGCCTTAAATTTGGGATTTATCCCTGCAATCCCCTTTGGCCAGGCTGGATATGCTCATGTGTCTGGTGTCCTTCAGGAGGCTGGCAGATTTGTGGACATCGGACCTCTCTGTGTGGTCCTTCTCTCCTTATGGGATTTTCATTTCCATTTTCCCTAAAACCAAGATGGCAGACATTGCTTGCTCTTGCTTTATTGATTTCCCTAATCTCTGTTGGTTAGGTGTCTTATGGGATATCATTTCCTTTGTGTCTCTCTCTAAGTAGGTCCTTTATCTCCTTTTGAAAACACTTCTGCTGTGTCTCTTTGCCCACTTTGGCTAGGTGTGTTAAGTGAGTTAAATTGCAGGAGGGCGTTGACATCTCTCTTTTCGAAGCTGATTGAGCTGGGAGGGCATTGTGACAGTTGATCGGGCACATCTTGTGGAATTCTTAAAGGTTGACACACTCTTATTGTACACCTGTTGTGCACGCTTCAATGTCTGTGAGTAAGTGGCTTCAAACATGCATATTAGGAAACCTCAGTTCCACGCCATAAAATCATGATGATTCCTTGTAGTTACGGTTGGGATTTGAAATTCTATTAACAACACAGAGGTAATTATTATCCTCCACACCTCTACCCTCCTCTACATTTCCTCTTTTCCTTCCAGCAACAGATCCTTCCGGGACTTTAATTGGTCTCTATGGTCTCTCCTGGCGTTTTTGTTTTGCTTTCTGAAATTAGCATGTTGAGTCACAACAGAAAAGAGGAATGTAAGAGAACCATCAACATTTGACACACACACCAGAGCAATTTTTCCCTTGCTTTGGAGGGACGTCATTTGAGGGTCACTAGCAATTCCCTTACAACCTCTGGCACAGCCTTTACGACCCCTGTGAAGGATCGCAAAGGCAGTCGGAAACCAATGGTAAAGAGGGCTCTGAATAGAGCCCTCTTTACTTGCAGCAGCTTGTGAACTGGCCTGGCAGAGTTTAGGAGGGATCTGGGCCTTCTAGTGCTTGGGTTGCTTGGCAACCTGCCAAGAATGACCTTGCAAGAATGTATCCATTTGCCTGCCCGGCCAGGGGGCCACCAGTGTACTGCACCGAATTACTTTTTCGTATCCAAGCCTCCTTCGGAGCATTCAATGGAGCATATGGATCCTGCGGCCTGCGCACCCACAAAAAAGGAAGCGGGCTGGGTGCAGATTTCTAAGGGGCTGGTTGGAGAAAAGGCCGGCATCCCTGGCGGGGGTCGGTGCACCTTATGATTACCATGGACGCTGCAGGGTCTTGAGGAGTCGGGGGAAGTGCAGACACCATGCTGCAGGTTTGAGGCACCATGAGCCCAGACCGTCCAGGGTGTGGGTCGCTGTCTCTTTGGACACATAACCACCGCCCCTTCATAGGTTAGGGTGGGAGGAGGCAGCAGGCCATGTGTGGGACGTTACTGACTTTCTTTCAGTGCCGTCTCTGGGCCTGTGTGCTGTATGTGTGTTTTCAGCGTCACAGGCCAGGCTGTATTCAGCTCTACTTCTTCTGTAGAACTGAGTGAAGGAGCTGGGTATTCCTGAAAAGCAAGCGAGAGCGGCGGTCACCACCTCGTCTGTGATTCTGCCTCCTGGATGGAAGAGTGAGCACTATAGGGGCATGCTCCACGTGGGTAGCGGGGGAGATGGGTACACCCCACAAAGGTGATCGTACCCAGACCAGTCTACCTGAGTAGGCCATGCTGTGAAGTGTTGATGGTTAACAGAAAGCCCTGGAGAGGGTAAAGGCTAGGGTGGATAAGCACATAAAGGGATGTGGGACTGTGGGCCGCACATGATATTATATGAAATGATATGATATGGCATTTATAACGCGCCTGTACACAAGTGTTACAAGGCGCGACGAGGAAAGGGAGGGGAACAAGGGGACATACAACGATCCTACTAGGCCAGGTGTCATTCAGATTGCACAAGTGCGTGGGAAGGGAGGAAAGGAGAGTGCAGTACATAGGAATAGATAATAACAATAAATACATAACGGCCAGCATGTGGCAAGTGCAAGGGTAAGTGCGGGCATCAGCTATCGTGGTCAGGTGGGGGACTGTAGGGATGCAGAACAGTCCCTGAGGGTGGGGGTTGCCAGGTGGGCAGTGCAGGTGTGTGACGCTGGCGGGAGAGGGACATCCATGGCTCTTGGTGGCAGCTCCCTTCTGTCGAGGAATTCTGTCCTATACTCTTGTGCCTTAATTAAGTAGCACACAGTGGGCCTGATTTTCAAAGCGTTTTCCAATGGGACTGCACCATTGTAAAGCGGTTTTGTAAATGAAGCCCAGTGTCAGTGTCTCTGTGATGTACCAGAGTGTCAGCTTATTTCCAGTGTCCTGGACCGCAGAGAACCATCTTACACGTTATGCATTACCTACAAGCCGAGGTCTCCCTTCTTACTTTACATATGCCAGCTGCAAAGATCACTTGGGCTGTCCTAGTGCATCTCGTTTTCAGGTACTTGTGCACCTGTTACATAGCGCCTAACGGGGTGGTTCACTCTACGCCAGTAGAGCATGATTAAACAAGGCCAGAAAGCTTTTGGCAAAGGGGGGGATTTGCATTATTGAAATATACTGCATTTCATCTGGGGAAGAAATAAGCGGTGCTATGCCGCTGCAGGCACAACGTCGCTCAGAATAAGGCGGAGCCTGCAAATGCTGCAGTGGGTCTGCTGGCATCCTTAACTTATGGCACAACTCAGCAGCTAGTGCTTAACTCAGTGAGCTACCTCATGGAAATTATTCGTATTAGCTCATAGGTTCTGAAAAGTGCCATCATGCTAGCTTTCTAACATGCATAGGCGGGTCGACATGCGCAGGGGAAGAGAAAACATGACTTCTACCTCCAGGGCAGGATGAGCAAGTGGCACATGCAGCAGCGGGAGGCAGTGCGCAGCTCTCCAGGAAGGGAATTCCTCATTTAGTGCCCCATGGAAGTGCGCGTGTCCAAGGCAGCCAGAGACTGGCAAGGAAAATCAGAAAAAGGTGAAAGATATAACCCTCTTAAAGTGATTAGCGTCTACATTTTATGGTATGGCTTATGAGGTCGATTTTGTGGGGCGGTAATATGTACATTTTTACTATGCAAAGCAATAACACCATTGAACTCATTCACTGTGTGAAAAAGGTGAATAATCTGTCTAAAGCAACAACATAAGCAGAGCCTGTAAAACCTTAACACACCGGTGGTAGAGCACAAAGCAATCCGACAAAATCATTCCCTTGCAGTCAGACACTGCAGTGCTATCTCGTGCTAACCATTATTCAGCACATGCACACAGCATGGGGAGCTAATGCAAAGCATCACTCAGTGTGGCGAAACAACATGGGCAGCTCCCAGCTCATTACTCAATGCGGAGAAACAGCAAGGAGAATTCTACCGGTAATACAGGATTCAATGCGGAGAAACAGCAAGGAGAATTCTACCGGTAATACAGGATTCAATGTGGAGAAACAGCAAGGAGAATTCTACCGGTAATACAGGATTCAATGCGGAGAAACAGCAAGGAGAATTCTACCGGTAATACAGGATTCAATGCGGAGAAACAGCAAGGAGAATTCTACCGGTAATACAGGATTCAATGCGGAGAAACAGCAAGGAGAATTCTACCGGTAATACAGGAGTCAATGCGGAGAAACAGCAAGGAGAATTCTACCGGTAATACAGGATTCAATGCGGAGAAACAGCATGCACAGGCTGTGCCATGGTTCCCAAATAACGCGAGCTACGCATGCAGCGCAGTACTTGCTTTGAAGAAAAATGTTAACATCTCCTACCTAATCTTTACTCATTATTGTGGAAGAGAATTAGCATGTAGTAAATTATTATGTTGCTAAATGAAGGAATACACTGGCCCTTTAACTCTGCACCTTGACTGGCACTTACAGTGTGCGAGAGGACTCGTGAAGGCTCTAGTCCCAAGACATTTTTAACTTTACAAGCGGATATATTTGGAGCGTCAAATGAATTTTGGATCTTGGCTTCTCTGAGATGGCTGTTATGGGATGTGTTTAATGCCAGGTAGGTGGTATAATGTATCTTTTAAACATTGATAAACCTATACCATACAAAAGTGTAATAGATTCATAAACTATTTTCAGTGCTTTCAAGCTACAGGGCTGGCTGTTACGCACTGAACAATTTATGTACACGTAGCGTGGGGGGTCCTCTGAATGTCAGCAGTTGTACACTTTCTTTGTACTGGTCTTAATTTTTTGCCTCCATGTGTTTGCACACTTTTCCCAATTTGGCCAAGTCTAATGTTGCTCTGGGTCTTTTGGTGCTTGTGGTTTTTGTGTGTTTGAAACACACGATCAATGAATCATAGCTTCCAAAAAACCTCACAGGGCGTACCTCTGTTAACACATGGTGTTCCTCCCCAACATACTCTTCTGCTATCAGCCACCTCTTGTAGACATATATCATGAGAAAGAGGGAGACAGACAGCCGGCTGGGAGTAAATGTGTTTAATCACTGCTTCTTACTGCTGAAAGAGAAAATGTCTCAACTTTGTACTGCATACATCACAGTTGTATACATGGCAACAAAATAAGTAATCATTTTATGCTAATATAAACCTTATATTTCAATAGGCTTTGATTGGCCATTTTACTTAAAGGTCAAACAGCACTTGTTTTCTATTGGACATAAATACTTCCTGAAACACAAGACTTCCTATGCTAATCAGCAAGACTAGGCAGTTTCCCAAATATCACTAAAACCGAAACATATATTTTGCAACCTTAAAACTGAACAAAACACGTTCTAGCCATAACACAGTTGCTTTCCAGACTTCTCGTACATTCTGTCCAAGGCCATCTTGCCCTGCTCATCTTCTTTTGACTGTATTCCAGTTTCGTTTCAACCCATTAAAAATCACATATTCTGCTATTAAATGTTGCCAACTGATCTGCACCTGTCTTCAACTGCCCTCAGTCAACCTTGGCTGGGGCTCAATGAACTCCCTTTTTTCACACAAAACTATATTTCTCTGTCTGCTCAACACTTTTAAATCTCCATGGAGTTTTAAGACCTTTAACTATCTGGAATACAATGGCTGCCTTTTGCAGACCTATATTCTACATCACAAATCTATATTCTATGTTAGTTATGTTGTAGACCTATATTCTACATCAAAAATCTATATTCTATGTTAATTATGTTGTGCGCAATGTAAGCATTCCTTTATGTTGTATATTGCCCTAAAAAGTGTGTCCAGCGTTACCTATTTCCAATGTACTTGCCTTAAATAAGGGCAGCCCAGCTGACTCAATAGACAATGCTGCTTATTTCTATAATGTTTAACAGGAGGGAGGGCATTAAATAGCATATTTACCTGTCTGTCTGTCGAGAGAGAGAGAGAGAGAGAGAGAGAGAGAGAGATGCTGCTCCTCTTCACCACTTTAAAGCAAACTTAATTCTGCAGGGAGCATTTGGTATGTACTTTGTTTATTTATTGGGACATGATGCTGGTGTGTTGTGCTAGCATGTTATGTGATGGTATATTGTGTATTGTGTAACGTGTCATTTACAGTTATGTCAGGTTGCTATGTCTAAGCCTTACTAGATTTTGCAGGCAAGAGAACCAAAACGTTGCTTGTGGCACATAACTGATTGGATAGGGAACAGCTAACCCCCTCTGCTTAGGGCACCAAAGATGAGAGAACACTGCACTGGTCATTCCTCCTCTACCCAGCCAAATTGAGCAATCGGGCAATAGGACATTCAAGATCACTTGCCATCAGGAGGCACACACTTCCTAACTTAATGCCATTCGCAAGGTGACATGAAGCCCTCCACAAAGCACCCACGTAAAGACAAACTATGGGCAAAGCAGTTCTCACTCCATCAAAAGCCCTTTAATGCTCATATATTAGTGGCAGGATCATACTACTGCCCTATATTAATATGATGCAGTAACTGCTGCCCAGATATCAAACAAACAGAAAAGGCTGCACTATGCAGATAAGTTCCAGAAGATTCCAGCCCGGCCCTTCAAGGATCAAGCTTCCCACAGCTCTGAAGTCATACCCTATAATTCTTTGAGCAGGCCTCCAGGTCCTCCAGTTGACCCATTCTAGGCAGCCACAATCAAACCCCTAATCTTGGATTACCTATATTTCCATCTGGTTTTCCTCCTATAAACCTTTGTGGCATAGTGATGAAGTAAAAGGTAAACTCCCCCAACCCCCAACCCACCGACCTCCAAAAGTGGCACACTTAATCACAGCAAAACAGCACGTGTGAAGCAAGTGCTGTTTTGATGTAAATTCTCCCCATTTAAGTGGAGCAGGCCCCCCATAAATAAAATGTGAGGAGGATCCGTTATATAAAAACACATAATCACAGGTCACTGATTCAAAGGTTTGGTCACAAATGAATAATTGTCAGGTGTTTTTACAGGGACCAACTAGCCACTAACAAACCCAAAGCACCCCTAAGCTCCCCAACATGGCCCCACCTCCTACAGAACTCAGAGAATTGTTAAAAGCTTGTTTTTCTTTTACCAGAGACAAAGGCCTGGAAATAGAAAAAAGTGTACCATTACCCACTCACATGAGGGCCTGGATGGGGCATGTTATACGCTCTGTAGATTATTGCAGCAGTCTACACCCTCTCCCTTACACATCCCTAACTGTTGACCCTTAAGTGAACCACACACATTTTCAGATTAATACGAGGATATGAAGGGGTAGCCAAGTCCCTGCTTGCCACCCATGTCTAGTTGGCATGTGAGTGGGTGGAGAGAGGTAGTCTAGAGGGGGTAATGCCAGAGGAAAGTCATTATGTGTGTAGCTACAATTCAATGTTTTGTCATGAAAGGTTGCTGCACTATTATGGCAGAAGTGTTGTGCAAAGAAAGTGTCATTCGAATTGTGTATGAAAGCAGATGATGCCACTTTCTGTGATGTCAAGTGGTGAAAGGTCATGTGTCACCACTTCCTGTGATGTCATGCCATCTCTTCCTGTGACGTCATCATGGAGGTCAAGGGTCGTGTGATGTCATTTTTGCAACCCCTGGTATTTTGGTGAAATGACGTCCCTGTTGCTTCAGTGGAGAAAAGGACCCAGTTTGTATAATTTAAAGCTTGGTGAAGAGCCCATTTGTTGTAGCAGATTGTAGGGGCACACTCTGGGATGCACTGAAAGACTGCTCAGAGTCTGTGAAGGTATTCATCTTCTGTAGCAGTGTAGACCAGAAGGTAATTCCTGATGGTGAAGATACCCTCCGGGTTAGCAAGTGCACTCTGTATTGCATTTTGGAAAATGTCCACAGCAGATGAAATGCCAAAGGTCAGTCTGTTTTATCATCTTTGCCGCATATGGATCATGAACATGGTTATGGCACCAAAGCTTTTCTCTAGCTTGAATAGGTAGTATCCTGATTTGAGGTTGAGCTTGGGAAACAATTCAGCACCAGTTTGATCTCTATCAATGTAGTTGATGGTTGTAGTGATATGTCATTCTCTTTTAATGTCTTCATTTTGGAGTCATATGTCAATTCAGAGTCGCATCTGTCCAGGTTGCTTTGCTTTCTGTACGAAGGACTGTGAAACCCCTGGAGTTGGACCAGAATCATTTTCAATGATGTCCGCTGCTTCAAGTTTGTTGAGCTCTTCTTTGACCTTCTTCTGGTGCTTGTCGAATGAAAAATGCAATAGGGAAGACAGACTTCCTGAATTGAAAGTTAGACATGAGTTTTGATAGGGTTTCTCGTTAGACAGCATATTTGCCTGAGAAGAGCGATTTGAATTCATCCAGAAGATTTTGTATGTCAGAATCATCCAGCACGGAAGTGAAATAGATGCATGTCGAAGCCTACTTGTGCAATGAATACTCTTTGAGATATGGTGGACGAGCCACGAGTGATTGACGGTACAAATACTCCCTTGAGTGGAATTGGTGTTTCTTTGCCATATGCATGGATCTGTACATTGGTGCAATGTATCCGTGGACTAGGGGCTAGGTTGCAGAACTTGGATGAAGTGGGTCAATGACTTAGGCTCCTCTACCGATGACTGTGGATACTCTTATAATGGTTTCACTTAGACAATTGTATCCTCCTTAGACGTGTTGTAAGCTTCAAATATGAAAACAACTTATCTGTCACTTTACTCTTTCTTATCTTGGGGTATGTCATCTTTGACTGAAGGCCTAATTTTCTCAACAGATGCTCTCTTAGTTTTCATCTGAAAAAAGCAGTATTCAACTGACATATTTTTAAGAAATGGATAATGTTGTTACAGTTCCTGCAGGTGTATCCAGGGGACAAGCATTATTTGAGGTCATGTACATTAACTCCACAGTGTGAGCATGCTTGCTAGTTGTTGGGAGGATCCACATTAGGACACATTGGCCCTCATTATGAGATTGCTTGTAGGCTGCCAGTAACGGCAAACTCGGTTTACCATTTCCGCTGCCGGGTTTCCTGGTAATACTGAGATATTACAGGTGGTGGCACAACAATAAGTTCCCATTCCTGTGGACTCCGTGGAAATGGGAACACTGAAGCACTGGCACCATTTGTAATGGTGCAGGTGCTTCAGTGATTTATCTGCCGGTAGGGGGCGAACAACCGGCAGGTCAGGTTCACAGACTTTGAGTGATCCGGTCCGGAAAAGGTGGGGTTGAAAGACCTAATCAGAAATGTTTGAGGGAGAAATGACAGAAGATTCTTTTTTCAAAATAATCTGCAGTATTTTCTCCCCTGAACATTACTGAAGTGCCCAAACCCCAACCCACACCCCTTCCCACACACCCAACACACCCCAACCCCTACTTACCTTGCGTTCCGACTCGCTGTGTCCCTGCAACGCCTGTTTCCTTTCACTTCCGTGATCGAAAACTGGCACCACCGGGTCCTTTCCTTATTTTTATATATAGTGAGCGGGGATTGTGGGGGACACCCTGCAGCCTTTTTTGGGGGGTGGGTGGCTGTGGGGGACACCAGCGACGTCATTTAGGGGTCACCAGGGGTCGCACCTGCGACCATAAGGTCTTCCTTGCTACCACTAAAAAATAAAAAAGTAACTTTTTTTTCAAATTAAACTGAGGCTCCTAGGCTGTGGCAAGCAACATTTGTTTTTTTGTTTCTGGAGTGGCTGGTTTTTCCATAGCTCCAGCTGGTAAGATAGCTCATTGGGTCGAGCACTTGACGCTGCAGTGTGTGTGCAATCTGCAGGTTATAGTTTCGAGGTTGATAAATTAGTATCAACACAGGTTGGGTGATAGTGCATGTGTATTTGTACCATATGAATCACTTAAGCTTAACTGCTACATAATAACACATCATTATAGTTTGGCCTTGGGCATCTGATTGCATTCACAATAATTTGGTAACATGGGCCTACACGCACTGATATTAATGATACATATGGTGATCCATTCTTGTATAAATGTATATCACTTTACAGTGATATCGTAACCATATTTTTCGAAGTGTACTAAGAAACAATGCTATATGATGCCACTTCTTGTTTTGTCAAGGGGTGAAAGATCATGTTCCATCGCTTCCCATGATGTCACTTCAGGGTGTGGTCCAATGACATCACTTCCGGTGATGACACGGGAGGTCAAGGGTCGGGTGATGTCACTTCCGGCTACCCCTGGCATTTTGGTGAAATGACAATATAGTGAGCAATGGTGCAGGGGACACCCCTGCATTCCCCAGCACTGAATGAGTGATTTGGTCAAACTTTTTCGGCCGTTGGATTTTTTGAACGGCCTAAATTTGGCCAAATCACGCATTCAGTATTCTTTATTCGCTCTCTTTGGACGAAACCTGTACCGGCACCTTATTTCTGGACCGGCTCATTCCAAATGAGGGCCATTGTCCTGATGAGTTCATTCATTTGGTGATGCCTTGAATTTATGGCCGTAGAAGAGTGATGAATGGCATTTGCTCTCTCGTCTGTAGACTTTCTAGAACTGTGTCCCTGGCAGATGTAGAAGAGTCAGCTCAATTGTGATTGTTTGCCTTTTCTGCTATTGGCTGTAGCGTGATGTGGAGTTCACAAAATGCGTTGTGACATAGTTGAACAAACACATACTTAAATAACTTGAGCTCGTATCTTGTCATTGGCATCAACAAGTTTGCATGATTTCGAAATGTGTCATGGTACTCACTTGGGCAGTGTCATGCTTGGCGTGGATTGAAACTTCCATTGTCCAATTTGATCTGGGAGGGCAGTTGTAGTAGCAGCATAATCATTGTCTGTGCCTAGTTTGTGAAGCCATTTGGGGAGTTTATGGACATCCTACAACATGGTGTAAGAGCCTGGACCAGAGCGGAGGACCTCAGGATCGGTCCTCCTGGGGGTCTTGAAGTATTTGTTGAGGTACCTTAGACTCTTCACCTACATTGAGCCTTGAGAAGATGGATGCATTGGTCACAAAGTCAAACGGTAGTAAAGGAGGTATTGCAGAGCTGTCAGGCCTCATTCTGGGAGCAGGGTCTTCAGCAACAAGTGTATTGGCGTTCTGGGCAGGCGATTTCTCAATGGTGTAAACCAGAACAGAAAGGATGAGAATAGCAGCACTAGGAAAACCAAGCAAGTCACAGGAACATTCCAGGAGCACAGTGGAGCCCAGGACTTGTGAATCAGAACCATGTTGTGCAGAAAGAAACTGAGACATGGCCAAGAGTCATGGAAAACAAGCAGCATGGTGTGTTACAAATGCAATGTTTAGAGATGCAGCTTGTGGGATCAGCCACCCCCTTACCAGTGGTAATGTGTTAGGTAGAGGCCTTGCTGTGCAGCACTGTTGCCCTACAGGAAGGAGGCGCCAGGAGACTCTGTATGGGGTCTCTGCCTTTTCATTGATGTCCGAGCCGTGCATTGGGGCAGCCCATTTATATGCAAAAGCTGTGACTTATCAGGGTCACAGCTTATGCTGGCATGAATGCATGCAGGTGTGTCTGCCCTGTTCATCCTGCTGGAGAAGATTGGGGCCAAGGCTGCCTGGTGTGCACAACACCAATTCACTTGCAATAGAGGAAATTCAATTTTAGACTGGAAAGTTTAAAATGTGGACGAATATCAACATAGTGGGATGACAAATCCAGGGTCTCCCACAAAAATCAGGAGAGTTGGTCAGTATTGATAAAGTAACTGTGAATTAGTGCTGGCGGGGCCATAGAATGTATGTGTAGCACCAAGCCAGTGGTCTGGCAATGGCTCTAAGAGCCAATCATGAGCCAATCTGGAAGGGGTCCATTCCTGATGCCTGCCTCCCCACCACCACCACACACAAAAATCCCACGCCTGATGTCATTCCTACCAAATTCCCACAACACAAAACCCATACATTTAATGTTTCCTCTCCACCCCAGATAATATAATCCATACCTGCTATCATGGCTTCCCACACCACACAACGTCAGACCAATGCCCAAAACCCACACCTGGCACCCTGGCTCCCTATTGCCTAACACACAGAACATATACCTGTCTCCCACCTTTGACGACTAGGTCACAGTAAGATGATAAAATGATTTGCAGAGGTTCACACGCTTTCGTTAATAGGTGAAACTGGGATTCGAGCACATCGGCGTGTTATTCCCTTGACAATGTCTTCTCAGCTCTGGGTCCTGCAAATAAACAAATGCATGTCTTTGAGGAGATCAAATAATTCTGTGCTTTATAGAGATGACTTGAAAAGTGAACAAATCGCATTATTCCCCCTCGAGGGTCAATGAGCTTGTTACAAGCAAGCTCATTGGCCCTCGCCTGGGTTTTACCTCGTAGAGAAGGGTCTGAAGCCTTTTCTTCATTGCCGTGGCTCCGGGGTTCCTTTCGTGACTGGCGGCCATGGCAAGGGAGAAGGGACTACATGTAGTCCCTTCTCCCTTTCCATTGGAGCTATTTTTTTTTTGTTTACTTTTTTTCCATTAATCTGAATGGCTGCCATGGAAAGGGAGAAGGGATTACGTGTAGTCCCTTCTTCCAAACCGCAGCTGCCATTTTGCTTGCTTTTTTTTTTAGAGTTGAGGAACGGCTCGCAGCACAATTTCTCGACTCGAGAAAAATTGCAATTTTACCCCGGTATGACGTGCCGAGGTACTAATGGCAATTTGACCCTCAGAGGGGGGCCATTTCCAGTCGGGTAATGCCCCCGGGGCCATAGTTAGAACCCCGGGCGAAGCAAGGGCTTTAACGGAGCCCGAGAGGAATTACCCGACCGGTAATGGCCCCCTCTGAGGGTCATATTGCCTAATTATAAACTGTTATAGAAAACACCAAAAATTGATAATCTACCTCACTATCGTGAGTGGGGGTTTAGATTATGTTACAGACTCAGAGGTGAGTATATGCAAAAACTTCTTTAGATACTCGTCAAGCAGCATAGAAAAAATACATTTCAAAGAATTTGTTTTATATATAAAATGAACTGATTTTACAGGAAACCTTAAATGGAGCACCTAATAAGCCAAGGTCAGGGCCCAACAAATAGCAGTCACTACAGGTCCCAGCATATAAAGGTCCTTGTCATGAGTCCTTCTTCCTCTTCTTTAGTGCTTGGTACAACTTGAATATGCCCTCTCCGAACATAGCAAAAATAAAAATGTAGCACGAAGAACAGCCTTCGAAATCCTTTGCATCCCCTCACTAAATCGTACCTTAGAGAAGAGAGAAACAGGGTGGGTGGGCTACACAAATAGCCATCGAATCGTTATTACTTGGACCTTAAAATATATCAATATTGAGGTGATATGCCCCGAGGCGATGGTCTGACCCTATTAGTAATGGCCCGCCAGCCAAGTTAAGGGCCAGAGCGAAGCGAGGATCCCTTAATGTGGGCGGCAGCACTGTTACCAACAGGGTCAGGCAGCTGACGAGCGGCATATCACCATTAGCACCCACGAGTAACTACTTCTATGTCTACCACCCGTCCCGTTTTTTTATTTTGGAAATCTGGTCACCCTACCAGAGCCGCCTCCATGAGCTTGCGACACTGGTTAATTGTACCGGCGCGCACAAGAGCAGGCATCGGCCAAATCAAACCTGAAGGTGCGTAACTAAGAAAAACACACTGAAACTAACTTTGCATGGCAATAAGCAAATGAAAGTGGAAGGGAGATCATACATGCACAGTTTAAACTAACTATAATGTAACGGCACCACAGTAAACATGGAGTACTGAGCTGCCGTGACGAGCAGCAAAGAAGAGGTAGCTTTTTGTTGTCAGGGGGAGCAGTAGGCTCCTTAATGGGCACCTCCACTGTATGAATATTTCCCTCCAATTTGTGCTACTGGCCAATCGTAGCGAAGAACCTGTAACCACCCTGGACAGATTTGGGACAGAGGGCGTTCTCCACAGAGATATTTTCTTTCTCCAGCATGGGGTCTGGCATGGATTCACATGCTCATGAATATTCCCCGTCGTCAGGCCGGGAATCCTGGGTAAAGAAAAAATCAGTATCAGTTTCGTTTCTGATTTGTCTTTCTCAGTAGTAACCAATCACTGGTCTCTGGGCCATACTGCCCCAGCCAATGACTGCCCTCTCCCTAAGCCCCGCCTCTGGCAGCCATCCTCAGATTTTTACCGCACGCTCAAGTGTTGGGAGTCCTCGTCTTTAGCTCTCGAGCTTTTGCTGCGTTTTCGCGCTTTTTTCAAAGAGAATTTCTTATTTTTCGGTCAAATAGAGCCTCAAGCTCCACCGTCTCTACATCGATTAACGGGGATCCGTGTCGGATTATTCTACGCCCCTCAAGGGTGAAGATTTCATCGAGTTACGCTTCTTGGAGGAGTCCAGGAGTTTCTGCGGCCTACCCGAACATGGCCCGGGAGAAAGGAAGCTCGACGCCCGGAAAGCTGTTCAGGGTTTGCCCTGGATGCCAGCTGCAGAATGTGTTCAAGGAGAATGAGCACTCGAAATGTCTCTACTGCCTTCATGAGGACAAAACGCACGTGGAGAAGGACTGTGCGTTTTGCGGGAACATGTCAGAACGGACCATCAGGGACCGACACCTTCGTCTCTCCAACTGGCTGGAAGGAAAGAGCCCGTCAGGTGAGAAGAAGAAGTCCGAGCGGTTTTCTAAGTCCTGTGAGGGCGCCCCAGTGACGGGGGCCCAACAGAAGGCAAAGCACTGCGAGTCCGCGGGCACCGGGAGCGCTGAACGGTCGGGCTCCTCGGCTGAGAGGCAGGGCGCATCCTCCCCAGCGCCATCAACCACGAGCCAACGCTCTGGCTCAGGGAAGAGGAAGGCCGAGAACCCGGCGAAGCTTCTGGAGAGGCCCCGATCGAGCTCGAAGGATCCGGCGGAGGGGGAGCGAGGCAGTGACCCTTCCCCCAAGGTGAAGGCCACAGGCCCGCATAAGGTGGCAAAGGCCTTGATTCACCCGGCCAAGGCCTCTATCGAGGCAGTCCCAGCGGCCCTGGCGCAGCCTGTGGAGGCTACACCAGTGGAGGCGACCTCGGGGCCCAGAGTCTCCCTGCCTCCGCGAAGGGAAGCCTCTTTCAGACCCATCGAAAAGACCCCCGTGAAGAATCCGGCGGAAAAAGAGGGGTGGGGCCGGTGGCCATTGTGGACACAGACACAGCATCCGAGGAAGAGCTGGTAGAAGTCTTAGAGGGCCTCGACGAGGGCGTCAAAGAGGCCCGTTCCCACGGGAGGGATCCCGACGAAGGTGACGACGAGAGCGACGGCGGCACCGGCGAGGGTCCTAGTCACCCGTCGCTCCCGGAGCCGCAGGACAAGTAGGCGGCCATTTTGTTGGCAATACAATCGTTATGTTCGGAGATAAGAACCAGATTGCCCTTACCACCGACGGAGGAACCGGAACCAGGCTCGACGGAGGAGCCAGAGCGAGGCCCGGCGGGAAGCCCCCTGAACAAGAGAAGATGGATCCATCCAGCCCCGCCTTTTCAGCCCTCGCGGCCTACTCAACCTTTGCCCACATCCCCCGTCCCTGGGGATGACACGGGAACGGAGCTCCCATCGCCCAAAGCCCGGGCCTCCCCGCCTGACGAGATCGGATCTTTCGATGCAACGATCGCCAGGGCATCCGAGCTTTTTCAGCTCTGCCCCCGAAGAGAAGAAGAAGAAGGAAGGTTTCCGCACCTCTGCTGGATGACATCTGGGATGAGGGCCTTACCCTTCTCAAGAACCCGTCTACGAAGCCTGCCAAGAGGGATCGGTATGAGAAGAAGTACCGGGACCCCGACGCGGCCCCTTTGTGCATTAGGGCACAACCGACCCCTGACTCGGTCGTCTCAGCGGCGGCCAAGAAGAAAGCGGGGGGACATCAGCCTCAATGTCAACTTCCCCACCGGACGGTGAAGGAAAGAAGCTGGACGCAATGGGATTGCAAATTATCTCAACAACGATTAAGGCGGCCAACACCTTCGCGATCGTGGCCCGCTACGACACGGAGTTTTGGTACAAGATCGCCCCCCTGTTGGACTTCCTACCGGACGACAAGAGGGCCGAGGCCCTGGAGATCTTGCAAGAAGGTGAAGTGGTGTCTGACCACGCCATTACAGTGGCAACAGACATTGCCGACACCGGTTTCCGCCAGCTAGGCAACAGCATTTGCCTTAGACGACGAGGGAGGCTCAAGGCGACAGATTTCCACCAGGACGTACAAGCCAAGGTTTTGGACATGCCGTTCGACGGGAACAATCTGTTTGGGAAAACAGTGGATGAGTCCCTCCAAGCCATCAAGGCGGACACAGAGACAGCTAAGGCCCTAGGCGTTCTCCAGCAACGAAGGCTGTTCTTTCGGAGCACCGGAGGCAAGCAGGGTGCCTCCAAGGGATTCGGCGGAGGCTTCTCTACGTACCACCAAGCGGCCCGCTCCTCGTCGCAGGAAGCCTATAGAGGACGAGGAAAGTCGGGTGGACCCCGCTGTTGTTGCCAGGGAGGCCAAGGCGGCAAGGCATCCTCCACGCCAGATTAAGCCGACCGTGGTGTTGGGCCCCCACTGAAGCACCGCGGTGGGAGGCCGGCTGGCGAAGTCCGCAGCGTGTGGGAGTCCATCTCCACCGACCATTGGGTGCTGGACACCCTGGCCCAGGGGCACGCCCTCGAATTTCTAAAAAAGTGCCCCCGCATTCCACCCGTGGCCAGGAAGGAAAATCACATCCCTCAACTGCTATTGGAGGTAAAGGCGATGCTCAAAAAAGGTGCCATCGAGCTCGTCCCGAAGAGGCTCCGGGGCTCCGGAGTATACTCAAGGTACTTCCTCGTGAAAAAGAAGACAGGAGGATGGTGCCCCATCCTGGACCTGCGACGACTGAACAAGTACATCAAGGCACAGAAGTTCCGGATGGTCACCCTCCAGCATGTGCTGGGACAGCTGGAGGAGGGCGATTTCCTGTCGTCGTTGGATTTGGAGGATGCGTACTTCCACATCCCCATTCTAAAAGGACACCAAAAGTTCCTCAGGTTCGTGGTCCAAGGACGGCACTACCAGTTCAATGCCCTCCCGTTCAGATTGAAGTCGGCACCCAGGGTGTTCACCAAGTGCCTCACACCGGTGGCAGCATGGCTGCGCCTGCAGGGGATCCACTTCTACCCCTACCTGGACGACTGGCTCATCCGAGCAAGGACAAGGGAGCTTGCCGTAGAACACACAGCAAAGACCGTCCAGCTGCTTTCGGACCTGGGATTCTCCAACAACTTTCCCAAATCCCACCTGGTCCTGTCGCAAGTCGCACTGTTTCTGGGAGCCAAGCTCGACACAGTGGCGCGTCTGGCTTCGCCGTCGGAGGAAAGGACGAAGGCCATCCTGGGCAAGGTGCAGCGTCTGCTGGCCACAGACGTGGCCAGGGTGAGGTCCATCAAGTCCCTCCTCGGGATGATGTCCTCCTGCATATATCTCGTGCGCCTGTGCAGGCTTCGGATGCGCCCTCTGCAAGAGTTCCTCAACGCCCGCTGGATCCAAGCGACAGGCAGCTTCGAGGACAGGATCCCGCTCAACGAGACATTTCCGATGAGCGATTGGTTGGTGGGGCACCCGCGCTCATCTGACGGCGGGCACAGACTTTCAGACCCCATCTCACCAGATAACGGTGACGACAGATGCCTCCCTGGAAGGGTGGGGAGCGCACACCGGAGAACTTCACGCGAGAGGCCTTTGGCTTCCGGAGGAGAAGCCGCTCCACATCAACATCCTGGAGCTCCGTGCAGTGTTCTGGGCCCTCAGGTCCTTTCTTCCGTCCCTCAAGGGCAAGGTGGTGAGAATCTTCACCGACAACACCACCACAATGTTCTACATCCGGAAGCAGGTGGGAACCGGATCCCTAGCCCTCACCAAGAAAGCCCAGGAAGCCCAGGATCTGTGGAATTGGGCCATCGCCCAAGGGATGTTTCTGGTGCCCTTTCATATGGCAGGGATAAAAAACACCATCGCCGACTCACTCAGCAGGGAGCTGCGCTCGTGCCACGAGTGGGAACTACGTCAGGATCAAGTGGATCGACTCTTCCGACGATGGGGAAAACCGCGGATCGATCTGTTCGCGATGGCGACGAACTCCAAGTGCCAGAGGTTCGCCAGCAGGTTTCCCCAGCCGAGGAGCATGGGTGATGCTTTCTCGTTTCCCTGGGACGGCCTGTTCCTATATGCGTTCCCTCCGTTGCCATTACTGCTCTGACTCGTCAACCAGGTCAAGAGGTCCCGGTGCAGGATGATCCTCGTCGCACCGGCGTGGCCGAGGCAGATCTGGTTCCCGGACCTTCTGGACTTGTCAGCGTCCCCACAAGTCAAGCTGCCGACGGACGCTGATCTTCTCTCCAGAGAAGGAGGCGCCATAGTTAATCATGACCCGGAGTCGTTGAACTTGCAGGCCTGGCTCCTGCAGCACTAGAGTTTGGAGGGTACGATATCCCGGCTGACTGCAGAGAGGTTCTTGCAAAGGCCAGGGCGTCCTCAACTCTCAAGTGCTATGGACATAAGTGGAAGAGGTTCTCTGTCTGGTGCCGTGCACAGAAGATTAACCCTCTACGGATTACGGCCCCTCAACACCGGGCGTCCTTGTGGTCCCATCGCCTGGTGAAGGAATTTATGAAGGGACTGTTCCGATCGTTCCCGCTGGTGAAGGCCCCTGCCCCGGCGTGGGAGCTCAACGTGACGTGTTGCTGACCAGGCTCTTGGGGGCACCATTCGAGCCCCTCCATTCGGCACTGTTGAAGTTCCAGTCGTGGAAGACTGCGTTTCTTGTGGCCATCACCTCCCACGACGAGTGGGAGAGATCCAGGCCCTATCCTGCAAGCCTCCATACTTGACTTTTCACGAGATGAGGGTGGTGCTGAGGATGCACCCCTCCTTTATGCCTAAGGTGCCATCGGACTTCCACCTCAACGAGCCCTTGGTGTTACCTGTTTTCTTTCCGTCGCCTTCGTCGCCGGCCGAGAGGACTTTGCACTCGCTGGATGTGGCTAGCGCGCTGAAGTTCTACGTGGACCGCACAAAGAGTTTTCGGAAGACATCACAGCTATTTGTGAACTTTGGACCTGTGAACCAAGGGAAGGCTCTCTCGAAGGCTTCCATTTCCAGATGGCTCTTCGGCTGCATCATGCACTGTCATCGGTTGGCAAACCGACCGTTGCCCGGCCGTCCGAGAGCCCATTTGACCAGAGCTATCGCTGCTACCACGGCGTTCTTGTCTGGTGTGCCCCTGCTGGACATCTGCAGGGCTGCTAAGTGGAGGTCGACGCACGCCTTCACGAGATTCTACTGCATCGACCGGGATTCCAGGGAGGAGTCCAGGGTCGGCCAAGCAGTGCTGTGCAACATGTTTGCCTAAGGTGAGCCTGGTGAGGAGGTAAGAATTGCTTAATGTTGAGTTTTGATGTAGTGCTTAATGTTGAGCCTTTGCCACCTCCCGCTGTTGTGCATGTGTGTACTGCTATGTATTCTTATATTCATGAGCATGTGAATCCATGACAGACCCCATGCTGGAGAAGGAACAAGTTACTTACCTGTAACTGTTGTTTTCCAGCATGGGTCTGGCATGGATTCACATCCGAACCCTCCCTCTTACCCCTCTGCGGCTCTTCACTTGGTCATACTGCCACTTTGCATGCTACCAGAGCTGCCAGAGGCGAGGCTTAGGGAGAGGGCAGTCATTGGCTGGGGGCAGTATGACCCAGAGACCAGTGATTGGTTACTACTGAGAAAGACAAATCCGAAACGAAACTGATACTGATTTTTTCTTTACCGAGGATTCCCGGCCTGACGACGGGGAATATTCATGAGCATGTGAATCCATGCCAGACCCATGCTGGAGAACAACAGTTACAGGTAAGTAACTTGTTCCTAAAATCATGTTTTAAAAGTCAATTTTTGCTATTTACAGCAGCGTTTTTTTAGAAGAATTGGGTAAAATACCATATGCCATAAAATGCCACAAGAATTTCAATTGTTTCTGTAAGGTAACATTTTATGGGGGGCTGAAGGTCGCCGCAGACCCAGGAAATGTGGTCTCCGAGTGTTATGGTACTGGTGAAGTCTTCAGGGCACTTTCACCAGTAATTTTTGTAATCTTCATTTTCTATTTAATGTCATTATTACTGATGCTATTACAGTACATTATTGCTGGACTGTGTTATGAATACACCTTTAATAAAAGGAACTTTCTTGGTGGCAAAACCCCATTTAAAATGCTTTGACATGGAGCACGATGTGAGGCTACACATTAGTTGCAACACTTTGCTGGAAAATCTGTAAACCCTCTAGTGCCAGGCTATTAGGCAAGTCTATACAAAAAGGACGAACATACTCGTCTTTGGCACTTAAGGGACAAATGTTTTTCTAAACTGTGACTTGTTTTAAGAAAACACCAAACAAAAGAATTGCTGAAAAAGCCTGTGTCCATCTGGCAGCGCCAGTGGTCAGTTTTTTATGGGAATGTGAGGAGAGGCATTTAAGATTGGCATGGCGTGATGTGCCCCCGCCGTGCATCACCACCTGCAATAACCTTACAGTATGTCATTAGAGGCCCACATGTTCATTAACACCTAGTGAGGTGAGCCACCACTACCTTGAAGATTGGGCCATGTCTTACTTGGAGGGTGATTAATGTAATATTTTACATTAAGGGGGCCTGAAGGCTTCGCAGACAAGTTGGTTCAATAAAGAGCTACTACTGGCAATGTTCGCAGACCCTTTGCTCTAGTGTACCCCTCCCCAACCCCACACCTCCAATAAAAAACATTGCACAAACTTACTTTGAAGATTAGCCTCTGGCAGTACGAGGTCCTTTCTGTGAGGCCTCTGCTGGCGGCTATGCTTTCTGGGTGCAGGCTAAGTGAGTCCTCTGCAAACAGGGAGCAGGGGCATCACAGATCATGAGGTGTAGCATTTGTAAACAAAAAAATAAAGTGCCCTACTCTTCCTGCCTTAATCATCACTTGCTCTGCAAATCAATGGCTCGCACATGTCTCCACCCCCACCCTCTCAGCACATCCACCAATGAACGTGGTACGTTTTACCTGAAAGCAGTCACAGGAATTAAGTGCACTGAGATTTAGTTCTGTGAGTTACAAGTACTGACAGGCCCTTCCCGATGTTCTCCTCACACCGCTGCCATCTAGTGGCCAATATGTAAATTGCACTTAACAACACAAAGCAGACACTCATAAAGGTGCCTGGGAACACAGAGCAACATGATTGGCAGGCAATGAAGAAGTGTCATTAAGAGCCAAGTACCTCTGAGCGCCCGGCAATTTCGAACCCTGTAGTGGGATATGACAGCCAGGAGTATGCCATGTCATCTCAGAAGGCAGAGGGCCAAATGTTCACCCTGCCATGGCCAACCTAATTAACAAAGGCTCCATGGATCTGCCCTGTAGCTGTTATGTTATGTTATGTTACATATATTTATTAAGCGCACATACGCCCCAAGGCACCTTCGCGCTAGAAGCAAAGTTTCCTATGAAGAGATTAGAATAAAAGGGTTTTCAGTGACAGCCGAAATCTAAGATGGTCAGCTGTTGCACAGCGAGAAAAAGGCAGTTTTCCAGGCCTTAGCAGCAGCCACCGAAAAGGCACGACTGCCCATAGCTGGTGGCAGCATTCGCATACTAATCAGAGTTTAATTCAAACGTGCCCACCTGGGGCCTGGCTGCAGAGGCTAACAAAGGAGACAGGAAACCCCAACACCCTTTCAAATACAATGTGTCAACCTGAAGACAGCTTCTGCCCTCAGTATCGATTGGCAGTGAAATGTCATGTCTGGGATTGCATTTATTGCAGTAGTCATCCCCGCAGGAGGACCCCATTCAGAAGGTACGAGAATGTTGTTTGGGGGAGCCAGAAAGTCTGGTCTCACTGCAGCTTCAAGGGAGACCGCCACTTTAAACACGAACCACAGAGAGCTCCGTTAACCAGAGGGACCCTTTGATCCACAACAGACAGGAAGATGGGTGGGACTTAGTATTACATGTTTACACCGCTTTACCTTTTCTGTTGCAAATCACTCTTGTTATGGCCTCACACATACAGGAGATAGTTGGTGGGGACCCAGGATTGGTTCATTAAGGTAGGCTTACCATTCACCAGTCTCTGTGGTCCATTTGACTTTAAAGGAGGGCTAAGACCAACTTTTGGCAGATCATCTGAAGGCTTCACCAAAAGCTGGAGGAATAACTCATCATTGGACCCTTGCTGAAGGTAAGGTCTGCCTCACATCTTTTGCCAGTGAAGGAAGGCCAGGACCTGCAAGAGGGAAGCAAGCTCCCTCCCCTAAACATCTGCCAGGGGAGGTACAGAGGGAGATGAACAAATCCAGTGGACCCTCCAGCAGCTCCAGAACTGGTACCCAGCCAGCACACAGCCTGCCCTGCTAGGCTCTGCAAGCAAACTTCCTATATGGGAAGTGGCAGAGAGTCTCAGAACCAAACCAAGGACAAGGCAACTGCCTGCAACACTCTCCTCAGCTTTGGGCCATCCACCTTAAAGGATAACACAAGTCCAATGAAGAAGCTAGGAGGAGTGCATTGATAAGCATCAACTCACATCTGCGCCTTAACAAACATTTTTGAAACATCCACGAACCTCGTGCTGCAACGGACTGCACCGCTGACTGTTGTTACGCTGCCGTCGCTAAAACAGCCCGAGACTCCTCGACAAGTGCTTCAGAACTGCCGACCAGCACTCAGACAATAATTACTGACCCCGAGCCGCCATGTAGGCTAGCCTGTAGCCATCCATCCAGCTTTGCTCGCCAAACTGCCAGCCGTCTGATACCCTTAGCTGTCTCCCATCTTCACCTCTTAATGTTGTGTGAGGGTGTCGAAACAGGGTTGGATGCAGCGAATATTGGTGATCCATGTGGAATTAGACATTGAGTCATGTTGGAGATTAATATTTGTGTGGTTTGATACAGCTTTTGAACAATGCAGGTCTATGAGGCCACCAGGGTTGGTTCAACGGTCTAACTTGAGTCGATGATGAAGTTACTGTGGTTCTGTGACCAATCATCTTCTGGACCTATTTCTGCATTAGAGGGTTGGTGAAAAGAAGTTCTTGAATGGCTTATAACTTTGGCGCCATTCAATGAAACTGCATGAAATTGTGGAATGCTATTTTATACCTGATTCTGAAAGGTTTTGCAAAGTTTGGTGGGATTCGGTAAAGAGGGGGCAAAATTAGAGGGGGTCCTAAAATATTGAAAAGGCTTATAAATGTGGTGCCATTTGACGAATCTGCGCAAAAGTTTGCAAAACGATTTTAAATCTAGATATACATGTTTTTGTAAAGTTTGGTTGGATTTTTACAAGAGGGGGCTAAATTAGAGGGGGGTCTCAACATTTTAAGATGGCTTATAACTTTGTTGCCATTTGAGGAATGTGGACAAATGTTTTCAGAAATATTATAAACACAAACTTGAATGTTTGTGTAAAGTCCGAATGGATTTTGTCAAGTTGAGGGCTAAGTTATATGAGTATTTTATGTACATACATTTTGACACTTTTGAAAAAATAAAACATGGGCGGATTTCAAGCAAACTCATGTAAGGTGCATTGGCAAGGACCTGAAAGCATGGTTATGCAAATGTGCCCCTGATTTTTTTTTTTTGGACAAGTGTCATAATGTAGGTAGAAAAAATAGTGATATACCTTTGGTTACTGAGGTATAGCCTGCGGCTATGGGCCATAGTATAAGGCCATGACCCTGACAATCTGGCTACTGGCCATGACCGCGAGGGATGAAAAATGGGGTTAAAGTGGCCATGTCATGTATTCAAAAGTGGGATAGGCTTAAAAGGGTAAAACATAATGTGCTTGTGGTAATATGGTCATAGGGTTCTGTCTTCACCTTCTGCAGGCTGCCATGGAAAGGGAAGAGGAAAAAATAATGTGCTTGTGGTAATATGGTCATAGGGGCCTGTCTTCGCCTTCTGCAGGCTGCCATGGAAAGGGAAGAGGGGCTCTGTACGGGGCCCCACCTTCCCTTTCTATGGGGACCATCATTGAAAAGGATTTTCCACAGGCGTCCCGCTGTTGGAAGAAAAATCTGTTTTCTAGCACCCTGGGTTCCTGCTTTGGAAACTAGGGGTGCCAATGGCCTTTATCCACCAACGTAGGGCCTGGAATTGAGGATAATGGTCCGGAGCCCTTGTTATTTATTTATTTGTTTATGTATAACGTGCCAAAGTCCGCAGCCATCAGAGCGCACACAGACACACTTCGCTTGGGCTGATAACTTGGGCTGCCAGGCTGTTATCCCCCGTCCCAATCCCTGGAACGGGGGATCAAAGCCACATTATTCCCATTAGCATAACACAAAACGCAGATGGAGATGCTGGAAAAAGGTATTGAGTCCATGTACTTTACTGAGAAATGTAAAGTAGATGAGTCTAAAAGATTTTTTTTGGCTCTATTTTTTAACTGTGAAAGGTGGTTCTTGAATGAACCTTTCTTTTATTGTTTTTAAAAAAATGTTTGCAGGAGAGGTTAGAACATAAGGTGGAGAGGAAAATGAGGGAAGAGACACCAAGCACTAATATGGAGGGGCAGGTGGACAGGGGAAGATGTTGCGCGTGTGTTTCATCTAAGGTAGTGGGCAGTGTTTCTCGTGCTCCTTGATTACAGCTTCAAAGCACTTTGAAATTGCTTCCCCCTGCAGAGTGGTGTGTTGCAGTATATACAGAGGACTGTTGTCTTCGAAAGATATGGATCAACAGCCCCTTTTATTGCTTGCAGGGTAGCTGGTGGAATTTTGTGTCCCACAGAAGTAGGCTGTGTGGTTACAGTATTGGTTAAGGAAGATGATGTGGAGGAAGACAGCCTACTACTTGCTAAGAAAGGAACAGTCTTTCTGACAACATTGCAGTGGTTGGATTTGGTGTGGCAGCACAAGGAGGTGGTTCCGTAGGAGTAATGTCCAGGTAGTCTGTGACTGAGTACATAGTTGCACTCAGTGCATTTCACTTTTGTAGCTTTAGCTTTTGGTACATTCCCAACAGTGGTAAAGAATGGCCACACCCATGATTCTCTCTGGGTGCTAGAGGTAAGCACTTCCTCTACCTTATCTTCTTGGTTCTCTTTATTGTCTTTGGAAATACTGTGCTTTTTTTGTTGTGTGGGTCCTCCAGCTGGTGGTGGTGGTGGTGGCTTTTGGGGAGGAGGGATGGCAATAGCTAACACCATTTTTAAGATAAATACCAGTTTTGCTACTATTCTTCCAAGTATGTGCTTTGTACTAGATTGTTAATGGATAATGAGTAAGAATAGGTGTAGGAGCTGTGCAAGGGTACATTTTGAGCTTGAAAGTTCCTATATCTTAGAAATTGCAGTACCGAACTGTCCTCGAAACAAGGACCCGAATGCGAAGTGCAAACGCGTTCATGGACACGTCACCATGCCGCAGGCGAGTGCGTGGTCACGTGGCACTGTCCGGAAGGTCCTCGATGACCTCAGACATTCGCGGACATTGACGGAAGCAAAAACCGTGGAAAAAGTGTTAAGAATGATGGTAGAAGGTGGGAGTTTTAAGGTGAAACTGTGTAAATTGGACAAAAATGTTGCTATCTTGGGGTAAGTATGATATTAGTAAGTTGTAAGAAAATAGCATGCACTGGTAAAAACCCATGAAATTCTCTGAAAAAATCCTTCTTAAAGAGACGTTATGGTTAAGTTGCACCAATAAAAAGCTATAAAATTCACTAACAAAACTTTGTTAAAGGGACATTATGGTTAAGTTGCACTAAAAAAACCTATGAAATTCAATGAGAAAACATTGCTAAAGGGATGCTATGGTTAAGTTCCACTAATAAAAACCTATGAAATTCAATGAAAATAATTTGTTAAAGGGACGTTATGGTTACAAGTAAAACCGAAAAACCTCTGGAATTCGCCAGTTATGGTAAACTAAGCAACCATAACTTGCGCCACCACCGTGCACTGCTAAGACTTACACCCAGGATATCAAAGATGACATCACAAATGTCATTGATGACATCACTGATGACATCACATGTGAAATTAATTTTGATGAAAAGTGCCTACAAGGGGTTGTGTTTATAATCTTGGTAACAAGATGTCAGGGGTGATTGTGTAATGTTAAACATGTAATAACTAGCTAACAATTCAAACCTTACTACACACTTCTGCTAGTACAAACAATACATATGAAGACCCACAATGCATACACATCAGAGGCACATACAGGGAAACTAAAGTAAGGAAGAAAGAAACAGCATCATCAGAAAATGTTAATAGCATTAAAGTTTATCTTCATGTATACAGATGAATTGTGTGTTTGAGGCCTGCCTATTGCCCCATGTACATGCACCATGAGCTGAGACCAAACCCTAAGGAAAGTATTTTAAGAACATATGACAAGGTTAACATCTAGATATACAGTACCTTTTGAATGTAATATTCTGACTGTCAGTGAACAAAACCACCTTGTCTAGATATGTCAGTGAACAAAAACAAGTAGGCCAGATATGTGTTGTCATCAATGACATTTGTCATAATATTTTAATAATTTAGCATTTATATAGCGCTACGAACCCTCAGGTATCTGAGCGCTGCTTATTTTCCACGGTGTGTGGTGCTCATTTATCGACCTCGGAAGGATGAAAGGCTGAGTTTGTCCCTGCCAGGATTCAAACTGTGTCAGCAGGCTCCGCACAGATGTCAAAGCGAGTGCTCTACTTGCTTGATGTCATATTTGATGTCCTGGGTGTTAGTCTTAGCATTGCACAGTGGTGGCACGAGTTATGGCTGCTTAGCTTACCACAACTGGGGAATTTGTCAGGTTTTTCGCTTTTATTTGTAAGCATAACGTCCCTTTAACAAAGTGTTTTCATTGAATATGAGCTTGTTCCTTTCAAACCTGATGACTACAGCTACCAGAAGTCCTTGCAGCAGAATCATCATTGATTGTTAACACCTGCACTTGCTGTGAGCTGCAAGTTAAGACTGCCTCCCTGACGATGTGAAGAGCACAGAAACCAGTAGGAGGAGAACACCAGTGGCTGAGAAGGTTTACTGTGCAGGGAACAGGAGTGCGCCCCTCTCTTCTTTTTCGTCATATTTTCAGGATTTTTGAAGGGTGGAATCTTCAGAATCTGATAGGGTGCTGCACCGGGGTGACACATGCCCTGCTTTGGAGTGCATCACTGTAGGCTACTACCCCTCCCCCATTTCCCCACTGTGGGATTGAGTGTGAGCTTGTTCCTTGAAAACCTGATGACTACAGCTACCAGAAGTCCTTGCAGCAGAATCATCATTGATTGTTAATACCTGCACTTGCTGTTAACTGCGAGTTAAGACTGCCTCCCTGACGATGTGAAGAGCACAGAAACCGGTAGGAGGAGAACACCAGTGGCTGAGAAGGTTTACTGTGCAGGGAACTGGAGTGCGCCCCTCTCCTCTTTTTCGTCATATATATATATATATATATATATATGTCTATATATATATATGTATATGCAGAAAGAGGAGGAACCGCTGAAGCGGTAAACCTGCACTCCGAGCAGTGAAAAAACATCTGGGAAAGTCACAACAAAGAAATAAACTATATATATGTTCTTATAGAAACTTGATTAACCATTCCTTCATTTTGGACTGTTGTACTATTACTGTTTGTGTTGCTACTGTGATCAAAGTCACTCTACTCTACTCTTAAAAGTACTGCCTTCCCATATCCCATGTTACCACAAAAGGCGAAGGAGGTATACCTCTTGACTGTGCCTGGTTCACCTTTATGATTGGAATCACTGTTGGTTTGTAGTAGTGTGAGGGTTGAGTAGGCCAGTTAGCCACTACTCATCTTTGTACTCATGCAGTGTAGTAGTCATTTTTTCACACACACTGCCTGATTTATGCCAGTGGTGCCAATAAAAAATAACCTTCTGAATGCTGTTGGTACCCTACACATGCCACTATTGCCACTGTAAGAAATCACTTTCATGTTGGTTGTACCCAATATATGCCAGAATGCCACTGTATGCATATTGTCCATAATAGCTATGCCCAATGCGTGCCAACATTGCCCTTTGAACACATTTTTATGTTATCTGTGCAAAGCGTTAAACATATACCAGCATGCCAAATGAATGCTGCTAATGGGACACCCTTCCCACCAAACACACATATGTGCACAAAAAGCATGCATACAAACACACACACCAAGTCACACACATAACATAACACATACATTACAGCCACATCACACAAGCACACTCTTTTCTTTCAGATTCACTTTTCCACAGAATGTAATCCCCCCACTCCATTCTGGGGCTCTTGCACCAGCTGTCAGGCAACATGCTTCCATTGGCTAGATTCCTAAGTTAAGGATTGGGTGTGTTTTTCTTTCTGGTTTCAATAAAGGTAATGATATTTAAAAGTTTTCTAAACAGTGATCAAGTCTATCGTTTTAATGGAGGAAGATCAGGATTTTTTTTAAAGTGAATTTAATTCAAATAAATAAACAATTCCAGAAAAATAAGCTAAAATGAACACTATTCAAGCATATGCAAAGAGAAGTATATGTGCAGAGAGGGCCTTTCAGAGTGTAATGAACTAATCAATACTAAGCAAAGGATATCTGATCATCCGCCTTTGGCCTTGAGATGGGTTCCACGGTTGGTCTGAGCAGCCACTCTTTTGCATATCTGTACTCACTGGACTTCTAATATCAGTAATACAAATACGTGATGACCCTATAGAAAGGCAAAGTGGAACAGGCCTACCGAAGTGTTTTTGTTTCACATCAATGCAGAAGTTGAGGACAGAATATGATGCTTCTGTTTGCATTTTCAAGATTATCCGCCCTAACAAAGGGGGGTGTCTGACATCAGGGATGGAAATCGTGTACGCGCAGAAATGCCAGCCTCTAGCCTGACGCCCTCAACAACATGGAAGAGATGACACGTGTGAATATATATATTCAAAAGATGGTCGCTGGCCAGAACAGTACACGAGCCTGTAACCTTTATGTCGTAGGGCAAAGCCACTTCATAATTAGCTCCAGCTCTTCTTCCTGTAAAAGCAATTGACTCTTCTCTCCTGTTGCCTTGACACCGCATGCGCTCTCCCGGCAGCCATTGCAACGTGCATGCCTAGGCATAATAGGATGATTTTGGGCAGGGCAGGCAGCCAGCCATTGGCAGCAGCAGTTATGTCTACTCCCTCCCACCCCCCGTTTTGACTTTAATCAAATATTTCAGTCAGAAAACATATCAATTTAGTAATATCACTGGTCACAGTATACTAATCTACCTAAATGTGCAAAAAAAAATAGATAATTATCAAAAGAAAGGTTCCTGAATTTATAGTAGAGGCGGTCTAATGTAAAACAGGTAAACTGTCACTAGAACGAAGAAATAGGCAGCCTCCAGCGAAGGGAATGCCAAGAACCACAGGGTAGGTGGAATTCAGCTCGGGGGTGGCGCTCTATGTCTAAAGTCTGCATTTTATTTTAAAACACCCCCTTTCCTTGTTTTTAACATTAATTTTAAACACCCTGGGCTTGATTCACATAACGTTTTTCAATGGAATTGTACCATTATAAAACTCTTCTGTGAATCAGGCCGTCTGTTTTCAACACATTAGAAACATCCCAGACTCGTTAACTGTGTGCTGGAGGTATTTACTGTGGAGAGTGCCGAGATGGCGGGGCTTTGGGATGCTAACGGCCCTTTCCCAGTGAGCTGTGACTTAACAGAGAAGGGGGCATAAGCACTCTCCATTCCACACCTGTGTCTGCCCCAGCCCAGCAATGAAAGAGAAGACTTGAAAGAAACAGCTTTGGGAAAGGACCTGGGGCCCGTGAAGCTCTGCTATGACTTGGCCATCACATTAAGTCAAAGGCCGTGATAGGTGTCGCCCTGCAGTATACAAAAAACAACATTTTATTAGGATTTGACAGAGGCAGAGATCAGTGTTTTACACTTCCAAGCAGCACACCTTTCTGCGTTTTTATGGTCGAGGATGTGTATGACCCGGCAGTTTAAGTGTCACTATTGGGGAATTGCACCTTTGGAGTTGCCACCTTTGTATTCTTTCTGTATGCCTGTACGACCTCTGCCCCAACAGAAACACACGCCTGCACCTGTTGCACACATCCATAGGCACTCGACACAAATTCACTTTCTCCCTCATTTAGACGAGTATACTCGTCCTTTTTACATAGACTTCAATAATAGCCTGGCACTTAAGTTAAAATGACACAGGAAACACATACTTTGCATTTACAACATAGACGCACAAACATTTTATTCACTCAGACCTTTCCACGCATTTCCGGCAGCAAGCGTCACACAAACCTCCACTATCGCTTCCTGCCTTCAGGCTCGCCTCAGTTTAGATCCCTCCTTCCTTTGGTGTCTTCAGCAGAGGCGTAGCCAGCATTGTCTAGCATGTGGGGCCTGAATCCAATGTAGTTGGGCCCACTGCAGTGACATTAAGATCTGTAAATACCCACACAGCACTGCTGAGTGGGCATTTATAGATTTAGCTTGGACTTTGCCCGCTCAGGCCCTACCCTGTCTATGCCTCTGGTCTTCAGCCGGGCCATCCTTTCCTAATGCACAGCGTGCAGGGCCTCCTTACTGGACAACTGGATGAAGGTGTTCCGATCTCTGAATAGCGCCGCTGCGGCCTCCATACTGCTGATCTGACTCCTGCTTCTTTCCCGCTCATGAACGTGTTGTTTGTAGATTACCACCAGTTGCCATGGCAGGCAATCTAAAATTAAATTCGGCTGATAAAGCCAGATTGCTAGGTCCTTTGCTCTGTAGGTCCTCAAAGATGCTACCAATTTTTCAGAGCTCCCCTGCTTCACCCCCATGATCCCGGCCAAAGGGGAGGGGGCAGAGGGGCACACCAGGACAGTGGCATGGGCCAAGGGTGGGCGGTCTGCCCCTTTGCCCCCCTCCCACCGCCAACTTCGCCACTGGGACAAAGGACTTATAACAAGGACCTTTATGTGGCGGGACCTGGAGTGATTGGTTGTTCTCAGGGTCATGACCCTGGCTCATTAGTAAAATCTGTTAATGTTATATATAAAATCTGTCTTTAAAGTGTATTTTGTATTTTTTATTTGCTGCTGGACGAGTAGATAAAGAAGTTACTGCATAATAGGAAGCCCCCAGTCTTGCAATGTAATCTATTCCAGATGCCTACATTTGACACACCGGTTGTAACCCAAAGTAACAGTAAAGTGCTGCACCATCCTTGCACAGCCCAAGTGCAATCTGGAAGATATGAGTGTGATTGGGGGTGGCCAGTGTATGCATCTGTTATGCAATGTTCTGGTAAGATATATACATCTTTGCCAGAAATGTTTACATGACATTGTTCTTTAAATGTACACCTTATGTTCTTACTTGATGGGGGTTGCCCCCACACATACCTCTATTGGACTTTCACTTGTTTCTATCCTTGTGTTATATTTTAATTTGTCCTTCCAAATTTAGAATTTGTTAGCAGATGCCATTTTGCTTTTTTCATTTTTCTTTGTGTTTATTTACTTATTTAACCCATTTCTCCCTCATCATGTGTTCAGGGGCGTGTGATAGACAGAGAGAGAGAGAGAGATAGAGAGAGAGAGAGACATAGAGAGAGCAAGAAACAGAGACAAAAACACAGAAGAAGGAAGAGAGGGAGTGGTGGGAAGAGAAGTGGAGCGAAACAGAAGGAGAGAGAGCTGGAGATGTAGGAATGGAATAAGAGGGAGCCAAAAAGAAGGAACAAAAGAAAGAAAGAGATAGGATAGGATAAGTGTTTGCAAAAGAGGTTGACAGAGGAGAGGGAACTACGAGAGAAATAATTGTGTGGTAAATGATTAATAGACATAAGTGGAGAATTAGAAATTGATAATAAGCATAGTGAGTGATAATCAGAAAACCTGGTATTTAAATAAATATTGGTTTGTCTAAATCCTGGAACTTGTCCCATTCTCTCTCAGTCTATAAAAAGGGGAATAGACTGAATCCTGGTAATTACAAATCCATTGCCCTGATGGACGTAAGCAAAAATATTTTTGCCTCTTTAATATTATTTAAAGATCTAGAGGATTACGCATTATCGGCAGGTAGGTTGGAGAAGCTCCAGGTCAGTTTTATAAAAAAGATGGGAACGCCATTGAATGGATTTACTATATCTTGGATCAAGGTTATTTCTACATCCGGTGTGGCCTGTCTGACCTCAGCTTTTTTAAAACATAAACGTTTATGGAACAACAGATACGTTGGGGCCTACCCGATGGCCTTCTATACATGATAATACAACTATACTCGAATACAAGTATACAAATCAATTTGAATACTACAGGGGCTTTAACAGAAAGAGTAACAACATGCAGATGTGTTGGGCAGGCCTGCACTTTGGCGCCCTACCTATTCATCTACATATCTGACCTGCACGTGAAACTGGATTCAACCTATTGCTTCCCTCCTAGATTGGGTCATTTAAAGATCAAGTGGCTTGCCTATGCTGATGATCTGATCCTAATAGATCAAACTCCAATTGGACTACATCATCTGATCAGATTGCTGGACTATAGAAGAATAATGATATGCAAATGAATGCAGGGAAGTCCCAAATCATATGTTTCTCCTACGCAAAAGACATAGCTACTTATAATTGCACTATTCGCGGATATAAGTTAGAGCATCTGATATACTTGGGTTATACATTAAACATCTCGTGCCAATGTAGGTTATCATATATAGAAATTAAGAACTTGAATACTACATGGGCTAATCAAATGAAGGCAATACATACATCTATGACTGATGCTCTTTACTACCAGTCATAACATTCTATAAAGGTAAAGTGGTTCCAAATATAGTATATGGGTTCAAGCTATTGGCATGGGACATCTGGGATAGACCAAAAGATTAGAGGGTACATTATGCAGGAAGGTGTTTGGTCTACCTCATTGCGTTTGTACTTTTGTGTTGTGTTTTGAATGAGTGGTACTTCCCTTCAGGCTAGAGTTAAGTGGTGTTGGCTTCTTACCTATTTAAAAATCTTTGACCTTCTCCGAAACTCACATTTTGTTGATTTTCTCAAGATCTGTGAACAAAAATCAGCAAAAGTAATAATTAATTCAAAATAAATGTAAAGATGTGCTGATATGGCTGAGGGTTTCTGATGTTGAAAATGTATACAATCTAGATTTAATTAAGAAGAAACTATGGGAGACTGACTGGTGCATTACAGCAGAGGCCATAAAAGGTTACAAGCTACATAGACAACTCTGAGTAGAGAACAAACCACGTAGCTCTTTACCCTGCTGTCTTGCCAAATCCCCAAACTCAAACTGGCAATCATAATTTGTAAGGTTCTGCCTCAACCAACTACCTTCAAATGAAACAATTGGGCTAAGAAACAACGGGTGCATGAGTTGATCGTCATTGTAGATTTTGCGCTGGAGATGGCATTTGTGAGACACTACAGCATCTATGTACAAGATGGCCTGGTTTGCTGAAACAAAGGAATCTTTAATTCAGACGAATTGTGCCCAGGGAAGAAACCCTGAATATTAAGGAATTTTGGTTGAACCTTTTATCCAGACAAAAGATTTCACTGTCTTTGGCTGTTATACGTTTTACTAATTTTATATTGCCTTGATATTTAATATTTCGGTAATTTGATCTTGTAATTTTAATTGTGAAATACTATTCTAAATTGTAAGGTATGTGTGTAATGTGAGGAAAGATAGCTATGGGGCAATGCGTTTGTCTTGGAAGCAACACAACGCAGCGCAACACAGGTTTGAATTCTGATCATGGCTTAGAAACCACTTGCTGGTATTAAGCTCGTTATAAAAGAACAATTATAATGTTTAAAACAGTAATCTCCATGCATTTCTAAATGCTAAATCTGATGGAGATCATTTGAGATACACCTAAGAAGTATCCCCTAATCCCCCAAAAAGTCCACAACATAGGATCCTGCATGATTAATAACAGTGTTATATTTGGTTTATTAGTCCTCTGTATAACAAGGTATATTAATTATTGCATTGATATTTAATTTGCAGTTCGTCAATCTGTTTGTATTATGGTACCAACATTGTACCGTTAGAGTACAACATTGTAAATGCTTTAGGGATTATGTAGTTAAACCAGTGTTCTGCGCTTACCACTTGCCACATGTTTAGTGAGTACATTATGTACACTAATGCCACTGTAAAAATTCACTTTCATGTTGTTTGTACCCAATATATGCCAGAGTACCACTGTATGAAGATTGTCCATACTAGCTATGCCCAATGTGAGCCAACATTGCCCTTTGAACACCTTTTTTATATTGTCTGTACAATGCATTAGACATATACCAGCATGCCAAATTAAGCTGCTAATGGGACACCTTTCCCACCAAATAATGGTAAGCGCAGAACACTGGTTTAACTACATAATCCGTTACACTTTATTGGGTCTAGGGTAAGACACAACTTTACCATCTCTGCAGCACACCTCGTCAATATGTTCTAAATAGTTTGAGCCTGAGCGCACTCACAAGCAGTTTACCCTAAAAATCTTTTCTTGTAAATGCTTCATATGAGATGGAGCCCGTATAAAAAGGATAGATGGCTGATTACGAGGGCACGGTTTGATTGCCTTCGGTTGCAAGGAAACACTTATGAGTGGAAAGGATTTCCTGATTCAGCGGGTTGCCCTGTTTGTGGCCATTTTCGAGAGGACCTTCCTCATTTGCTGTTCTTTTGTATAGGGTATGTTGGCATACGCAAAATGACCTTGACTCCTGCCCTTAAGAAGACAGCGATTCGTTCACACAGGGCTGCACTTGTGTTTCTTTTGAGTGCCGAAACAGTTTTCACAGCTTGGGGTCTTCTGACGTTCTTGAAAAGAGTGATGTACTTCAGAAATAGTTTACTGAAACTGCAAGGCAGTGAGAGCTAGTGTTACAAAGTATAATACTATAGGTAATGAGACAAATGTTTGAGTATTGTTTCCTGCTTGATCTTATTACCCAATTTTTAACATAGCCACTATATATGAAATTATATGATAGCTAATTTTATTTTTGTCTTCTGGAATGTCCACCGATTTTTATCCTTTTATGAAATTGTAATTCTGATATATGTATAAATGTGTATTTTTGTCGTCTCATGGATCTTTTTATACATCCGAATAAACTTGTTTGATTTGATTTGTAAATGCTTCATATGTATCTTTTTATGGAGATGACAGTCTTTGAAGAAGAGTTACTTTAACTCCAAACGCGTCAGACAGCACCAAATGTCCTGCTGGTCATCGTTTGATAACGAAATCATTATAGCACTCTGTTCTTGCTAGTTGTTATTTATGTGAAAAATGTGTTAACGTCGTAGAAAAAGGCATAAGATAGCATGATTATTTTGATGAAAAGTTGTGTTATTAAACCAAACATAACATTGTGCAAAGTCGTAATTAAAGGTTTACTAGTACCCATCGTCCAGTGACACTTTAGGGCAGTGTGCAGCATTTGTCCAGACCACTTGTGCGGTGTGGCCGCTTCGCTAGAGTTTCATTTGATCCTTGGCTCTGTCTGATCAGCTGTTTGCTGCCCCCCCCTTATCTAATTACCTCAGTTATATATTATTAGAATATAGGAAAGGTCAGTCGGGACAAGCCCCCGTCCCCCTTTTTGCATTGTATAATCAACCTGTCAGGACAGTCATGCGGTGTGTGGCGCTGTTATTGGCCTTAAAATGTTCTCAGAAGAAACTGCGAAGGATGAGAACTGAAAGTTCTGTGGTTCGCTTGTGATCACTGGGCAGGCCACATCTTCTAAGTCCAGCCGGGTCAGCGCCGCCTTTTATCCTTCCAGTGCAAACAAAATGTGTACCACTAGCCTATGTAATAATAGCATCTACTGTTTCAGTACCGAAGAGCAGTCCACGTTGTGCTGTGTGCTATACATGTTATGATTATAAATCACTAAAAAGGCATCCATTATGAAAGTTTGTCAAGAAGGAAGTGAGATATTTTAGACTGAGATTTAATATTGAAGGTAATGTACAGGGGTGGACTGGCCTATAGGGAACTCGGGAGATTTCCCGGTAGGCCTCTGCACCGGGGCCTCTTTTGTGTGATAACCTATTTTATTTTCTAATTTTCTCACAGCAAAACGTTTGGGCTTGCCGAAAATGTGTCATATGTGGCCACTTTGAAAAGTGTTTCCAGGGCCTCTTTTGACTCTGAGTCCACCCAAAGCAATGTATTATAATGTCAAGGGGTCTAACATTGAACCCTTCTGCAACGCTGACCTCGCTATTTGTGGCTCTTTAATATGATAGGGCTAAAAAGAAGAGCTTGGACGTGGTGTTGATGTGCTAGCTCTCTGTGAGGGATTGGTGTGAGTGTAGTGTAAGGTAGTAGGAGATCTTAGAGGGGAGTGGGTTTGTCGGGGTGGTGTGAAGGAGGGGGTGGGCCTTACAGGGCCAAACAACATGGTGTCCTCCTGCAGACGGGCCCCATTTCACTTTCTTACATTGCCACTGTCAATCCCTGCACACCTCTCTCTCTCTCTCTCATAGATACACTGCACCCCATGTGCAACACAGATCTGAGGGAAAGGGGCAGTCTGGATACTCAATGTATTACCAAAAGCTATATGCTAAAGGTTGTGGGAGGCAAGACATGTTAGTTCACCTTCCTTAGTATGTTGTTTGGCAGGCTGAGAGCTGCCTCAATCCCCACTCTAACTTGCTCAGGTGCTGTGCACAGAGGCTAGCTTGGCTTTTGTCTATCAGGCCAGAGACCAGTGTTTGTCAGGCAATCAAGGCAAAGTGCAGAACACCGGTACATGTGTCCAGGAGGTCTGCATGGTTTCTCCCACAAGCCTCAAACGTCTCACATGCAGTGCACACAGCCGTAGGGCAAAATAAAATTCAACCCCACCCTCTGACCAGCGCCCACATGGGGCTGAGACAGCTGCATAACTTCAGTTTCTGAATGATGCTGCAAAGCTGCAGGCGGTCCTTCACAATGAAATGAGGTTCATGAAAGATGAAGATGGAGTGTGAATTTAAGTGCCCAACGAAGCTTGGTGCTACATTCCTTGGCCTAAGTATACTATAAGTTTCTCTAAGTGTAATCTTTATCTCCCTCATAAATGTATGTCACTAGAAATAAAATGATAATAATGTATTTCTTATATAGCGCTGCACACCCATAGGTCTCAAAGCACTGAAATAACAGAAGGCATTATTATCCCACAGAGCGGTACTCTCCGAAGGATGAAAGGCTGAGTTGACGCTGCCGGGCTGCCGGGATTTCAACCCACCACAGCAGGCTGCATACAGATATCAGGGATGAGCTCTTAGCTCACTGTGCTATCTGACCTCTTAAAACATACAATTATATGAGGCTGCTATTGAAATTCCGAACTAAGATATTTTGTCGAGAAGGATACTAATAGATGTATGTGTATACGTTCAACTATTGTATCTGTCCTGGTCAGAGGAATGTTTTCTAAAGCAGGTGTGCGTGCAGGCGAATTGTGTGCATTGTGCAATGTCAGCGAATGGAATGACATCTACAAGCATTTCACTTCACTGAAGGAAAAGTAAATCTGCAAGGGAACCGAAAAGATGGAAGAAAATGTGCAACTCTGCTGGCCCCTCCTCCTCGCCGTCTTTACAGTGCAATGGAGAGAAGGGTCACGCGGCCCTTCTCTGCACAGAACACAGTGTGCCCTGCTACTGCAAAACATCAATTTCCATCATCAAAGGGACGATGCAGGTGAATTAAAAAGCGGTTACAAATATTGCATGCACATTTTTTCAAAAAATACTTTGCGGCGGCGATGCAGTGAGCGTTGCATCTCTGCCTCCGAGAAGGGTAATTAGCACTTGCAGATATTCAATGGAAATCAGTGTGTGATTCATAAGGAGCCCTTAAGCACTGACCCACTGAGAGGAAACCAGGAGGTGGGAGGAAGAGCAGTCACTCTTAACTGGAATCATAAATGCAGCGTGTTATAATGGCGGTGTCTGTCTGTGCTGATAAACAACTTCTACCACCTGGCACAGCCATTTTGGGTAATAACAGATGACCCATTCTGAAGTGGGTTCTGGGGAGTTTATCCATGGGGGAAGTATTATAGGTTATTTATAAAGCGCGTAATACCCAGAGGTTTCTAAGCGCGGGCCTTGGGATCGAACCTGTGTTGCTCCGTTTCGTCTTGCTTCCAAGGTGAACACATTGCCGCTGAGCTATCCTCCCCAGTACATATGTACATGGGCAGGGAAGCCACGCAAGCATTCATGTGAGGTGCTGCTCTATATGGAGACTTAAAAGGCCTCTGTCCCTGAAGGCAGAAGGGGAACAAGGGAGCACGGCCCATAGAAATCTGCGGGGGTGTCTAATTAGACAGTCTCATAATGCTTTCCTATGGGGCATGCAGAAGCAGGGCTTCGGGTGGCAAGTGCCAATCAACATCACACCCTGCTTGCTGCCCCCTGCTGCAGAGCAAAGACTGGTATTCAGGAGAACGAGGATGCAAGTGCAGGATTGGCCAAACGTGGCAAGTGTAAAAAACTGTTAGAGTGCCTGCACGTGCATGTTGAGTAAATTAATGCGTGTGTGTGTGTGTGTGTGTGTGTGTGTGTGTGTGTGTGTGTGTGTGTGTGTTTGAGACCACAATGACAATACTGCAATATTGAGCGCTGGCTGCAAGAAAACATGTTACAAGGTAATAATGGCATGTGGTTGGCACAAGTTCAAGACAACATGTTACACAGCAATGTTATATTTTTACCAATTACCGCAAGATATGTAAAGGACAATGCTAGCATATCTTGGCATGGGTAGTATGAAAATATTCTTACAGTGGCAATACTGGCATATACAGGCAAAGCCAGCATGAAAGTGTCTTCTTACAGTGGCACAATACTGGCATTATTTTACACAGACAATGCTGGTATATATGTGTGTACTTGTTATGAACATGTGATATACAATAATTTGATGTCTTTTGTTGAGCGCTTTCATCTGTAAAGTCATTGGAATGACAAGACAGCTAGGAAGCTTGTAGTGGCAGTGCTGTGGGGACAGGGATAATGAAAGTGTGTTTTAAAGTGGCAATTCCAGCATGTAGTTTGGATACAGAAACCATGGAAATGTGGGTTAGAGTGACAGTGGAAGCATATAGAGGGGGCGCAGGCATTATAAAGAATGCTTTAGAGTGGCAATGCTAGCATATTGTGTAGTCACCGGCATCATGAAATGCTTTGGGAAATGCTCCTTTCTACAGTTGGTGACCTGGCATACACTGAGTTTTGTCAAGTGTCACTTTACAGAACTGATTTTTATTGTTTGGATTCTTTACCCTATTTTTGACAAAAGGTGTTCTGTAAAAGAGAATACTCGTATAAATGATTTCAGTCACAAGAGAACTCCTTAAACCCCATAGGTTGGTTCAAGCTCCCTCGCTGCGCCTACTCACACTCACTAGAGGGAAATATTCTCTCCAGTGAAATCATTTAGTAGACACCACGGAATCTAGAAATATATTTTGTAATCATTTTAATGACATCTTTCCAAATCAATAAAGTATGAGTGAAAGCAGTCCTAAAACACACCTCCACAACAGTCAATTGCTCAAAGGATGAGTCCTGTGGCTGGGAGACCCAAGAATCTTAACATGCATGAACTGGAGCAAAGAGGGTTAGTGGGGTATGATCAGTGGCGGCTCGTTCATAATGGGTGATGTGGCACTAACCTGCCACTCATTATGGAGGTGCCACTTAACCATTCGAAGCAAGGAAATGTCTCCCTTAGCAGTTTGCAAGTTCCCAGTACAAATGCGCAATGTGGGCTAGCAAGACCCAGGAACGTTGGTTTTTCGGCAGTGCATGGCACATTGGACAAGCCGCCTGGGGAGCTGCAGGGCCAAATGTGCTCCTGCGACTCTCACACATTGAATTGTAATAGGGTGGCAGTTTCTGGTGCTCCGGCTCCATTGTGCATGTCAAGAACCAGGAAGGGCCTTCCTCGCTTCCTGGTTTCTGTCTGCATGTTGCACGGAAGCCTGAATGACAGGAGCAGCTTGGACAAAGCATCAAGTCTGAGGCTAGATCATGTAAGAAAAAAGCATTTTCGTATGTGTGCATGTATGTATGTATCTAGGTAGGTACGTGTGCTTGTGAAGGCTTGTGTCTGTGTATGTTTTACATGTGAATGAAAGTGCAGTGTTATTGTTCTGTATGGGTGTGAATGTCTGTGCGTGTGAAGGAGCATGCAGTGTGAATGTTTATATGGGTGCTGTGAGGATTCAGCAATGAGAGGTGGGCACAAGGTTGTAGCATTCTCAACATTAGCCATATTTATTACAAGAAATCGGGTTGGAAAAAGGCCTATCTTGCCATAACCAAAAGAGGATGTGCTTGCCTGTGCAACCAAAACTAAATCAAATTGAACTTGTGTCTAATATGCATCTGACACTCAACATACAAAATAAGAAAGGGATACAATAGAATTTCTTTTTTCACTTCATTCAAAACATGACCCATCACAATATAATTGTCCTTCCGCTTCCGGAAGGGAACTTTCTTGCAAATCAATTTGGCCATTGGCATCTTCTTCAGTTGCGAAGAGACAATCATGGTTTTCTGCCTCATTTTCCCCAATAGCCTGTTTCGGAACAGGTAGTAGCTCGGCAGTGTTGAGTGTGTTGCAGAGCTTAATTTTAACGTGTTGTGAGAACAATAACAATTAATATCTGTTAAGTCGGGCCGTAGTCATATACTGGGTCTGAGTCCTATCTGAGTGAGGAAAGGTGGTTTTCTGTTGTGGCGATATGTGCAACGGTTAAAAAGTGACATAAAACCATACCTTTACATTGTTTTACTGGCAAAGCTGCAGCTGCAACTGCGTGCAAACATTTAGGCAAAGCGCATGCAACAGGGTCTAACATGGAGGAAAAATAGCTGCATGGTCTATTCCTTTCTTCATGTTCCTGTGTCAGTACAGCCAAAGCACATCCATTAACGTCAAGCACAAACAAAACAAATTCTTTATTGTTATCCAAAGTCCCTAAAATGGGAGCAGAACAAAGTGCGGTGCACAACTTAACAAACGCCTCATGATGTTCATCAGTCCATGGCACTGAATCCTGTACATGTTTAGTCGTGAGTTGCATGAAGGGTTTAATAATAAGCAAATAATTGGGCATCCGTTGTCTACAATAGGAGGCAGCGCCTATAAGCGCTCTAACTTGTTTTTGTGTTTTTGGCTGTGGCATTTGAGAAATCGCTTGTATTCTGTCAGGTGCTAGTTTCCTACCCCCCTTAGACAGGCGGTACCCTAAATATTCTACCTCTTGTCTACGATACTGACATTTTTTAGTGACGCTTTATGGCCATGGAGAGCTAGATGTGACAATAACAATAAGGTTGCATGTTTACAGAGTTCCTCCGGGGAAGCTGCAATAAGTAAATCATCAATATATTGAATTAGCGTAACAGACACGGCCAATTTCAAGGAATCCAACTGTTCCTTAAGTGCCCCACTGTATATACTGGGACTTTCTGTATAACCTTGTGGTATTCTAGTGAAAGTATATGCTCTTATCCCAAGGGAGAAACCAAATACAAATCTGCTTTCTAGATGTAATGGTATACTAAGAAATGCATTTTTCAAGTTGATCACTGAAAAATATTGTGCAGATGATGGTATAATGGTAAGAATGGTGGTAATGTCTGGAACTATTGAAAATTGAGGTACTACAATTTTGTTGATCACTCTTAAATCAATTACAAAACAATATGGTAGGTTTGTGTCCCCTTTTTTATAAACAGGTAAAATAGGGCTATTACATACACTCTCCATTATTTCTTCTATGATCCCTTGTCTTACTAGGTCGATGCCAATTGTTTCAAGTGTGGAAAAACCTTCAGTGGATAGTTTGTACTGGGGAATATGCAGATAAACTTCTCCCAGCCGTATTTATATATTCACTGGGTCAATATCCATAAGGCCAACGTCATTATCTGATACTGCCCATAAGGCATCCGGGATGTTGTCAAACTTTGGTGGCAGTGGTTTTGCTAAAAGCTGATTCATTTCCGAAGGGCATACTGTAATGTGTACTCCATCGGGCATACAATAAATAGTAGCACTCCATTTCTTCAACAAATTCAAATCCAATATATTTTCTCCACACCGTGTAGTCAATAAGAACGGTATCGCGCTAGCTGCTGGTCCTAAGAAAACAGGCACTGCGGCCGATACTTTACTAACTACGGGTCTTCCAGCTAACCCTACTGAAATATTGGTATGCCCACTCAAAGGAATATCTGGAACACTAGCATGATCTATAGAGCTCTTTTGCACCCCTGTGTCTACTAAAAATCGATGCTCTTGTCGCCCAACTCTCATGTGAACGTAGGATGTAGGCATGTGCCACAGGGATGGGGATTGGTTCCATTTTCATTTGAGGGCTGTCCTATTCTGAAAATTCCCAAGAGAAATCCTCAGTGTTGTATTGACTAGCGACAAAAGGATTGTTTGGGTTATCAAAAATGTTGGGGCGCATAGGGACTGTAGTAGTTGCAGCAGGGCCAGCCACAGGCTCAGGTGGTACCCATCCATCCCTACCTCCTACCTGTCCTCCTGATGTCCTCTTCCCCTTCTCTGATACATTTCACTACCCCTATTGATGCGGGCTCGTTGCTGCCTAGTTACTTCACTGGCAAGAGTCCAACAGGTAAGTATAATGAGTCTTTTGAACAGTTCTCTAACTTCGTTCCTTTCCTTCCTTAGATGATGGCCGGCATCCAGGGATGGCGGCGTGCTGCTGAGATGAGTAGCACTGAAGGTGAGTGAGAGCACGATGCGCGATGCACCCCTTTCGTATTTGCATTGAACTGAGTTCTTTTTCTGTGACTTTTAGGTGCTGCGACGTTTTCAGCGTGGATGCCGGTTATGAAGAACAAATGCGGTGGGTAAGCGCGGTATGCGACGCTTCTAGATGTTTCCACACTAACCTGGAGTGTCTTTTCCCTCTTCCAGATGGATGAGAAGTTCCGGAGACAGAGTTCCTCCAGAGCAGCTGGGATTCAGGTAAGCGTTTGAAGCTCGTACAGTATTTAAAAATAAGCGAAGATGTGCAGAATGCTTACTAATGCCTTTTTTCTGTTCTTTTCCCTTTTCCTTAGGAAGCGGCGTGCCGGGATGGGAATGACACCGCCGAAGATGCCCGCAGAACAGAAGGAGCGATGAATGATGGGCAGAAGCGCCGCAAGGTAAGGCTGTTCCTAACGGTGTTCTTGTTCTTGCAGGAGCGGAGCGCAGAAGAAAGATGCAGGCCTACTGGAGATCGATCCGAACACAGTGAGTGTCACGCTGCAGGTGCAGAAAACGCAAAGCATGTTTCTCAGCCTGGGTGTGTCTTAAATAGTCTCTGTGTATCCCAGGTGCCTCTGGGCTGAACCCCACCCAAAAGACTAGACCGCACATGCAATTCTGGGAACTGAAATATTTGGGGGCATCCATCTTGTCACCATCAATGCACTACAAGTCCAATCCCCAATGTTATCCTATGGGAGTGAGTGAGTCTGGTGCCACAAGCGCCAAGTCTGACTCCAAGTGGGTCTTTGGAGGAATGGAGAGGCCCTTGAGGGCCATGTAGGTGATCGTGGCCTGGCTCCAGCCTGACATCTTGGAGGGCTGGGGATATGAGGGGCAGGAATCATGACACCCTATTCAACGAGGCTGGGCACTGTGCCCTCCAGTCGCCCACCTGTTTGCAATATGCACACTGATTAGGCCCTGGCAGTGAAACTGGTACAAATGGACCAACACCCCATCCTCTTGGGCCAATAAATAGCCCTCCCCTCCTGTTGTACTTGCTGTATTAACACTCTTGTTTTAAGGTCCACTCTCTTCTTCTCTGCTTTTTCTTTTTCCACATTCACTTTATTTTCGTAATATTGAGCCATATTCAGGGTGTCCGACAGTGTTTTAGTCATTATAAGAACGCTAATATCTGGTAATTATGGCCAGACGAATGTATCTACAAATAACTGTTTCCCAGTCCACATAGTCATTTCTTGTCCAGAAAAATCATTAAATACTTGCTCAAACTTATTAAAATACTCTGTTGCCCTTTCTGTTTTATTCTGGACATATGCGGCAAGCTTGTCCCAATTAATTTTTTTCTTGAGTACCACCCTCTTAAGTTGTGCAACTATCATGGTGAGAAGGTTGAGCACTGTGGAAGAGGGCCTTTCGCCAGCTGTCCTATTAGTGTCAAGTTGAAAAAGCGTATCCCATTTCCCACCCAAAGTTGCAGGGTCAGTGATATTTCTGATTGGTGTCCAAATATCTGATGGCAAAATTACTAAAAATAGGGTTTCCAGATCCCTACTAGTGAACATAGAGGTATTCAAAACAGCCTCTAACACTTCATAAAACCCGGTAGGGTTTATTCTAATGTCAGGGATTGTCTGTTTCAATGGATTCAATTCTTGCCTGGAAAAGGGCACATGAACAAATTGAGTGTCATATTTAGCAGGTTGTATAATTAGTTTCCCTTGGTTATCAAGGAAAGGGTTTCCCTGAGCAGCAAGCATGGCGTGCTGTGGTATATAAGCAGGCGGCACCTCCCACATAGGGAGCTGATAACCAGGTGGTTTTCTTATTTTTAAAAGTGCTGTTAAATATATAAGTTGCTCTGAGATACTCATCATGGATGCATTATCTGTTATTAGTTTAAGATGTTGCAACTCCACGGAATTCTCCATCTCGTCTTACTCATTTTGTGCCATAATTGCATCCAATATTACTTTCATGGTATGCATCTGCATCTGGGGAGCATACTGACAAAAGGTACTGCAAATAACCGTGAGAGGTGTCAGAGTGGTGGCCCATTCGAGAGAGGTACTTGTAGTTAATTGTAATTCCTCATCTGATATTCGAGGCTCTTTACATAAAATGGTATCAGAGGGCAATTGGACATATTCAGAAGTATCGGCTTCAATTACCAATTCCAATGGAGCTTTCTCTAGTCCTTTCATTTCATTAAATATCTCCCAAAGTCCCTTGACATGTGTACAAGCATCCTTCTCGGTATGACAAGAGAAGGCAGCTAAGTTTAAATCTTGCAATTCTCTAGGAACTATCGAAGGCAATTTCTGTTCCCACTGGATCCGTATCTCTAATAGAATCAGTCGCTCAGTACCTTGGGTTTCAAATACTTCCTCAACTGCATTCTGTCTGACTCCGCTCGATATGAGCGGAATAGCCTGCTCCCTTCGTTTTTTCCATTGGCTAAGCATTAAGGCGGGCCGTGTATTCCTAATAAAAGGTTCTAATTTCTGTGCCTTTTCTTTAGTCAATGGACCATGTATATATTCACTGGGAGAGTCTATGATGGCACCTGATATGTCATCTTGACCTGGCGCGAGGGAAGGATCTTGGGAATCGGGAATAGTGGTAAGAAATTTGGGGCCCAGGGGCCCTAATACTAATGGACTCTGTGGTTGACCAAACAGGGGAGAGGGTGCCGTGGGGAGAAGATGTTGGCTGGGGTTATTAAGAATTCATTCTATCATGGGATCTTGGGTAGTGGTAGGTATAACGGGGTAATTTCCTGTTATTTCCAACTAACAATCTCTGTCTATTTATTATTTTGTTGGTGTTTCTGCTGATCATGAACTAAAACTGTATCCACCTGTGACATGTGTCTTCGAGCAAATTTCTGTTTGTGTTGATTTTCTGCGTGGCTTCCTAGCCCCAATTGCGGATAACATCAAAGGCGGAGGGTCTAGCCTTATTCTGTAATAATACAGATTCTAGATGCTGAATTATGGATACATTGAAAGAGCCATTTTCTGGCCATCGCAAGCTAGGCGTGTCTTTAGTCTGTTTGTACCACGTGCTGTTGAATACTATCGCCCCTAACCCTTATTTGACATACATTTTGTATGTCGGGGTACCTTCCGGTGGTGCAGGCACCAACTAAACAGATTTCTGTTTAGCTGTTTGGTGTATCCACAGTACTTGGGTAGTTTCAATGTAAATCAATTAGTTGGGTTCCATCGGAATCAGTGGATGCCTGGACTAACAAGACCCTTAGGATTGACACAATCCCTTTGAACCCTGCTAGAGACTCTAGAGGTCACTTTGCTTAACCAGGGAAAACCCAACTAATGTATTTACACTCAACCTACCCAAGAAGAACTCCGGATACACCAAACAGCTAAACAGAACTCTTCACTAAACTTGTGACAACTGCAAAAATAAGCCATTTGCTTCAATTTTGTTCCCTGCTGATGAGCCACAGCAATTAAGTGGTGAAACACCTGTAGAGTGTTACAGAAGATCTGGCTACTTAACACAAGGAGACCAAAAGAATAAATCAGTAATCCTACTCAAGTGAATACAGTTATTGAAGATTGACATTTGAACCTGTGCTCAAATTCTGCATAGACAAACCCTAATTAGGATAACATTTATAAACTAACCCACTGGACCAACTGGAAAAAGACAACCCCACAAGGGAGAGCAAATGAACTATCTGAATGTACCCAATTCAGACTAACTCCAAATGAGACTTACTATTAATTCGTAATTAATACATTCTTTAAGACTATACTTAACTACAGATGCTAGTGTCATTTTTTCTAGAAATGTTCTAGCAAACTTAGCCACACAGCCCACATTGTCAATAGAGAGTGCTGGCGCAGGAAGTGAGCCTATATGTATACTCTTTTGCTCATCAACCAACGCATCACATCCTTTTGTTACCAATTTCAACAGTAAACAAAACATTCAAATCATCATCAGTTCAAAGCTTCCGACATTAATCCCATGTTTGTCTGAACTTTGTCTAGAACAAGATTCGTGACTAATGCCACATATGGCAATAAAAAACCAATAACTAATAGAAACCTAAAAGAGCTCCAAGGTAAGACCAAAATTCTCCTATTCACAGGCGGGTAACCAAGAGACGTCTTGCTTCTCAGACAACCACTGCAGATGTTTCTAGCAGTTTGGATGGACTCTCCCGTAAACCATGCTGCCCCTTTCAAGGTATTTATTATGCTGAATTTAATGAAACTGTAGCCACAGGAGTGACAGATATAAATCCATCTCTTATAGTTCTTTTTCTGTGCGATTTATACTGGTTTTATCCAGGTTTTTCTTACTCTATCGTAATCCGGCCAGGCAAGAATAAAGTGCAACAAATCCTCCTAAAAACGGGCAGCTATCAGCTTCAGATCCCCTCGCCGCCAAAGGGCCCTTATCCCTCATCTCATCTTAACATCAGAATATTTGATTAAAAACTTTTTTATTTTTCAAAAAATTATTTTTATTTGCTTTCTTTAACATTGCGCAGCTGAGCATTTGACCTTAGTATCATAACTCATTTAATCAATTAACCATAGAACATGCAAAAAGACCAAAAACAAGTCTCCATCTTCGTCCCCTTAACCCCTTCGCCAGCACCCCTCTTGACACCAAGTCTGATCCACCCTTGCCTACCTCTGTCCTTATCCCTTTCCTTTTCCCTCAATCGCCTTCCCCCCCCATCGTGTCCTTTTCCCACTCACCCTCTCATGTTCACCCTCTCATGTTTCCCAGGCCACCTCTGTTCTTGTTTACCAATTTTCCATTTCCATATGTCCATCCATCCTGAGATCCCAATAGGCTAGGGAAGAGGGTTCCTCGGATTCCCCTACCCCATGCTGTACCCCTCTTTGCAAAGATGAATGCCAGATAGGATAGCTTCTTGTCCCACAATGATAATGAGGTTTCTCCCCATACTCCCAGCAGACATACCTTGGGGTCCGCTTCAATCTCATCTACCAAAACAGATCTCATTCTTTGTAGCACACCCTCCCAGTATCCTTGGATCTGAGGACACCAGTAGACAGTGGGTATGAAGGTGTCCACCTCCCTTTTGCATTTGAGGCAAATATCATCCACCCTCCTAATCATTTGCTGCAATATCCTAGGGGTATAATAAAATCTGTGTGGAATTTATAGTGTATCATTCAGTGCTTAACATTTATGGCCAGTTCCCGTGTTAGGTCCAACAGAGTCCCATTCGCCTTCGTCCAATGAGCCCAAGTCCCTTTCCCATCTTGCTTTAAGTTTATCCAGCAGCTTGGCTGTGACCCCGGCTATCCATCTCTAGGCATTAGCCATCAGTTTCTTCATATATTTCTCGGTTGTTATTTTGCTTAGAAGTGGTGTCTCCTGTGGAATGCCAATCCTTCCTCCAAACTGCCTGCTCAGTGCGTGTCTCAACTGCAGGTATTGGACGAACATGGTTTACTCCAATCCAAATTTGTTTTTTTAGATCTGTAAAGCCGGTAATACCCTCTGTAGCGACCACGTCCCCCGATTCTCATTCCATTTTCTGACCATCTCCTTATACACTTAATCTTGTGCAACTCATGTAAAACTCTATTACCCCATAAGGTTGGTCTCCAGTCACTCTTGTCTCCCCATCCTGTTTAATGCAGCAAGCCACGTCACGCTTTTATTACTAGTTTTCCTGCCACGAGAGAACCTGCACGGGTACGTGTTCGTAAAGAGTACCAGTCTTGGCATCAACATTCCCATTCTCCATCCTTTTGGATGGATCCTCCATGTGTAAGGCAATTCAGTTGTGTACTACCACCAACTGTTTTGGCCAAATGTATTTACGCAGATCCGGGTGGTAAAGTCCTTCTTCCCAGACCAGGTTTTTCAATGTCTGCAGCGCAGTTCTGGGGACCATAGACCCCCACAATAGCCTCCTTACCCCCTCATTCTACCTAAATTTTTCAGGCAGAACCTCATATGGTGCGGCTTGCAACACATACAGGAACATGGCGAGAGCTAACATTTTGTTGAGGGGCAACTCTGTCAATCAGCATTAATTTCTTCACATCCGCTAAAAATCTCATTACCAACGGCTTCAAGTTTAATTAAAATTATTTGTCCTTTGACCTTGATATCAGAATGCCAAGATACGTAACGGCCTCATTCGGTACCTTAGATCCGCCCCAGTCAGTGTTCACAGCATACCCCACCACCAGCCTGGAACAGATGGATTTGTCCCAGCTTACTTTCAGGCTGCTATATTCCCAAAATCTACGTACAGATACTTCTGGATTGCTTAGGTACAGGAGTACATCATTGGCGTACAACGAAATCCTGTCTTCGTGACCGCGGGGTCAAGTGAAGCTGGTAAGCTCCATGTCCCCGCTTACCTACTCGGCCAATGGCTCTACTAGGAGAGTGAATAAGAACACTTTCATTCATTGTGTAAAGTGATCACTTTATAAATTGCTGAAAGCTCTAATTTGACGAAATATTATAATCATTTTGTGCATCGTGACTGCCAGCATACCATCATTCCTCGTTTCCATTCATGTGTCTTCCTAATGACATCTCCCATTCTTTAATTCTTTAAAGTTGAAATAACATGCCGTGTTTAATAACAAATATACCTTATTGGTGGGTGTAATCGCCAGGTCCACCCCTCTCATCCCACCCCCCCTCTTCTTTCCCATTGCTGGGGAAAAAATAGTAACAGGAATATCTTTTCTGCAAAATAATTCCTGTGTTTTTGGTGTTCACCAACTTTCACTCTTCCATCCACTTCCGCTCCTGATTGCAAGAGACCCTACTTTACTGACCCCTCCTTTCTCTGTTCCCTCCTCAGAATGGCGCTGTATTGTTACTTGCGAATGAAGAGTGCTTCACCCAAGTTAAGACACATGAAATATGCCCATGTGGAGCACACTCGTACACAACATTTAATTAGTGACGATCCCGTCCATCCAAAATCACTGCCTGCATATAGATGAGAGAATTAGATGAACTGGGAAACAGCTTCTCTTCAAAACATAATGCAGTCATTTCCATGATCTCCGGCAAAAAACGTCTCGAGCATTATTATCTGGAATGTCTGTAAGTAGGTGTCTTAATCAGATTGCACAAGGAAGTGTTTATCGCATTCTGACACTTAGCAGAGCTTCTCAGTGGAATAAGTCGTGCACGCGTGCACATCAGGTTTAACCAAACCCTCCGTTTCCATGCAAAGGGGCCCTGTTTTTCCAAATAGAGTGTGGTTTTCATTATATTTCTTAATGACCTGGCGTATTTCTTGTATTGTAATTGCAAAGGCTTTACATGGGAAAGGGTGTGTCGGCCATTGAGCATAGCACTATGTTGCGAAATCCAGACGTGACTGGAATTGTAAAACGCACGCCTGAACAATTTGTAACAGTACCTACGCCCAGTGGTGGAAATGGAAAAAAATTAAAGGTGGATCTCACAAGAGCCAGGGTGGGGTCTGAGTTTGGAGGAAGGGGCAGAGTTCCAGAGGGGGCGAAGCTGACGTTTGAACTCCATTCAAAGAAAATGTTCAAAATAATAGTTTAAAAATGGGGCAATTTCTTTTAAGTGGCTTCTTTCCCAACTCCACACTGTGCATCAGTTCCACTTGAAATCACTTCCAATGACAGTGGTGCACTCAAGATACTGTTGGTAATGCAGTGATTTTTAGTACATTAAGGGATCCATAGACGCACTCTAAAGTAGAAAGTTAGCAGGGTAGCTCAGCAGGTTGAGAGACCATTGCTGAGATGTTCTGTATTAAAAACGGGTTGATAATCATATGACCTTTTGCAATTCGTTATAAAAACAAGTGCTATAAAATGTATTGCTCAGAGCATTGGTTGGGCTGGTCGCTTGCTTATACTCAGGGTGGAGTTGGGGGTATTTCTGCCCCTGCCGTGAAAATCAAAAGTTGGCACCCATGAGCCCACAATTTAATTTCCTGTCAGCTCAACAGAAGTATTTATTGTAGGGGTGTACCGAATAGTAGATTTATGTATTCGGCCGAATACCGAATAGCCAGACAAATATTCGACTGAAAACCGAATAGTCGGACAAGTATTTGGCCGGAGCCGAATACAGAGCCGAAAAGTTGAATTTTTAATAAATAAAGTTATGTAGACAAGAAAAGCACCTTGTAAATTAAAAACACACTTTAAAATATGTTTATCCATTCTTAATTGCATTTCTTTTATTTGTTGTCTACAGAAGATGTTTGTATAAACCCTGAAAGCAATACATTATCATAAAATAAACTGTTCAATAAAAGCACAGTATTGTGCATTAATAGGTATTGCTTGTTCAGCCTTGCCCATGTAAGACTAGCCCAAAAGTATAGTATGCATGTATTCAATCAGTGTGAGGGGAGACTGGTATTTGTGTACTTGTACTTTCAAATTTTGCTTTTGAGTCTGCCCATCTTTAGCCTTTTGGCACTAGCACGGCACTGAAACACAAATGGAGTCATCACAACGCCAATTACTTAAACATTTACATATTAGAATAGGCCCTGGTAATAACAAAGAAACAACTTTAAAAAGTAATTTCCCAGTCAAGCCCTAATTACAAAGACTGTGGGCCTCATTACGAGTTTGGAGGCAGTCATGCAAGACTGCCTCCAAACTCAGGTCCAACTCTTAATAAGGGCATGACTGCCTCCAAACTCAGGTCCAGAGTCCCTGAATGGGGAAATGCCGGGCCATTCCGACTTTGGAGGGCCCGGTATTTCCCCATTCAGGGAACCCGGACCATCCCCATTCCCATTGAGCCCCAATAGGGCTCAATGGGAATGGGGAGCATGCTAACAACGGGCCCGTTGTTAGCATGCTGGTCCCCTCGCGGGACCGCAAAGGACGTCAGGTCTAACCAGACGTCCAGAGCGGGTCCCGCAAGGGAACCTCGTAATGAGGCGGTACGGGGTTAACGGCGCTGGCACCTTTACCGGCGCTGTTAACCCCTTACCGCCTCACTTGTAATGAGGCCCTGTGCCTTTACTTTGCAGTCAAAGCCAGTGTCAACAGAAGGGTGCAGGGACATTTGCACCTCAATGTGAAATTCAAAGGCTGCTGAGCGCCACCCGCCAGGGCTCCAGGAACTGTTGAGGATAGCGCAAGGGAGCTTGGAAGTGTGCCGCGTTCTAACGCAATGGGAGACAGAACAAAGTGGTGACAGGGAGCTCAGCCCCGCAATTCACAATATTTCACCATACTGATAGGCCGGATCCCAGGCCTACCACTGGCTCCAAAAGGGGAGCCAATTTAGTCATAAATTACTATTCTGCTCGCCACTGGAGAAATGTATCGATGTGTGTGTGTGTGTGTGTGTGTGTGATTGGCATAATGCCTGTGTGTGTGTGATTGGCATAATGCCTGTGTGCATGTGTGTTAGGATCGGCGTGGTTATAGAATTTTGGGGCATGGGTGGGTGTTCCACAGGGGCAGTATGTTTGACATCATATGTGCATGACGTGATGTACATCTGATTAACAGCTGGATGTCCCCGATTTTACTGGCTTGAGCACCTGTTAATGTATTACATTTTGGGAGATATCTCAAGTGGTCTATATACCAGCCGCAGAGATCTGTGCACCTGGGATTCCTGATGTGCTGATTTAGCTTTTCAGAATATCGAGATTGATAAAGTGAGAAGTATGCCACCCAAACCCCGAGGGGTATTATTTGTTCTGTTACAAGCCGTGCACATAAAGCAGGCTAGGTACGCCGCTTAGAGCATTATGCGCGATATATAGTCATAACTAGTATTGGTTGTTATGCAGCTATGCATCTTCTGCGTGTATCTTCCTGGCATTCGTCAGAAAGACAGCTCACACCCTGGGGATGCGGAAATGGCTCAGACAAAGGTATATGGCTCCTGGGGGCCAGCTGGCCAACGACCAGCTGTGACAAACAGCAGAGGACCCACAGTGTACAATAGGACCAATGCCCACTGATGCCCTCCACAGGGGGACTAAGTAGGCTTCTTTAAAACAATCAAGAAAACAGTATGCTTTGGGTTCCCACTGGTGGCTGGTTTCCAGGCTTGTCTGCATGGGTCACGGTGGGATGTCGTGGTTGCCCCTTCCAGTCCACCGCTGTTCTCTAGGAATCCAATAAGTGGAGAATAATAGGTGGAGGGGGTTGTGTTTGTTCACAGCCCATGAACGGATGCCAACTGCAAAACATGAAGAAAAGCGAAGTATTCATCATAGAAGGAAACCACACTGCTGAAAAAGATGAGCGGTGCAAGGCGTATTAAAGTAAACGGTCACGCTGCTAAATATTCCTGAGCGAAGATGCACAGTCCAATACACGGAAAAATGCATGGTCAATGCACTGAAAAGTGTGCTGCAAGTTGTATACTAGATATGCAAGCATAGCTGCGCTGTGCGCGGTATACTCAGTGGAAATGCAATGAACATTATCGACATGCAAAACAGAACCGTTTCCTCATCTCACCCAGGAAGAAACTACCAAGGATTCATGCTCTGCAGGGACAGATGTAGAGCACCCATCCGAGGAGCGTGGTGTTGTACATGCTGCCCAGGCTCGGTTCCTTCTACCCGGCAGCTTTGCACAGGGCAGAGAGTCTTCCCGGGGTCAGCGCTGAGAGGGTCATGGGGATGCAGCCGCAACAAGAGGGTACATGGAGGGTACAATGGGGAACTAGGGTTGTAACTTCGACTTCGAGTAGGGATTTGAGTAAGTATTCGGCTGAAGCCGAATACCAGCCGGATTTCGGCCGAATACGTATTCGAAGCTGAAGCTCGGTCCACCCCTATTTATTTGTGATTAAGCAGTTTGGCAAGCATACAACATCTTTAGAAATATAACCTGTAATAAAACACAAAGGACGGGGCACAAAAATTACAGGGTATTTGCATGCTAGTCCGACATACAAAGAAACACATTTCAAAGAAAACTAGTGAATGCAAGTTTAAGCAGCATTTTTGAGTTTGGAAATTACTTTTTTTTTCTATTGAAGTGTAAGACGCTACAATAGTGTGCCCATCATGTAGAAACCCTGCTTTTATCAGTGATGGCCCAAACCCCAGCACATCACCACCCCCACCCCAGTAGTAGTCATGGCCCATTAATCCATGTGGTGTCCCTTTAGGCCAGAAGAAAGAAACAGGCTAAGCAAATATAACCTGCAAACACGCAAGTGACGGCTGGGGAAAGGAGGACAAAGCAGATTATTTCACCGAGCCCCCAGTTTAGGCTTAGACTGCCAAATGCTGATATGTAAATTCATGTCTGCCAACATTTTCATATGATTTATTTTTTCAATGAAGGGGTTGTCCAGATGGAGCAAAGTGCATACTCAATTACATTAAAACGTAAATTTTTACAAGACTCCTTCATGCTGCAGTAAGTATTATTTAATTGTACAACTTGCCTTTAGTCATCTCATGAGAGGCACACACATTGGTGGCAGTAGAGAGTGCATTAAAAACATCACTTTTTCATATTACATTTCAACAAAAAAAACAGGCTTTATACTCTGTATAGGTTATATATTCATTTGAAGCAAGCAGTGGAATAGAGGACTAGAAGGGGTTGCGGGATTTTGGGGGTGCATCATGCATGGGTGGGTAAAGCATTTTCCTACCACCTAGCTGTTTTGCGTAAAGCTTCCCCTGGTCACGGGAGTTGCTTGATGACCTCGTGCTTCCCCTGGGTGTTGGCGCGCAGGCGTGCATTGCATTCTGCCTGCACCCCTGAGACGGACCCACGCAGGGCGCTGGAGGGAAGGAAAAAAGGCCTTCTCTGGTTACCTGGCGGTACACCCTCTTTTGGCGCCGCTGTTTCGCTGTGGGCCGGTTCGGCGCAGCCAGTTCGGTGCAGCAGGTGATTCGGCGCGCCCATTTTGGTGCGGGAGCCTTTCTGGCACGGGCGATTTGACATTGCAGCCACGTCTAAACTCACTCACGCCAAATTCAGAAGCATAATTCTTTGCAAATGCAGCACGTTGACAGGTACTGTCCCTGTGAACGTGTTGCATTTGCAAATAATGATCCGCTGCTCCCATAAATGAAAGGCTGTAGCAGGATCGATTTAAATATTTAATTAAAATATTGAACTGCAGTGCAACTTCCTAAGTCAGAGTGGCACAATGCATTGCAGCGCACAGTTCGGGCAAGCATGACCGTGATGCCATGGGTATCCTGGGTACAGATGGCATACTCACTGGGATGGGTCTGAGTGTTGAGCTGAAAGCTCTCGAGGTGCTCCCCATGCACTAACCCTGAACGTGCTGTCACGCTAGCATCTCTCAGCAAGCTAGCTCTCATGTGGGTGGGGGTGCAGATCTCAGAGCTCAACCGTGGTGTGGGCATCAAAGTGTTTTTAGAGGGACATCGCTCAAAGTGCTGCCACAAAGTGAGCCCGTCTCAAAATACTAACAGCATTTGGCCCCCTCGATCTCAACGTGCTATCTGGGGCAGCTCCCTCAAAGTTTCACCAGCGGGTAGGGGTTAAGTGTGGGCAGAGTAGCTAGTCTTAAAGTGCTTCCAATGGGTAGTGCTCAAAGTGCTGTCAGATTGGCGGGTCACAACATGATGCCAAGGGGTAGTTGTGAAAGCCCTGAAAGTGGGGCAGCATCAGCAGTAGTGCCAGAGAAAGCCAGACATGGAAGTGCTGCCTGCCACAGCTCCAGATCATAAAGTGCAGCCAGGTGAGCAGTTCTTAAAGTGCTGCGAGGGGACGCCTCTCAGCGTGTTGCCAGGAGTCCAGCTCTCAAAGAGCTGAGAGAGCGTAGATCTCATTGTGCTTCTGGGGGCGGAGGTGGGGCAGAGCAGCTGCAAAGTGCTGCGGGGGGGTCCACTGGATTCACATGGAGCAAGGACCATGTGTATGAGGAGAGTAAGGGGTCTGCAGGATCGCACTGCAGGAGAGGAAGGGGTCTGCAGGAGGGCACTACAGGAGAGGAAGGGGTCTGTAGTATCGCACTGCAGGAGAGGAAGGGGTCTGCAGGAGGGCGCTACAGGAGAGGAAGGGGTCTGCAAGGATGGCACTGCAGGAGAGGAAAGGGTCTGCAGGAGGGCACTGCAAGAGAGGAAGGGTTCTGCAGGATCGCACTGGAGGAGAGGAAGGGGTCTGCAGGATCGCACTGCAGGAGAGGAAGGGGTCTGTAGGGAAGGCACTGCAGGAGAGGAAAGGGTCTGCAGGAGGGCACTGCAGGAGAGGAAGGGGTCTGCAGGAGGGCACTACAGGAGATGAAGGGGTCTGCAGGAGGGCACTATAGGAGATGAAGGGGTCTGCAGGAGGGCACTGTAGGAGAGGAAGGGGTCTACAAGGAGGGCACTGCAGGAGAGGAAAGGGTCTGCAGGAGGGCAATGCAAGAGAGGAAGGGGTCTGCAGGGGGGCACTGCAGGAGAGGAAGGGGTCTGCAGGAGGGCACTGCAGGAGAGGAAGGGGTCTGCAGGAGGGCACTTCAGGAGAGGAAGGGGTCTGCAGGATTGCACTGCAGGAGAGGAAGGGGTCTGCAGGATCGCACTGCAGGAGAGTAAGGGGTCTGCAGAATCGCACTGCAGGAGAGGAAGGGGTCTGCAGGAGGGCACTGCAGGAGAGGAAGGGGTCTGCAGGAGGGCACTACAGGAGAGGAAGGGGTCTGTAGTATCGCACTGCAGGAGAAGAAGGGGTCTGCAAGAGGGCACTACAGGAGAGGAAGGGGTCTGCAAGGAGGGCACTGCAGGAGAGGAAAGGGTCTGCAGGAGGGCACTGCAGGAGAGGAAGGGGTCTGCAGGATCGCACTGGAGGAGAGGACGGGGTCTGCAGGATTGCACTGCAGGAGAGGAAGGGGTCTGTAGGGAGGGCACCGCAGGAAAGGAAAGGGTCTGCAGGAGGGCACTGCAGGAGAGGAAGGGGTCTGCAGGAGGGCACTACAGGAGAGCAAGGGGTCTGCAGGAGGGCACTATAGGAGAGGAAGGGGTCTGCAAGGAGGGCACTGCAGGAGAGGAAAGGGTCTGCAGGAGGGCACTGCAAGAGAGGAAGGGGTATGCAGGGGGCACTGCAGGAGAGGAAAGGGTCTGCAGGAGGGCACTGCAGGAGAGGAAGGGGTCTGCAGGATCGCACTGCAGGAGAGGAAGGGGTCTGCAAGGAGGGCACTGCAGGAGAGGAAAGGTTCTGCAGGAGAGCACTGCAGGAGAGGAAGGGGTCTGCAGGATCGCACTGCAGGAGAGGAAGGGGTCTGCAGGAGGGCACTGCTGGAGAGGAAGGAGGGCACTACAGGAGAGGAAGGGGTCTACAAAGAGGGCACTGCAGGAGAGGAAGGGGTCTGCAAAGAGGGCACTACAGGAGAGGAAGGGGTCTGCAAGGAGGGCCCTGCAGGAGAGGAAAGGGTCTGCAGAAGGGCAATGCAGGAGAGGAAGGGGTCTGCAACGAGGGCACTGCAGGAGAGTAAGGGGTCTGCAGGAGGGCACTGCAGGAGAGGAAGGGGTCGCAGGAGGGCACTACAGGAGAGGAAGGGGTCTGTAGTATCGCACTGCAGGAGAGGAAGGGGTCTGCAGGAGGGCACTACAGGAGAGGAAGGGGTCTGCAAGGAGGGCACTGCAGGAGAGGAAAGGGTCTGCAGGAGGGCACTGCAGGAGAGGAAGGGGTCTGCAGGATCGCACTGGAGGAGAGGAAAGGGTCTGCAGGAAGGCACTGCAGGAGAGGAAGGGGTCTGCAGGAGGGCACTACAGGAGAGGAAGGGGTCTGCAGGAGGGCACTATAGGAGAGGAAGGGGTCTGCAAGGAGGGCACTGCAGGAGAGGAAAGGGTCTGCAGGAGGGCACTGCAGGACAGGAAGGGGTCTGCAGGAGGGCACTTCAGGAGAGGAAGGGGTTTGCAGGATCGCACTGCAGGAGAGGAAGGGGTCTGCAAGGAGGGCACTACAGGAGAGGAAAGGTTCTGCAGGAGAGCACTGCAGGAGAGGAAGGGGTCTGCAGGATCGCACTGCAGGAGAGGAAGGGGTCTGCAGGAGGGCACTGCAGGAGAGGAAGGAGGGCACTACAGGAGAGGAAGAGGTCTGCAAGAAGGGCACTGCAGGAGAGGAAAGGGTCTGCAGAAGGGCACTGCAGGAGAGGAAGGGGTCTACAAAGAGGGCACTACAGGAGAGGAAGGGGTCTGCAAAGAGGGCACTGCAGGGGAGGAAGGGGTCTGCAAAGAGGGCACTACAGGAGAGGAAGAGGTCTGCAAGAAGGGCACTGCAGGAGAGGAAGGGGTCTGCAAAGAGGGCACTGCAGGAGAGGAAGGGGTCTGCAAAGAGGGCACTGCAGGAGAGGAAGGGGTCCAAGGTCTCTCTCTCGCCGAGTGAGTACCCGGGGAGCACCCCAACAACACACGGCGCTTCTAGGCACTAAAGCCCTTACAAAGTGCAAACCCCACCTCAAACTGTTTCGTGAGGGTCCTCTAGAATTGACACGGGGGACCAACTTGCATTTTCTTTTCACATATATTGAACTGTACCAACATTTTGGAGGGAGAGGGGAGGAAACAGTCCCTTTAGGATAAAAAGGAGGGTGGCCTGACATATCCGCCCATTGAGGCTCACTTTGCAGCTTTGTTGATGCACAAGTCACCTTTCAAGTTGATGGCCCGACCATCTCCAGAGCCCGGCAGCTAAGGCGTGGAGAGGTGGCCTCGCTGCCAGCAGTCTCCGCCGCCCCCGTACTTCTGAGTTCACATCTGGTCGGTGTACTCACAGCAATTCTGAGAGGATACGGTGCCCCACGGGTGCCCTGTGTGCCAAAGCGTGTTCATCAGGGTTCTGATTTGCCAACGTGGGCTCACTAGTGATGTGTGCTGCTATGTACTCACGTCAGTTCTGAGAGGTTAAGGTGCCCCACGGGTGCCCTGTGTGCCAAGGCGTGTTCATCAGGGTTCTGAGTTGCCAACGTGGGCTCACTAGTGATGTGTGCTGCTATGTACTCACGTCAGTTCTGAGAGGTTAAGGTGCACCACTGGTGCCCTGTGTGCCAAGGCGTGTTCATCAGGGTTCTGAGTTGCCAATGTGTGCTCACTAGTGATGTGTTTTGCTATGTACTCACGGCAGTTCTGAGAGGTTAAGGTGCCCCACTGGTGCCCTGTGTGCCAAAGTGTGTTCAGCAGGGTTCTGAGTTGCCAACGTGGGCTCACTAGTGATGTGTGCTGCTATGTACTCACGGCAGTTCTGAGAGGTTAAGGTGCCCCACTGGTGCCCTGTGTGCCAAGGCGTGTTCAGCAGGGTTCTGAGTTGCCTTCTTCTCCTCACAGGCCGCTGTGGTGCTGCGAGTGGATGAGAGCGCGATGAAAAACAGGCCCCCGGAATCCGTTAAGGTAAGTACACGCTGTCCGGTTGTTTAATATTGAAAGCGAACCTGAATATGTCTCTTTTCCTTTGCAGATGTTGCTGTGGTGCCCCGGATGGAAGTGTGGCGTAGCGTGATGGAATTCAGATAAGACTGATGGAATTTGATGTTTTGGAAACACGCGTTCTAATATTGTTTTTCCCTTTCTCGTTATTGCAGTTCGCAATGTTTGAACCGCAACTGTGGTAGCGGTTCACCGGAAGTCCTTAAGCTAGTACTCGCAGGTGAGTGATATTTCTTCTTCTCTCGGTTTCCACAGAGTGCAGCCCAGTTGAGATGCTGAGTGCTGGATGGTGTTTTCTCAGGTAAGACAGAATAATCTTGTTCTTGTTCTTGCAGGATTACAGGAAGATGCTGAAGACCAGGAGCTGGACACGGTGATCGTCACGCTGCAGGTTGCAGAATAACACGAGCATGTTCTGCAGTCAGGGTGTGGTTTATATAGCCCAGGTAAAGTAGTACCAGGGAAAGTAGTTCCAGGCCTGCCACACCCAAAACACTAGAGCGCATGGCCTGGTTCTTAGAACTAGACTGTGTGGGTGCTTCCATGTTGGATTTAAAGGCCCATGTATGAATGATGAATTTGCATGCTTGGTGGCAAGGCTAATTCGACGGCCACCGGATTTATCACTGATTCGATGGTATAGGGTCCTAGATAGTTTGGACGAAAGGTCCGGGTACCTTTTATGGGCACATGTTTTGATGCTAACCAGACTTCGTCTCCAACTTGGTAATCGAGAGCTTTCATTCGATGCCGGTCTGAGATTTTTTTTTGTCAGTCTTTGGCTTGCAGTAAATGTTAATTTGCCCTTTTGAAGGCTTGGGTAATGCTTGTGTGTAGAGTCTTAACCGCTGGCATTTCCAAGGTCGTGGGCGAGTCTAGTTCAGAGGTACGTGGATGTCTTCCGTATATTGTGTAGAATGGGCTTTGTCCCGTGCTGGTGTGTATGGAGTTATTGTATGCGTATTCCGCTATCCATAACAAGTCTTCCAATTCTCTTCCACTTGATGCAGCATGCAACGTAGATACTGTTCTAAGGCCCGGTTTGCTCTTTCTGTTTGTCCATCCGTTTGGGGGTGATGGCTAGTGGATAATCGAACATCGATTTGTGCCATGGTACAACATTACCTCCAGAAGTTGGATACGAATAGGCTTCCACGATCTGAGATTAGGACTGAGGGGAAACCATGCAGTTTTATAATCTGTTCAAGAAATTCTTTTGCCAGACTGCTAGCATTAGGAAGTCCTTTGAATGGAATGAAATGTGCCATTTTAGAGAACAGGTCCACAACCACCAGAATGGTATTAAAACCTTGACAGGGAGGTAAGTGTGTAATAAAATCAAGAGAAAGAGTATGCCAGGGAGCCGTTGTAACATCCAGTAGTTGTAGGAGACCAGCTGGTTTCTGTTTTTGTGATTTATTCTGTGCACATATCCCACAGGATAGAACAAATCGAGCAATGTCCTTACGCCATGTTGGCCACCAATAATTCTGTTTAACCTTGGCTACAGTCTTAGCAATTCCGGGATGTCCTTCGATCAGGGAATCGTGATAACCAGACATGATCAATTCTTGCAGATCTTTACATGGTAGATATAGTCGTTCCCTGAAGGTAGGGTAATCCATCCAGAACCGTGAGATGTTCATTTTGGGAATTCCATTTCTGCAAGATCTCGGGGTTCATTAAGGTTCGAATCTTATCTTGAAGTTCACTCAGAGTCAATGTGGTGGTGAGTCCCAGTAGTTAATCACTTGGGATGATGGCAACTGGGTCCAGGGTACTGTTCGTTTTCTCTTCAACACCCATACGAGACAAGGCATCGGCCTTCCCATTCCGAAATCCCAGTCGGTATGTTATTACGTAATCGTATTCTGCGAAGAATAGAGCCCACTGCAACTGTTGTGACGATTGGGATTTTGCTGACTTTAGGTATTGAAGGTTTCGGTGATCTGTGGTTACTGTGATGGTATGTCTGGCACCTAATAGATACTGCCGCCAGGCTTTGAAGGCTGATTTTATTGCCAATAATTCTTTGTCTGTAATTGCATAGTTAAGTTCTGGTGGTGAGAATTTATGTGACCAAAAGGCCACGGGGTGTAATTGGCCTGTCTCTGGATCTCTTTGAGAGAGAACTGCTCCCATAGCTACGCTGGAAGCATCAGTTTCCACTACATAGGGGAGATCAGGGCGAGGATGTCGTAAAATTGGCACAGAGGTGAATCTTTTCTTGAGTTCTTGAAAGGCCTCTTCCGCCTCTTCAGTCCATTGGAATTTTTTGTTGTTTTTTTCTCAGTAACGATGTGATTGGGTGGACTATCTGTGAGAAATCTGGAATAAATCGGCGATAAACATTTGCAAAGCTGAGCATGCTTTTGGTTCCTTTAAGTGAAGAAAGTGACAGCCAATTAAGGATGGCATCTACTTTGTGTAAATCCATCTCGACTCCCTTTGGCAAGAGAACAAAACCGAGGAACTCAATTTCACTGCCATGGAAGGAGCATTTCTCGAGTTTAGCGTACAGTTTGTGCTGGCGAAGTTTTGCAAGGACTGAGCGAACATGTTCCACATGATCTCTTTCAGAGGGGGAATACACCAGGATATCGTCAATATAGACCAGTACACAGACATCGATTAATTCCTGTAATACATCATTCATGAAGTATTGGAATGCTGCGGGAGCATTGCACAGCTCGAAAGGCATTACCTGATATTCGTACAGGCCATACTTGGTGCGAAACGCGGTTTTCCATTAATCCCCTTTCTTAACAGGTACAAGGTGGTATGCTCCTCTGAGGTCTAGTTTGGTGTAGATTCGGGCATCCTTGACTTGGTCAAACAGTTCCGGGATAAGGCGCAAAGTGTAGCAGTTTTTTTACTGTGATTTGATTAAGTGCGCGGTAATCGATGCAAGTCCTCAAATCTCCTTCCTTCTTGGTTACGAAGAATAAGGGAGAGGCTGCCGGTGACTTTGACGGGCGGATGGGACTTCAAGTGGAGATTTTCGGCTTCCGTAAGTGCATAAATTCAACCACAAGGAACCTGTGCACCAGGTATCAGGTCGATCTAACAGTCATAGGGCCTATGTGGCGGTAATGTGTTAGCCTGTTCCTTCTGAAAAACATCTTGATAATCCTGATATTCTTTTGGTAAGGTGTCCATTGGTTCCGCGATCCCCGATGCTATTCCTTGAACAGATATCCGGTTTGGCTGTGGTATAGATTTCGGGTAGCAAGCGTGGGCGCATTCATCGGAAAAGGTCAGTCCTTTGCACGCCAATCTATGTGGGGATTGTGAGTTACTAACCATGGAATCCCTAAGATCAACCAGAACTGAGGAGCTTTGATGAGGTGAAACGTGATTGCTTCTTAATGTCCATCCTGATACAGAAGGTTTATTTCTGCTGTGCATTGGGTTACTGGTCCCGAAGCAATTTCTGTACCGTCAACAGTAGTTACCTTTTCAGTTGTTGGTTTTGTGCATAAGGGAAGTCCCATTTCTGTTGCCAGATCTCAATCTATGTAATTACCAACTGCTCCGCTGTCTATATATGCCTCTATGGCATGCATCCGTGACGGTCGTTGGTGATTGATCAAGGTTACTGTTAGGGCGAAATGTGCAGTCTGTGACTCATCCTTCTCGCTCGACAAGCGGACCTCTATGCTTGCCGGGCCTGGTAGTTTTCCGATTCCTTTCCATCATCTTCTTTCTCTGTAGCTCCTACCACCTTCCTTGGAGGTTTTACTGGGCATTCTTTGAGGTAGTGACCTGATTTACCGCAGTAAATCGCAGTAAAGTGTCTCCTCTTGTCTCTTTCACCCTCGGTTAATGGGGGTTGTACTCCTCCAATCTGCATGGGTTCTGTGGTATTTTCTGATGGATGTTGAACATTATCTTTTGAACGTACGTACATGGCACGATTTTCGAGTCTACTTCGGTCTGTTCTTCGATCCTGTAATCTGTGGTCCAACTGAACTACCAGGTTGATAAACTCTACACAGTCTTTAGGTGGGTCTACCACTTGAGCAAGGACATCCTTCAGGTCTCCTCGTAGGCCCCGATGAAACAACGTGGCTCTTTTATCTTCTGGCCACCCCGCTTCTACAACCAGTCTATTAAAGGTTGCAATATAAGTCAGCAAATCTTGATTCCCTTTGTGGAGGGACAGGAGTTTGTTATCAAGAGCTTGTCCATGCAAGTGTCGAGCAAATAACTTTTCCATCTCCTGTTGAAAACCCCTGAAGTTCTGCAGTGATGGGTCATCCTGGCTCACTAAAGGTACCGACCAGTCTGCGGCACTTCCACTCAAATATGATAACACAAAGGCCACCCTCGCCTGGTCGTTTGGGAAAGCCCCAGGCCTACAAAGAAAATGGAGGCAGCACTGGTTCATGAATGTTGCGTACCTTCTGGGGTCTCCATTAAACCATTCTGGTGGTGCCAGGGGTACTGCTCCTGGCAACGTTATCCGTACTGGATTGACTGATGATGGTGTAGCGACAGATGGGGCGAATCCGGGCAATGGAGCCTGCCCCACCTGTGCTTGTAGTAGCTGTTTGCTTAGTTCATCAGTATGGTCTTTTGTGACTATTAACTCTCGTTTTAGGGCATTGGTTTCCTGCCGGGCTGCGTGTACCTCGGCGTGTAATTGTCCCAATGTCATGCCCGCCGGACATACCCCTGGACCAGGAACAACTTTTCCATACAAGATGAGTTACGCCCACAGAACCAGTAGACCTTTTTACTCAAAATGGAGGTTGTTCGATACACTGCCCGGAAAACGACATCTGCATTTTTCACGTCGTTAATTTTCACGTGACTTAGGTCCATCACGTGTATCATGGCAGTGCGTACATAAGCAGCGTGGAAACTCCATTCGCTGCTTCTGATTAAGTCAATTTTGGCGTTTGTAGCTGAACCCCGGACCTGCGTTCTCGCATTCCTGTCAACAAACTTCTTTGGCCTAATTTGAGCTTGTTTTCCTCCACACGCTAATTCCTGGGTTGCGTGTATCCTGTTCGCGTGCCAAATCTCCACGCGGACGCTGTCTGCAAGCGCGGCTGTCCTGAGCTGCGTGAATCCTGTTTGCGTGTCAAATCTCCACACGGGCGCTGTCTGCAAGCACGGCTGTCCTGAGCTGCGTGAATCCTGTTCGCGTGCCAAATCTCCACGCGGACGCTGTCTGCAAGCGCGGCTGTCCTGAGCTGCGTGAATCCAGTTCGCGTGTCAAATCTCCACGCGCGCGCTGTCTGGAAGCGCGGCTGTCCTGAGCTGCGTGAATCCAGTTCGCGTGTTAAATCTCCACGCGGGCGCTGTCTGCAAGCGCGGCTGTCCTGAGCTGCGTGAATCCAGTTTGCGTGTCAAATCTCAACGCGGGCGCTGTCTGCAAGCGCGGCTGTCCTGAGCTGCGTGAATCCAGTTTGCGTGCCAAATCTCCACGCGGGCGCTGTCTGCAAGCTCGGCTGTCCTGAGCTGCGTGAATCCTGTTCGCGTGTCTAATTCTTCACGCGGAAACGCTGTCTACAGGCACGGCTGGCTTGGCTGCGTGTATGCTGTCGCGTGCAATCCTGCACGTGTTTTTCTGAACTTCTTCGAACTTTTGGTACCTGTGACAGTCAACAGGTGAGATTCTTATTTTGTTCTTTGTGGGAAAGGAAGTATTTCATGAACTATTGGAAGGTGAATGTGCAGAGTACATTGGACGCTACCCTGTGGTGCACCAACCCGGTATCTAGCGAGAGCCTTGTGCCGTTCGGGATAAGTCTCCCTTACTAATCTTCCCTTCCTTTGTCGTTTGTTCAACTCTTGGAACTCTTCAAGATATTGTCCTGGAATTCTTCAGTTTAGCCTTAAGGTCAGTGTTTGAATTAATCCCAATTCTGTGTTTCTTAGTATTTAATTTGGGACAGTGTCTTATGATACTTATCTATTTTAGGCTTACTTCCTGTACAATTCCCACGCCCTTTCCAGTGATCCATCTCTCTGCCTGTTTTATTCAGTCAGAGAGTTGTATAATTTGGAAGGTCTAATTTGACCTGCCTTCAATCAAGTCGTGTGAAGATAGGATCCGGAAAAGCCCTACCAAATTGTATCCTTTTTTGGTTACTGTATCCTTTTCAGTTGATACTTTGGTGATTTATGACAGAATCAGAAGCCATGGAGGGTACGGATCCTATAACTGTTTTGACTCAGTTAATTTCTGACTTGAGAAATGAAATGATTACGGCACAGGATATGCTACGGCATCGAATGGATGTTATGCAAGATGCCATGCAAGTCACTCCTCAGGGAGTACAGATTCCAGCAGCCATTGCATCTGGATCTGGGACTACGACACCATCATTATCACAAGAAACTCTTAAAGTGGTTATGCCCACACAGTTTCCCTTGGCTCCTCCGGAAAGGTTCACAGGTGATCCTAAAACCTATAGAACCTTTGTTAATCAGTGCCGACTTCATTTCCTTTGCCGGCCTAATTCATTTCCTGATCTTACTACTAAAGCAGCATTCGTGCTTTCTCATTTGGGGGGTACAGCTGCTGCTTGGGCAAATCCTTTATTGGAGTCAAATAGCCCTTTGTTGTACGATTGCGATGATCTTCTGGCGGCTATGAACAAAGTCTTTGATATGCGCTATGCTACTCAAGCCACAGATCTGGAATTGTTGAATTTACAACAAGGTACTCAACCTCTGTTGGCTTACATTGCGTGATTTAACCAATTATTGGCCGAAACCCGATGGCCGGAAGACAAGAAGACGGCTATTTTCTACAAAGGTCTTTCAGAAGAACTCAAGGACGCGTTGTCCACGGTTCCAGTGGTTCCCACAGGTTTTTCAGAATTTCTTGATTTAATTTTACAAATTGACGCCCAAAGAAATACCCGAAAAGGAGATAAAAAACCTTTTCTTCCGGCATCAGTTCGTTCTGATACACCGGCACATTCTTCGAATGATCCTGAACCAATGCAAATTGGCGCAGTGAGAGGCTGGTTGTCTAAAGCCGAAAGAGAGAACCGAAAGAGAAATGTCTTATGTATGTATTGCGGTTCCTCTGAGCATTTATTGGCGGCATGTCCTAAAAGACCAAATAAGCATTCGGGAAACGCCAAAACTCGACAGTAGCAGGAGTCCCTGTGTCGAGTGTTACATCGGACTCCATTACATTTCCAGCTCATGCACCGATAGCTGTTGAGATGATGTTACGTTTCAATGATCAAGACTTGGCTTCCAAGGCTATGGTTGACTCGGGAGCCACTAATAATTACATTGATATCACATATTCCAAGAAATGTTCTATACCCCTTATAGACAAGAACAAACCTGAAACTGTTAATACAGTGCATGGATCAATCTTGATTTCCGGTATGGTAACTCAGGAGACTGTACCTATTCAGATGACTTTATCAAATGGTCATTCGGAGGAAATCGTCTTCGATGTCATTGCGGCTCCTCAATACCAAATAATACTAGGACTTAATTGGTTGACTCTTCATAATCCCGCCATAGACTGGGTTACGGGATTGATCCAATATCCTTCAGTTTTTTGTAACAAACATTGCTTTACCAGCCAGGTAGTATCAAATAAATCCCATATGTTGGCCTCTATTGAGGGGATCTCTGCTATCAATGTGGTACATCAAAAAGGTACGCATATACCAAGTGAATATGCAGATTTTGCCGATGTGTTTGACAAAGGTCAGGCAGAACAGCTTCCTCCACATAGGCAATATGATTGTCCAATTGAATTGATTCCTGGAGCTAAAATTCCTACTGGTCGAGTTTATTCTTTGACTCTGAAAGAAGATGCTGTCTTGAAAGAATATATCGATAAAGCTCTGGATATGGGATTCAAACGGCCATCTCAATCGCCGGCTGCATCTCCTTTATTCTTTGTTCCAAAGAAAGAAGGAGACCTAAGGCCTTGCATTGATTACAGGGCTATTAATGACATCACCATAAAGAATCAGTATCCTTTACCTTTGATTAATGTCCTGTTAGACCAATTAGGAACTTCCAAGTACTTCTCTAAATTGGATTTGGGCGGCGCTTGCAATTTGGTTCGCATTCGTGAAGGAGACGAATGGAAGACCGCTTTTAAGACGCGGTACGACCTTTACGAATATTTAGTGATGCCTTTTGGTCTTTGTAACGCGCCAGCCACATTTCAGTACTTCATGAACGATATCGTCAAAGATATGATGGATCAATTCGTGGTGATTTACTTGGATGACATTTTGATATATTCATCATCCTTTCCAGCACATGTTAAACACGTCTCAGCTATCTTACAAAGACTTAGAGAGAATAAACGTTTTGTTAAAGCCGAGAAATGTGTTTTTCATACACAAGAAGTGGAATTTCTGGGTTATGACATTACCAATCATGGTGTTCGAATGAGTCATTCTAAAGTGAAAGCTATATTGAATTGGCCTATCCCACACAATGTCAAGTCACTACAGTCATTTCTAGGATTTGCGAATTTCTATCGCAGATTTATTTGTTCTTTTTCCAAAACAGTGGCCCCATTGACAGCTTTAACTAGCTCTAAAATTCCATTCTGTTGGAACCAAAATGCCCAAGCTTCCTTTGAGAAGTTAAAAGAAGCATTTACAACTGCACCTGTACTTCAGCATCCTGATCCGGATGGTCAGTTTATCGTTGAAGCAGACGCATCCAGTGTCGCTAGAGGAGCAGTACTCTCACAGGTTTGTGCAGAAACTAAGGAGGAGCATCCAGTTGCTTTCTTTTCACGTAAACTTACCCCTTATGAACAGAACTATACTGTCACTGAGCGTGAATTACTTGCAATCAAAGATGCTTTCCGAGAGTGGAGACATCATCTTCTTGGGGCCAAACATCAGGTGATGGTGTATTCCGATCATAGAAACCTTCAGTCATTTAAAACTCTGAAATGTCTCACAGCTAGACAGGCCAGATGGCATGTGTTCTTTGCTCAATACGATTTTCAAATTACTTATCGCCCTGCCAGACAACATGTCAAATCTGATGCTTTGTCTCGCATCGGGGAAGAGGTGAAAGAAGAATCATTGGTACAAAATAAGCTGTTGGCAGATCACGTGATATGTAGTTGTTCTGCACAACCGTCTCTAAAAAATGAATTACAGGAGTGGGTGAAACTAAATCCAGAATTGATCCAAGAATTGAACATTGATTTATACAATGGTTTGCGTTTTAAAAAAGGAGTACTCTATCTACCAACTGATACCATTCAGAAAAAAGCCCTCAGTTGGGGTCATGATTCTTTGATTGCCGCCCATCCTGGACAGAAGAAGACTCTAGAGCTATTGAAAAGATGGTGTTGGTGGCCGTCTATAACACAAGATGTTATAAATTATGTTTCATCATGTTCAGTATGCAGTCAATGCAAGACTACTCCTGGCAAACCAGTGGGTTTACTCCAGTCTCTACCAGTTCCCAAAAAACCATGGGACATGATATCAATGGATTTTGTGGTTGAACTTCCAAGAAATAAAGGCTACGATACCATATGGGTGGTGGTGAACTACTTTACAAAATTGGCGCTTTTCATCCCCTGTATTGGTGTACCAACAGCTGCTGGTCTGGCTGATCTATTAATCCGGCATATATTCCGGTTTTTTGGTCTACCTTCAGTGATCATCACTGACAGGGGATCACAATTTGCGTCACGTTTTTGGAAGGCACTAAATTCGGCCTTATTAATTGATGACAGGTTGTCTAGTGCTTGTCACCCTCAAACGGATGGACAGACTGAGAGAGTCAATAGCACTATGGAACAATATCTGCGATGTTTGTGCTTGCAGTTTCAGTCAGATTGGCTCAATGTTTTGCCGGCAGCAGAGTTCGCCTATAACAATTCCTATCATAGTGCTATAGGTACTTCACCTTTTTATGCTTTGTATGGGCAACACCCACGTTCCATTCCTTTTGACTCCAGTTTGTCTTTGGATACTCCTGCAGCAGGACGTACTTTTAGGGATCTTAAAAGTCTACAGAAAAAAGTTGAGCAGCGATTGGAGCAAGCTAAAAAACGAGACAAGTACTATGCCGATGCTCATAGAATTCCTGCACCTGTCTACAAAGCACGAATGAAGGTATGGCTGTCCACAAAAAACTTGAGAATACCCGGCAAAAGGAAATTGTTGCCTAAATACATTGGGCCATATGAAATTCTCCAAGTTATAATTCCGGCTGCTGTCCGTTTGGCTTTGCCACAACGGTGGCGAGTGCATCCCGTTTTCCACGTATCGCTCATCAAACCGTGTTCGGATGCTACTAGATTACCTGTACGGCCTGTTGCTATTTCAGTGAAAGGGTCTGACGAATATGAAGTGCATGACATTCTGGACATGAGGTTGCGGTCTGGAAAACCATTTTATCTGGTAGATTGGAAAGGTTATGGTCCCGAGGATAGATCCTGGGAACCTCTGTCGAACATTCATGCTCCTGCTTTATTAAGGCGATTCCACTCGAAAAGGGGAGAAGCTGCTCCTTTGGGGGGTGGCACTGTCATGCCTGCCGGACATACCCCTGGACCAGGAACAACTTTTCCATACAAGATGAGTTACGCCCACAGAACCAGTAGACCTGTTTACTCAAAATGGAGGTTGTTCGATACACTGCCCGGAAAACGATGTCTGCATTTTTCACGTCGTTAATTTTCATGTGACTTAGGTCCGTCACGTGTATCACGGCAGTGCGTACATAAGCAGCGTGGAAACTCCATTCGCTGCTTCTGATTAAGTCAATTTTGGTGTTTGTAGCTGAACCCCGGACCTGCGTTCTCGCATTCCTGTCAGCAAACTTCTTTGGCCTAATTTGAGCTTGTTTTCCTCCACACGCTAATTCCTGGGTTGCGTGTATCCTGTTCGCGTGCCAAATCTCCACGCGGACGCTGTCTGCAAGCGCAGCTGTCCTGAGCTGCGTGAATCCAGTTCGCGTGTCAAATCTCCACGCGGGCGCTGTCTGCAAGCGCGGCTGTCCTGAGCTGCGTGAATCCTGTTCGCGTGTCAAATCTCCACACGGGCGCTGTCTGCAAGCGCGGCTCTCCTGAGCTGCGTGAATCCTGTTTGTGTGTCAAATCTCCACGCGGGCTCTGTCTGCAAGCGCGGCTGTCCTGAGCTTCGTGAATCCAGTTTGCGTGTCAAATCTCCACGTGGGCGCTGTCTGCAAGCGCGGCTGTCCTGAGCTGCGTGAATCCTGTTCGTGTGCCAAATCTCCACGTGGACGCTGTCTGCAAGCGCGGCTGTCCTGAGCTGCGTGAATCCAGTTTGCGTGCCAAATCTCCATGCGGGCGCTGTCTGCAAGCTCGGCTGTCCTGAGCTGCGTGAATCCTGTTCGCGTGTCTAATTCTTCACGCGGAAACTCTGTCTACAGGCGCGGCTGGCTTGGCTGCGTATATGCTGTCGCGTGCAATCCTGCACGTGTTTTTCTGAACTTCTTCGAACTTTTGGTACCTGTGACAGTCAACAGGTGAGATTCTTATTTTGTTCTTTGTGGGAAAGGAAGTATTTCATGAACTATTGGAAGGTGAATGTGCACAATACATTGGACGCTACCCTGTGGCGCACCAACCCGGTATCTAGCGAGAGCCTCGTGCCGTTCGGGATAAGTCTCCCTTACTAATCTTCCCTTCCTTTGTCGTTTGTTCAACTCTTGGAACTCTTCAAGATATTGTCCTGGAATTCTTCAGTTTAGCCTTAAGGTCAGTGTTTGAATTAATCCCAATTCTGTGTTTCTTAGTATTTAATTTGGGACAGTGTTTTATGATACTTATCTATTTTAGGCTTACTTCCTGTACAATTCCCACGCCCTTTCCAGTGATCCATCTCTCTGCCTGTTTTATTCAGTCAGAGAGTTGTATCATTTGGAAGGTCTAATTTGACCTGCCTTCAATCAAGTCGTGTGAAGATAGGATCCGGAAAAGCCCTACCAAATTGTATCCTTTTTTGGTTACTGTATCCTTTTCAGTTGATACTTTGGTGATTTATGACACCCAAAAGTTGGGCTAATTCATCAGTTTTAGATGTCTCCATGACGCCCAGGTAGATAAGGTTTAAAGGCTTTGGGCCTCATTACGACCCAGGCGGTAAGTTACCGCCTGGGCCGTGACTTTACCACCATGGCGTAAACTAATGGGAGTGGGGAAGGCGTTAATTACGCCACCGTAAATTACGGTGGCGTAATTAACTCCATGGTCCCTTCGCGCCATGGATTTTAACACCCGCTAAAAGCAGGTGTTAAGTCCGCCATGGCGCTAAGGGACCTCGTACTCAGGCGGTAAGGGTCGGCGCTGTTAACGCCGCCGTAAAACCCTTACCGCCTGAGTCGTAATGAGGCCCTTTGTGTTCTGTTACGCTCACCTGATATCCCCGGGGGCGTCTGGAAGGCTCTGAGATCTGGAACCCTGGATGCGTAGTTGCCCAGTGCTGAATAATGAATCTGCAATTACAGAAGGGAGGATTTGTGATAACTGTCTCTAATGGGTGAATCTCCCACCTCCCACTGACCGATTCCCTTCCCACTGGGTTCTTTTCTCACCTTAGTTATTTGTAGGGTGTGCTATCCGTCCTGCATTTCGTGTGCAGGGGTGCTTGACGTTTGTTGGCGAGCTGCCCGAGTTGCTTCACTGGTGCAGTACGCCTTCCTTGGGCCCAGGCCTGTTGTGACCTCGAATCTGCTGGTAGGCAGGTAGGTTTGTTAATTGTAAGTTGTTGTTCTGTTTATGGTGGGAATTTGTTAATGTCTTTATCTCCTTCTTTTCTGGTGCGAAGATCTTGATGGTGGCGTGCCGGAAGGAGAGGCACGTTTTCTAGGTAAGAGAAAGCGCTAAGCGCAGCGCCTTGATTGTCTTTTAAAGTTAGCCTGTGTTTTCTTATTCTTCTCCTCACAGGCCACTGTGGTGCTGCGAGTGGATGAGAGCACGATGAAAAACAGGCCCCCGGAATCCGTTAAGGTAAGTACAGCGCTGTGCGGTTGTTTAATATTGAAAGCAAACCTGAATATGTCTCTTTTACTTTGTAGATTTTGCTGTGGTGCTCCGGATGGCAGCGTGGCATAGCGCGATGGAATTCAGGTAAGACTGATGGAATTCGATGTTTTGGAAGCGCATGTTCTAATATTGTTTTTCCCTTTCTCGTTATTGCAGGTCGCAATGTTCAAACAGCAGCTGTGGTAGCGGTTCGCCGGAAGTCCTTAAGCTAGTACTCACAGGTGTGTGATGTTTCTTCTTCTTTCGGTTTCCACAGAGTGCAGCCCAGTTGAGATGCTGAGTGCTGGATGGTGTTTTCTCAGGTAAGACAGAATAATCTTGTTCTTGTTCTTGCAGGATTACAGGAAGATGCTGAAGACCAGGAGCTGGACACGGTGATCGTCACGCTGCAGGTTGCAGAATAACACAAGCATGTTCTGCAGTCAGGGTGTGGTTTATATAGCCCAGGTAAAGTAGTACCAGTGAAAGTAGTTCCAGGCCTGCCACACCCAAAACACTAGAGCGCATGGCTTGGTTCTTAGAACTAGTCTGTGTGGGTGCTTCCATGTTGGATTTAAAGGCCCATGTACATAAATGGGACCTAGTTTGAACAGCCCTTCCTTCCTACATATGAGCCTGGTGCCAAAGGCGCCAGGACTGGCTCCAGGAGCCCTTTTGCAGTGGTTTTAAAACCCTCAGGGTTCTGGTGGGAGCCTGCTTGTGGCACAACTTGTGCCTCCTCACAGTGTTCATGACATCACTACGCCTCCATTACCGAGCCACTAAGGAAGCTGCTACAGAAGGAGGCCTTGTTCGAGTGGTCCCCTGCATGCCAAAATGCTTCCAGTATGGAGGCCCATCGCCTGGCATATTTCGACCCCTCCTGGCACATAGAGATAACCATGGATGCCAGTCCTGTGGGCCTGGGAGCTATCCTAGCTCAGACAAGCGGAGCTGACATCAACGCCAGAACCATCGTGGCATATGCCAGCAGGGCCCTGTCCACGCCAGAGTCTGCATACTCGCAGGCCGAGAAGGAGAACCTGGCCGCCGTTTGGGCCTGCAAGCATTTCCACAATGTTATCATCGGCAAGAGGTTCACCATGATCACTGATCACCAGGCGCTGCTATCCTTGTTTGGCAACGACGCACCAAAATGCCCCTGAGGATCGAGCGATGGGGCCTCAGACTGCAGGAGTATGATTACGACATAGTGCACAGGCTTGGGGGTGACTTAAATCTGGCAGACTACCTCTCCCGCCATCCTGCGGGCCCTCCTGTCACTCGAGTGGGTGATGTGGCGTACATCGACTATGTGGCCGCAAGTTCGCTCCCACCTGCTCTGTCCCTGGACCTGCGGTTGCGGCCGCGTCTGCTGCCGACCCAACGACTTCCCTTGCCATCAGTCTGATAAATACCAACAAATGGAAGGACTACCGACGGGAGACTTTGGCTCACCCGGGGGTGTGCAAAGAGGAAATGGAGAGACTGGCAAGGGTGCAGCCGAGCTGGCCTTAACGGACTATAATATACTCCTGAGAGGCTGCCGCATCGTCATTCCCACCACTCTCAGGGCCGATGTCATTCGAACAGCCCATGAGGGACACCGAGGAGCTGAGAACACCAAAAGACAATTACGCTGCCATGTCTGGTTCACATTCTTAGATTCGTTGGTCGAAGAGTGGATCAAGAATTGCCTAGCCTGCCAGTGCACGCCTCGGTCTGAGCCCCCGGTGCCCCTTCAACCGACGCAAATTCCAGAGCAGCCATGGGAGTCACAGTTGACTTCTACGGACCACTGGAGTCCGGAGAGTACCTCCTCCTCATCGACGAATGTTCCCGGTTTCCCATTGTCAAAAGAATCGCCACTACAGCATTCCCGCAGTGGCCGCCACCCTAAATGAAGTGCTCATCTCGGGTTCAAACACCTTAAGATAACACCTCGGTGGCCACAAGCGAATGGCATGGCAGAACGCTTCATGGCGTCAATAAAGAAGACTCTCCAAATGGCCCACATAGAGGCCACCAATCCCCATCAAGCCCTATGCCGGCTTTTACGGGACTATTGTAATACCTTGCACGAGGCCACCAACAGGACCCTGGCAGAACTAATGGTCCGGTACGACGTACACACAGGCATAGTGAGAGATTCCTCGACTCCGGGAGGAGCAGAGGATGAGGTGGCCCAGAGAGATGCTGAGGTGAAAGGGAAAACGCCGGGCAGTGCCCCAGGACTTCCAGGTGGGGGACGAGGTCCTTGTTCAAAAGCCCATGATCAAAAAGACAGACTCTCGGTTTGCCCCAAAACCCATGAGTGTCACGGCCGTCAAGGGGACGAAGGTAACGGCCCAGAACGAAGACAAAGCAGTCACGAGAAACAGCTCCCTGTTCAAACATTTTGTTAAGAAAGAAGACTGCGAGTCCCCTCTGCCGGAACCAGACCCAGTGTCTCGGGAGCCACAGGACGAGTTGTGGGTCCCGCCGGGAGAGGACTCAAGCCAAGGAGAAACCCTGGTTGATCCCTCAGGAGGGAGAGAGACAGGTGAACGATCAGCCAGACCCCAGCGAGTAACGCGGAAGCCGTCACGCTGGGTCGAAGAATGTTGACCTGGACGTTTGAACATTCGTCCGGGGGTTGTGTTACCGACCCCTGCACCTTTAAGAAACACGCCTGCAGTGCAAGGGGGCGTGTGCTATGACAAGGGCTTAGTGGGAGGAGTGTTGGCATATGCACACCAGTTCCTGTTGTATGTTAATAAAGAAAGGTGGTGTTTTCCAGTCCTCCAGCTCCGCGTCCTTTATTTGTATGTGAAGGCCCATATCCGTGTCTGTGTTACTGCATTACAACTGACAGGCTTTGGAGCAATGCTCACATCGCCCCTTATTAAACCCTTTGACCTTTGCCCCTTCAGCTCCCTCTTCTTACTTCTCTTAAGGGACCCTGCCACCACTACTCTGCTACAACTGCTCACCATCCCCTCTTCTCTTTGCCCCCGCCAAAGCCCCTCCATCTGCTTTGCCTAGTTTCACGGTTTTCCCCTTTCCACAGCGTCTGGCCGGTTTTCTCCTCTTTCATAAAGCCACATTTCTTTTTCAAAATGTCTCACACTCATTCTACAGATGTATTTTTCTCTTGAATGCCAATAAATACAGGTAAATGCATGAATAAAAATGAGGTGCTGTGAGCCTTCAAAATACGTAGGATTTATAAAGCAAGTGCAACTGGGACTAGTGTGCCAGAGGACGCCCTCTATGATACGTTCAGAGCTGTGCTCTCCATTATTTTCCACGTGGGTGATTCCAGTGCTCACAACCTGCAACTGGAGCCCAGCTCTCCTTCATAGAATATCCCTCCATCAGTTCAGCAGAGGTCAGCAGATAGCAGCAAAGGCTATCTGCCCATCGAAAATTATCCATTTGACATGGCAGTACACATCGTTAATGCTGGAGGGCAGAGGCCTCACTGGGGGAGGCCTGCGGGCACTATAACCCCAGGTATTTTGGTTGTAACCCCAGACAGGCTCGAAGTGTCCAATAGGCCCATGGCATGAACCAAAAAACGCAAAATGCTGGTGTGGGCCCGTTTTTTTGTCAATGTGGGTCCCTTTGATGAGTTATTTCACTATGCAGCTAATAGTTTTGACCAGTGTTGCTGAATAAATATTCTTTAAAATGCACAATTTGCATCACATTTTACCAAAAAACTCCCCCTTCGGTACTACTCAAACAGGTCACAAAAGGAATGAATAGCTATTTACAAATGTGGCCCACTTTTTCATTGGTGCCCCAGACAATTTTATGGCCCAACCCAACAAAAGGCTAGCTAGTCCCGACGTTAGCGGCACCAGATATTTTCCAGAGCTAGCGACACCCCTGCTGGAGCCTGGGGAAGCTTTAAACAATTTTCAGTCATACGCACAAAATATATGTACGTATTATTTTTCTTAAAGATGTTATCGGTGGACTTCCATCAGAAAGGTTTACAATCTGCACCCTCTGTCATACGCATTAACTCTCCACTAAAGCTTCCGCCATTTTACTGTTTCAGCCAAAGTCGGGTTTGTCTTTGAAAGGAAATGTTTTCACCACTGCCTAGCCAAAGAAGAAAATTGGCAGCCTGCGTAAGTGTGCAGTTACCTGTGCATTCATATTCATTTTTCCTGAGAATAAAAGTCCCCACTGAAGCCAGGTGGCTCGTGGTGACATCTACACAGTAGTGCTATGTCTGACAATTTCAAACGAGTATGTGATGGCTTCCGGAACCTTCTCACTTTCTGACTGGTGCCACATGGAATTCCGGTCAACAGCTCAGAGCTGCTGCCTGAATGAATACGTGCAGCCACGAGAAAAGTGAAAGTCTGTTTTGAGGGACAAGTTTGGCGGAGGCCAAATGGGCTCTCAACTGGGCCCCCGCACAGTGGCAGGTTTAAGGCAAAGGGCCCCGTTGGGAAAAAAATGACTGAGGGCCCCAGGGGGCCGGCTCATGGAGGTGGAGCCTAGAGTGGGCAGAGTTGGACAGTGCAGATATTTAGGGACAAATGCTAAAAAAATAAAATAAAAATCAAATTGCGTTTTTCAGAGTTGACTGTGTTTAGGGGGTCTGACTCTTGTGGCGGGTCAGGAGAAGGAGACTGACCAGTTTTTGGCATTCTTCACTTTCTTTTACTAAATAATAAGTAAAGAGGCCTCACTATCCCTAATCTATGGATGCCCCTGCTTTACTATACGAACTAAAGTGCTTGTGTCTGTGGTGAAGTCCAAAGTAAACAGTCTGTCCCCCTTACAAAGCTAAGCTTCTCTGTCCCTCCCACTAATACAAAATAACAAAAGACCAGGACATGACTCCCTTCTCCTGGATAGGCTTTCTCAGCCTTAGTAGACAATTATGAGATACTTTTCAGCCATATGTTTGATTAATTTATTCAGTTCTTCTAGGGAATTTCTCCAACTCTTTGGCTCCCCTATTCGTTCTCTTTGTAGGCTTCTTATACTCAATGTTATGGCTTTGTATATTCTTGTACAATGTCTTTCTTAAGTGTCTGTGAAAGTGGCTCCTTCGTGAGATGACCAGGGATACTGAATCCCTCTTTCTGTGGTTATTATCCTCTGTGTTTCTGTAGTTCTTTAAATGAATAAGGCACCTAACATCTTGGTCATTCTCCTCTCTTCATAGGTCTTTCTCCTTGAGAGGTTTATTGTAGACCCTATATTACTGAGATGATTAAGAGAAGTTTCATATTGTTTCTCACTCTTCTTAGGTTTGTGCCATACACTGGGACAAGTAGGCTGAGTCCCAGAGTGCTTCTCACTCTTCTCAGTTTCGGGCCACTTACTGGGACGAGTAGGATGAGTGAACTGTTTATCCCTATCTTGCCTTCCGGGTCCACCGCCATTCCCATTGACTTATTTTCCACGTGTTGGCATCAACGGGCCTGTTTGCAAGTTACGGATTTCCTTTGTGGTCAGGATTGCTTCGGTTCTCGCTCTGTCTGCTTCTGTTTCTTCTCTGCGGCTCTGCAGTGCATGTGCCCCAGTAGTCTCTGTGTTACCTGACTAAACCATTCCCCTCTCCAGGGTCACACCACCGCTCTCAACTCTCTCCTTCTCCTGGGGTTTTCATTCCTCCTTCTTTCTCTCTCTCTCTCTCTCTCTCAGGCTTGCAGCTTCCTTTGTGCTGCTTGCCTTCAGCTCCTTGTGGTTTCCTCCCGACGGAAGATCTCCTGCTCTCTCTCAGCACACCTCACTCAGATGGTTTGAGACTCCCGGGCACTACTTCTCATGGACAGTAATCTATCATCTTTTTTTAGGATTGACTGCTGGGTCCTCCGCAGTGGAAGATTATAGTTTGTTTTCTCTTTTAGTTCATCACTCTTCATTATGTTACAATAACAAATAGTGGTTTGGTTTGATGGCTGTCTCTGGAGTTCTGATGTTATTGTTGTTCTAAAAGATAGGGTTTTAGGGAGCTCCTCCACAGAACAGGAGTCCTTGTCACCCAGTGGGGAGTCTCTCCCTGTGAGGTCCGGCATGCTGCCACCCTTAGGGGGATTATTGCGTAGCAGGCTCACCTCCCTAGCCTCACAAGAAAAGGCTCCCATCTGGGGGGGAAGTGACTGAATCTACGATTCGTCTGAGTCTCCTCACCAGGTTTTGCTGTCAATTTCAACAACACCTGACCAAGGACTAATCCCAATGGATGCACATACCGATGCACAGACCTCAACTCATAGGTCTGAGCTACTGTTAAAAAATGCAGGGCCACATGTTGGCTACCCACATCCAGTACAGTGCTCCTGTACTAAAGCTAGGTATATGCTTTAAACAACAAAATAAAAAAATTAAAAAAAAAATGGTGGTAATATTGAATGATCAAGCCTGAAGCTAATGTTGAAAATTATAGGTTTCTGGACAATAGGTAGTAACATGGGCAATGGGAAGGAACATTACAGGAGGTGTCACTGGATAATTCCTACAGCATGCAGATCCATTTTGTGCATGGCCCCAGTGATCTTACCCCCAAACGCTTGAAATGTCATTAAACATCACAGACGTAAAAGAGTGCATTGTTATAATTTCAAAGCATACCAGTGGTTCCCTATTTTTTATTTTTTTTGTGGGTGCTGTTTGTGGCACTTGAAAGACCCCTTAACTCCTACCCATCGTCTCCAGCTCAACAGGGCACTGTGCAGGGCAGTGAATGCAAACGAAGATGGAATAAGGACAGGATCGTGAAGGAGAAAAGTAGAGATGAGGCAGGTGACATGGACACAGGAAGGCAATAGATGAGGTGAGTGGAGGGAGCCTGGTGAGGGTAAAAGAGTGAATGGGTACAGAGAATGAACGAGGGCAGGCGAATGGGGCAATAATTAATGAGGTTTAAGAGTGAGGGGAAATGCAGGTGTAAGGAGGATAAAAGGGAGTGGGAATGAAGAGCTGAATTCATGAGTGTAAGGAGAATGGGGAATAAAAGAGGTCCAAAGACTCAGTGAGAAATGAAGTGTAAGTGAGGGAGGGCAGGAGAAAAGAGGAGAGGGGAAGGGAGGCAAGGAAGTGAGGAATGGGAGAGTGGAGAGGCAGCAATCTAAAGGCAAATGGTGAGTGACGTGGTTCAAAGAGGGAGGGTCAAATTGAGAGTGAAGGAAAGCAGGGGAGTCTGAACAGCAGCAGAATGAGGAAGATAGTGGGACCGTCACGAAAAGAACCTTTGGCAGAAGTGGAAAATGAAAAGGGTGGGAGGATTAAGTGAATGAGGCAAGCACTGGACAACATAGTGGGCAAAAAGAGCAGGGGAGAGCAGTAAGAGAAAGGGAAAGATTGGGATAGTTGAAAGGAAAGAACTAGTTAGGGGGAAAAGGAGGGGGCAAAAATAAAGCTGTATGGGAAAAAAGGTAAAAGGAGTGAAAGGGGAGCATAGCGCTTGCCCTAGCTGCCCACTTATACGCAGTCACAGCTGCAATAGATAAATGAACAGGGAAATAATTACAATGCAACAATTTAGATGAGGTTGCATAAAATGTGACAAAAAAGATCCACATGGGTAAGGAAAACGCCCCATATGTGAGTTCTCCATGTTCACCTTCTACCAAGTTGGCAGCTACACAATCCTAGGTGAAGCCCAGGGTCGGAAAACAGGGGTGGGTGTGTCTATAGGATGTGCCTGTAGAGTGGCCAACCATCCCGCTATTTGCGAGACTGTCCCAATTTCATGGGCCGTGTCCTGTGTCTCACACAGAGCTAGCTCTGGACAGGAATAAGCCCTCACTTTGCTCCTTTAAAGCAGGATCAGCTGTATAAAGGCTTCCAAACTCACACTTTTCGTGTGCCTGTTAAAAGTGCAGGGAAGCACAGCACCTTTCCCACTGCTCTGCCGGGACCTGCTGTCATGATCTCTGCTTCCAAAAGATCAGGACTTGCCCGACTCCCTTGGAAGCAGACGCATAACCCCGGTTCCGAGTGCCAGCCAGTCCCAATTGGGACCTTTTGGACCCTGTCCTGGCGCCAGTGGCACCAGGCTCATAAAGATGCCCAGTCCCAGCGCTGGAAGCGCCGGGCTCATAATGCTTGGGTGGACTTACCTGCAGCAGACCATGCTGCTTACTTACCTGCCAGTTGAACCCCTGATCCTCTTCTGTTTGGGACTACTTTTCCTGTTGGGTGGGGCAGGAACCACTCCCTAGGTTCAGAACACTGGAACTCTTCTGGAAAGCAGGAACTCTTTTCTTACCTAGGCGTGGCTGTGGAAGGAGACACCTGAGCACTACAGGAGGCCATTTAAACCACACCCGATGGATGAATCTTGCTTTGTGTTATTCTGCATTCTCTGCAGCAGAACGCTCATCGTGTCTTCTGCTTCTGATCCTGGGCCTAAGGGAACAAAGGCTTACCATCCTGGAATCCAGTCTTCAGCAGCGCCTGTAAAGACAAAGAAAGAACAGGTTAGCACTACGGTCTTCAGTGGCAGCGCATCTCTTACCTGGTCCATCGGCTGTCACCAACGCCTCGCGCTGCATTCCGGCATCTGAAAGACAAAGGCTTACCTACTCTTCGCATGCTCCGGAGGTCTTCGCACTGCATTCCGGCATCTGAAAGACAAAAGCTTACCAGCTCTTCGCACACTCCGGAGGCCTTCGGCGCTGCATCCCGCATCTGAAAGACAAAAGAAGGTGCGTTTAAAGACATTGGGCAACTTTATTACTCACGTGCCATTACTCCTTCCCACGCCGAATCCAGTGGGTATTCCAGCACCCTTCAGCTTCTCTAAAGCTCCGAACTTGTACCTGCAAGATAAAAGGGACTGTTAGTGCGCATCGTGAAGCAGGCTACAAGCGCTTACTTACGTGCTTCCAGGCGCTTCTATTCCTCACGCGGGTTCGATCCTCAACTCTCATCAGCCCGCCATCCGCCATCGCCGGAACCCTGCAAAACAAGAGATATCATTACAAAAGACTTTTAAGACATTTGAAGTTCCCAGAACTTACCGTTCGTGCAGTTAACGACGGACAGCAGTCCTCTGAGGTCAAGAGGCCTGCACCCTTATCCAGTGAAAAAACTGGTTACGGCACCCTGCCCCGAGGCAGATGGAGAGCTCGGCGTTCACTTACCTAAGGTGAGGGCGTTAACCTTTGGGGTTCTACAGGAGAAGAGAAAGGGAAGAGGAGAGAGGCACCCAATAACCCCAGTTCATTAATCCCATATTTTCTATCTGCAGACATCTTACTCTTCAAGTCAGACATACAGTGCACAGAGGTCCAGCCCAAAGAGCCAACCGTGTGTTACTCATCACCTTTGAAGATACGGCATTCACCCAGTCAAGACCGGCGCCTCTGCGGGAATCAGGTGAGCGTTACACCTGCATGTTCAGCTTTGTGTCAACCTCATTTCAATAAACAGATTATGGGATGATGCCCCAGACACAGGGGTGCCTGTGTGGACTGCGTGAGGGCTGTTGGCTTCTAAAAGGTGGGAATGGTGGTTGATAATAAATGGGCAGGGAGCATTACGTTGCACACTGTGTGAAATAATGGATCAAGCAGATTACCTTATATTGCATTCGCTTTCCCTGTGAACAGGTCTTTTAAAACCAATCATATCGTTTTTAGGTACACATGCCTTTGCAGGCTGCTAGAGCAATCCTACATTCAGGATGGCTAAAATAAAGCTATGCATGTCTTTTTGCTTTACCTGTTTCTGTAACAATGTATGTAATGTCTGGTTGGTTTCTTTTGTGATTTATATACTTTTCAAGGCATTGCTAGAAAACTAAATATTCTACATTTTTTGAAAGCCAACCCTTAAAAAATAGTTATATGCCCTATCACTGCGAAGATATGTAGTCAAGTGCTTAAATTGCAGCCTGGGTTCAAATACTGATGCCCTGTGTGCATGTTACAGCATGCCCTTTGCTGGCTGCTGTCACCTTGACTTTAAATGTGTGCTTTGCAGCAGGTTACAGACTGGCTTTGATAGCAATCAGCATCCAGCAGTGTTATCAGCTCTTTTGCCTTTTACTCTCGTTTCATCTGCTTCAGCACCTTGCTGACAGAGCAATTGCTACCTTTTCAGTGGCAGTTTACAGTTTAGCTCCCCTATGGCTGCCTGCCCGTGAGATTAAAGAGCATTCCTTTGTATTCTCTCTAATGTAAGCATCCTAAGGCCGCAGACTGTGTCAACCCCCCTATCTGTAGGCAAAGGGGGCCCAATCATATTGAAATGGGCACCCAGGAGCCCTAAAACTAGTTAAGCTTGGCCCTGTGAACACGCACCAAGAATGTTGTTTGCTATTCCACTGCGCCTGACTGCAAGCAAGCAGGGGTGAGTGCGTGTGCGTTGTGGCTGATGTGAAGAGATTGGGAAGGTGTCAGACCAGGACAGGGCAGGGCCCGCTCGCCCTTTGTCCGTCATTCAAGTGCCTAGTTTGCCTCTGCCCCTGCACCTCCTTTCTGTTCCCCACCTGCTTTCCTGTCCTGCTCCCCACAGCCCAAAGCCCTTATTGTTCCCCCGTCGCTCCCATCCCACACTTCCTCTTTGATTTTCTTTTTGATTTGCGCGTTTCCCACACCACGTTTGCAGTGTGAGTTGGACTGCATCCGTTAACCGTGGCTCCATCTCAGCTTTCTTGGGGGACACAACCATGACCCTCACATTTTCTTCACAGTGGATGGAAAATGTTTTCCATGCAGAAAAGGGGAGTCACAGTCGCAAAAAAGTGACCCAGTCCATCATAACAATTGTCACAAAGCAGGTGATATCATCTACATGAATGTAAACCAGTCAAATGGCTGTTGTTTAAACCTGTGTTTAATGGGTAATTGCAAAGACAGCTTTACTGGAACATCAACCATTGCTGCAGCAAGTAGCAGGGGCTTGTTTGCTCTCCAGAAGAGCTCAGGCAGGAATTGTCACACAGTGACTCAATCCACAGGCAATTAATTCTCTGTCATTGTGTATGCCAGTCATGGAGATGCACAGACAGTTAGCTACACAAGTACCGATGAGTGGGGCATCTGAAGTCACCGGTGGCAGCAAACCTCTTTGTACCTAGTTGCATCAAAAGAGCACTTGGAGGAGGGGTGAAGGGGTTCCACCAATCTTGGCTATTGGTGACAAAAGAGGAACAATCTTGGCAGATAAATCAAAACCCTCTTACATGGTCGTTATTGATGTTCAAGCATCTGCATGGCCAGGGCTGGTTTGCAGAATCCACCAGTGAGGCCTGCCAGATCTGACTCTTGGCAATTGGCCTGAATGTAAAGAGATGTGTTGTACTGTTGGAGTTAGCTGTAAATGCACAGGATGCTATAACTGTAAGGAGTTGCCATCTGCCAGCATGCAGAAGCCCTGTTTTTTAAATACTTGAATAAATAATACAATTATGTGATTAATTCCATCCAGACCCCCTTTGATTAAACTCCATGCCAAAAGCACAGTGTACACCTGTGCCCTTCTGCCTTCATATCCTGATCTGCAGCTCCTGCTCTTCAGTGGCACAGAGCAGGTTTAGAAACCACAGGGGTTCTGTTTGACAGCCGCTGTGAAGTCACTGCAGTGCAAAGTTGCATTTAAGTCTACACCACTGTTCCAAAACCACCATTATGATAAACTACCACCCTGGTGATAGTATATTCTGGAAATGTAAGCCATACCTAGGTTTAGATATGGTGGTTGCTAGTTCCCATAATTATTAAAGTCACATCTGAGTTGTAGCATACCAGTGTCGGCCCTGTGCGCTCAAACCAAGCTATTGGAGGATATCTAGATTTCAGGCACCTGCTTTCTGCATTCCAGTGCATGAGGTAAAATGTAGGATGCCTACTTCTGTTGACTCACTGGGAGGAAAGGTAACTTCTTCCATTCCGGCCTGGGATCTCGTAGCTGGAAATAGCCTGAAAATTTGGAACCGAAGCGTCAATTTCATAACGAAGGCCTACCTCACTAGCGGGCTGCATACCAGAGGGCCTTTGAAGCTGCAGGCAGGGAAAGGAGAGGAGTTAGAACAGTCAGACAGCACAAATGGGTTTGAGGAAGGATTCCTCCATCTTACGTTTCTGTGGGCTTTTCTCTCTTTCCTGTCCACTCCACTTCCTGTGAAACATGGCACTCTGGTTCTGACATTAGGAGGCAAAGACATTAGGAGGCAAGGGTCACTTGTCTCAAGGATGGGGATGGGGATGGGGATGTGACCCCTTAAAGCAGACTTGTTTTCCTCAAATCTCCTGTGGCTTTTACCTATAGTATAGGGGGCCCCATCTCCTTTAAATCCTTCCTGGACTTCTAGAATGAAATAATATGGTCCTCTTTTGGGAGAGTTGACCTTTCCAAAGTCTTCAGTCATTGAGGTGGAGTGCCACAAGGCAGAGGCAAGCTCTGCTCCGTACGTACTTCCAGGGCACATTGGGGGTGACTGCTGAGGACCAAGGCATTCCACTCCGCTTGGAAACCTCCCTAGGCTGGGAGAGCAGAAACTAAAAAGCACTCCCCTTGTCCTGGAGCCCCCCGCAGTGGGTCTTGAGAGCCAGAACAGCCAGGATCCCTGATTGTGTGGTTCAAATCGATTTCAGCTACCTTTGATGTCTTCTAAACAATGGGTCACACCGGTGCTGCTTTTGGCACTGACTCAAACATAAAACGACCATTGTTTGCATCTAATGAACCGGCTCAATGCTGCATTGCCCCAGAATAGGCTCATAACTCATCGGCTCGAGCATCAGTCCAATGTGCAGACATCTTCGTACTGCTGCACAATTGAGCCAAGCATCGAACCGACAGAATTTCACATTGCAGCTCAACTCGGACTGCTGAATCACAGCATCACTCATTGATCCTAACCAGCAGTGGTCATTGTTTCGAACCACGTTCAATTATCGAACAGTTCCTGGTGCCCCATCAATTTGTATCACTAGAAGCCACCTTCAAATCCCACTGAGCACGCACTCAAATCTGACTCAATGTCATCTCCCTGCCTGGGATCAACACGACTCAATGATTTTGAACTGGCTTTGACCCGCAAACACAGCAGTCTGAAGCCTAGTTAAACACCATCTAACATTTGAATCAGACATTTTCATGTACCCTGTCCACCTGGTCCACTTTTTGGGGCCGTAGAGACTGGTTAAGTCCCTCTTACACCCTTTACCACCAAATACACGTCCTTTTGAATAACATTATTGCATATCTTGCCTAATTCCTCCCTGACAAATTATTCAGAGTGCTTATGCATTGCTGTTCTGCATCTTATGTCTTCTTTACAGGGGTGGGTTTTAATAGAGTTTTGAATAGTTGTATATCGATTTGTTTAATTACAAATTATTTTCTTTTGGAACGGATGCACTATTGCTGTTTGGGTTGCTACTGTCTCACATTCACACCCCTCCTTAGAGCATAGCCTTCCCTCGGCCCACGTTACCAACAAAGGTGAAGAAGGAATATCTCTTGGCTGTGCCTGTTTTACCTTTATAATTGGGATCCCTGTTTGTGTGTAGCAGTGTGGGGTTTGAGTAGGCAGTTTAGCCAATACTCTGCCTTGTACTCATGCAGAGCAGAAGTCATTTTGTTACAGTAACTAACTGTACTGTGCAGTGGTGCCTTGAAACACCATTTGTTGTATAGGCGCCTTACAAATATCCAATAAATAAAATTGCTGGTGCCAGTGCTGACTCTTCAAATAAGACTTGCATGTGCCGAAGCGCTCCTGTGCCATATATGGGGTAAAAGGGTCAGGGAATTCACAAACAACTGCAGTGGCTATTCTGCGTAAATGCTACGTAAGGAAAAATGAAATGTGGCATATTTACAAAAAGTTTACGTGTAAAAAGCATACTCCTTTTATTTAGAGGGCTGAAGCTACCAAATGGTTGTTCTACTCTCAGATTTACATAATTCAGACCAGCCTGTGTGATAGTTACCTGCTTGTAGACCTTGTTAAACATTGGAAGTATCTTGTTACAGTACCAAATGGGCATACCATTTGTAAATCTGCAAATTAAGGTGTTAAAAACCTTTTAAACATCCCTTTGAATATTTCTTGTTCAATTCTGAGCAGGCAATATTCACTGTTATAGTGGCATTTATTTGCATTCAATCAATCATGCATTATTCGGATAAAAATAAATCCATAAAAGCTCATGCACAAAAAAATAATAAACACATACATATTTCCATAGAAGATAAATATTCATAAAACCACAAAAATAACTACATTATCTTATCATGATCATTATAATACCCCTTTACATTTCGCATAAGAATAGATGAATAGATAGGCCAGTATAAGGGTGGCTCTAGATAACATAAGCATACTAGAAAATAACTGCAAAGATTTAAAAACACGTTCAAATACAAAACTCATCAATCAAGTTGACAGTTCATTAGGCTATGAATATTAGGCTAACGTGATATGAATATATTTTTTAAAAAAACATGTTATTTAGAAAGAAGTATCCAGTTCATTCAATACAGAAAAAATACATTTATAAGGTTAAAAAGGAGTAATGAAACACAAAGGTCATTTTGATCCGGGTAGGTGGGGAAGGGAGGGGTGGGGGAGGAGGAGGGGCAGAGCTTGGGGGGACAGCTCAGTTATATTGTTGATGTAAACAATAAAATAATTCTAAAAAAGCAGTAAGAAACATCATTCCAGCTTCAGTTATGGTGCCTCGGGGCAGGTTCAACGTGAAGAGCACCACTCCCAGAAAGATGCCAATGCTCGTGTAGCGATATACATCACCTAAGCACTTAATACCGTCATGATAGGGTTACATTAATACAGAGCACAATTTAGTGCGACAGCAGGACGTTCTTCTGACTAGTGCTTATTTTAAGATCTGCAATGGACACCATTTAGCTTTCGGGTGTCTGCCCACAGTAGATACGTCAATGCTGGAAGACATTGTGTAAATTGCCCTTCTTTGAGGATGGGCATTAACGTTCTAGCTCTTATATCTTTGAATACTGGACAGAACAGCACAAAATGTAAAATATCTTCTTCTGCCTCGCAGGAAAAGGGGCAGCTTTTCCCTCCCTCTTGTTTGACCAACAAGAATAAGTTCTTCTTAAGGGGAGACCTGTTTATGAGTGTTCTCTCTTTGGGCTATTGAACCAAAGCAAGTACCTTTGGGTTGTGTCGGTTGTAACTGCTGAACCCATATGCATGCATTTGTATTGGCCGAGCCCCAAAACCTTCCCCCAAAATAATTAGCTGACAACTTGTGTCAAGTGGTGGCAATAAAAGGCTGTATGATTTTTATTGTACAGTTGTGGTTATGGCATAACAATAATCACAAGATAATAATAGTATCATACTTTTGGGCACCGGGTCCAGAGGTTACCCCCTCTGGCCTGTGCCGCCACACACGGGTAGGTTGACGGCTGGCCGTGTTCCCCCAGAAGTATCCCCTAAAGACAACCCCTGGAGGTGAGTGTGGCAGTGATTTCTCCAAAGAAATGTTCCATGCCCTGGGTCGATAAATGGGTGCCGTCTTGGAGAAATAGGTCCGGGTTGCCTAGTGTAATGGCCGGGTGTTTTATGAAACCCACTCCTCTTGCTATACATAATTTTTCTAGGCCTCTGTTGAGTTTTCTTCTAGAAATCTCTACAGATTTGTAGCAGTTGGCCCCTAGCCATTTCTTTCTGGGTAGGATGGCAGAGAAGTATATTTCCGTTCCCCTCCAATTGTGAGATATGCCCGCAAGGGAGGAGCAGATATCCTCGAATAATATTCTCCTGCCGGTGGAGACCAGGTCGTTGCCCCCCAGATGGATGATCAGAAATTCTGGCGGGTCTCTGTATGCTACCAGCTCAGCTGATCTGATATATTTTTTGTAGCAATCTGACTTCCAACCCCCAATGTTTTACAGCTGCTGAGGAGTAGGCCTCCTTGCCATGCTGATGTGGCAGCCCCTTTCCTGAAGGAGTGGGTGCCGAAACCCTTGGGGTCCCACCCTGATTTGCTGATTGCTTTTATCAGCACCCCTTGGAATTGATAGTGCCTTAGTGCCGATGTGTCCTTGTGGATTAGGAACCTCCCCCCACCTTGGGCCTCTGTGTGTAATAGAGGTTGGTGATACAGACCGGGCAGTTTGTTGCCTCATCAATGCAGCAAATATTGATGGTCCTTTTGACCCCTGTTTTTGACTGTTGCATTTCTATGCTAATGCTCTCTTGTCTTACCCTGTCCTCCATGACGCCCAGGCCATTTGTGGCCTTGGTGCTGGATGCGATAATTTCCCCTACTCGGAAAACCCAGAAGTAGGCTGGAGAAAATGCTGTTTTGAACAATATTATCTCCTATGGGTGCCAGCATATGGCCTCTAGCTGGTTTGTAATCTGTACTAGCTTGTTGAAATCCAGCGGTCGGCGGGTGTCCACTTAAGGACCCTCCAATTTGCCCCAACCTTTCATTGCGTAAGAGATGAGGGAGCTCTGTGTGGGGTCTGAATCGGCCCGTATTTTTGAAAAATAAGAGATTAGCACTAGGTGTCTTTTTGCCCAGTCTCTTTTAAACCCCTGGTCTCGTGCCCATTTTAAAAATATTTCTATGTCATTAATCGTTATTAATTCTACATGGTTTAAACCTGTGATTCTAAACACTGTTTGCATGCACTTACTGTACTGCGCTGCGGTAGTGCTTGCTAGTGCTTTTTCCGTCATCTCCGTTAGGAACCCTGAAAGGTTGTTGGCATCCAGGCCTGGGCTCTCTGGCGCTGGCGTTGATGCCGATGTGTTGTTGGCACCAGTTTTTGATGTGACTGTTTCTTGTTGGGCATCCCGGCCTGGGCTCTCTGGCGCTGGCGTTGATGCCAATGTGTTGTTGGCACCCGTTTTAGAGGTGCCTGGTTTCTGTTGGGTATCCCGGCCTGGGCTCTCTGGCGCTGGCGTTGATGTCGTTACTCTTGGTTTCCCATTATTGCCCAGCATTCCGCTGGTATTGCCGTCATCTGTTCTTGGGCGTGTGGCGCTAGCTCTCGGAATCTTGTCCGCTGGAAGCGAGATAAAGCATCGGCAATGTTATTATCCGCCCCCGAAATGTGCTTTGCTTTGACCACAATGTTTTCCTGTAGTGTGACTGCTGTAATGGCTCGTAGGACTTTCAGTACTAATGGGCATTTTGTAGACCTTCTGTTTATGGAGCCCACTACAGCCATGTTATCGCACCAGACCAAAAGTTCTGTGTTTGCTAGCTGCCTGCCCCAGATGTGTAATGTTAGCCAGATGGGAAATATTTCTAGGAGGGTGATGTTTTTTGTCCACCCTGTCAGTTGCCATGAGTTGGGCCAGTGGCCTGCCACCCATTCTGAGTCTAGTATGGCTCCAAACCCATTGCTCCCGGCTGCATCGGTGAATAGGACCCTATTTGTCCAAGTGTTCAAAGGCGTTCGCCAAAGTGAGGTCCCGTTGAAATCTCTAAGGAAATTTGCCCATGTTTCCAGGTCCTGTTTCACCTCCTTGCCTAGCCGGATGTGTAAGTGGGGTTTGGTGATTGTTTTGATTTTCATCTCTAGGCTTCTGGAAAATATCCTCCCTTGAGGTATTATTCTGGATGCAAAATTGAGACTACCTGCTAGAGATTGTATTTCTTTCACTGTCCCCTTGTCTTTAGTTATCAGGTTTCTGGGTAGTTATTGAGAGCTTCTCTAAAATTGCCTGGGTTGATAGGTGTTCTTCCTGGTTCTAAAACCGGGATGTCATTCTTTCTTGGCTGGTAGTCTGGTGCAATTGCTTGCTGCATGGTCACCGTTGCAGTTTGTGCAGGTGTGTTTGTATCAGCATTCTTTACCCCATGTACACAGGTTTCTCCCAAAGTTTCTGCATGGAATGTTGGATTTGGAAGATTGGTTTTTGTTCTGTCTGTGGGCATTATTTTTAGCCGCCCATGGCTGATTCTTCCGAAAGGGCTGCTCCCCTTTCTTGGTTTTATCGTTATCATTGGGCCTGTGTGCTTTTGTTATTTTTGGAGGAAGTTTGCGGGGCCTCTTCCTCTGGTGGAGGCTCGGCGTTGAGGGTGTACAAATCATTCTGAACCTCGTCCCACTCGATGGCTGGCCTCTCTGACATGCTTCTCCTGAATCTAATGTCATATGCTAGCCATGTCTTCCCTCTCTGGGTGACTTTTACTTCCCTTATTTTATCCATGTATGCCCAGAGCTTCCTACAATCCATGGGAAATTTTTCCTCATATATCGTTGCTAGGATGGCAAAGGCTTGCAACCAGTTGTCCCAGTTTTGTTCTACCTGGGCATTTCTGGCAACAGCTTTTTCTTCTATCTTTTTGGGATCTCTGAAAGCATCCTTCCCTTTGCGCTGGGCTTCCATTAGTGAAAAGATTCCTATGAATTCTTTGGCCCATATGGCATCTTTGATTGTAGTATCAATGTTCCATGACAGGCATCTTTTGTATCTGTTTAATATTTTGGTCTGAAAAGATTTCATTGTTAGCTCTAACTGTGCATTACAGATCGTTACAATGTCTGTTGTGCTGTTGCTGGGTGTCCCTGTCAGGCCTTGGTGTCTGCGGTGGGGGTTGCCCATGCTTTTAATGCACCTGCTGGGTCTGTTGCTGGAACTGTTGGGGCTATTGCAGTGATTGCTGTGGGTGTTACTGGGACCTACTGCACCTGCTGAGGTGGGGTTGCTGGAGGTGGCGTTGCCGGGGTGTTAACTACCGTTGTTGCAGGTTCTAGTGCAATAGTAGAATTTGGGGCCTCATGTTCCCCTGTGGGCGGTGTTTGTTTCCCCCTCATTTCTAGCATTAATTGCTGTAATTCAGCTATATTCTCGCTTAGTTTTGACAATCTTTTGTTACCTTTTTGGCGCCTTCTGCTAGTTTTCTCTTTTTTGATGGTGCGGGGCCCTCCTCTTGGCTGGGTGGCCTGGCAATTCCTTCTTTGGGTAGGCTGTACATGTTTTCTCTAACCCATCGTAGTGCTCTGCTGCTTCAATGGCTGCTAACCGCTGTGGTGATTTGGGCTTTTTGTGCCGTGTTGTGGGCGCCTGCGTTTTCCATTTGGGCCCCATGCTCCTCTTTGGCCTGTTACAGGGAAAGGAAAAACGTTTTATCAGGTTTTATGCTGGCTGTTGTAGTTAGAGCGCTACTTTGAGTTTGTTATATGTGTTGCCTGTGTTGGGTAAC